>NC_064282.1:63825580-63833991 GCF_019186545.1 Solanum stenotomum | reverse complement strand
CTAGTGGTTCGGGTCCTAATGCCCCTACGTAAAACCAATTTTGTGCACTCAAGACTCGTGGTGAACAAAAGGATTCGCCCGATCAGGTTACCGGTATGTTGAAAGTTTTCCAACATAATGTTTATTCTTTGCTTGATCCCCGTGCTACCTTGTCATTTGTGATGCCATATGTGCCTATGAGGTATGATGTTCTTCCGGATGTGTTCTTAGATCGCTTTTTTGACTCTGCTCCTATTGGTGATTCTATTGTGGCTAAGAGGGTCCATAGAAAGTGTCTCGTTTCCTTGTCCCATAGAGTTACTCTTGTTGACTTGGTAGAGCTTGATATGCTAGACTTTGATGTTATCCTTTGTTTGGATTGGCTGCACTCATGTTATGCTTCTATTGATTGTAGAACTCATGTAGTCAAGTTTCAGTTCCTAAACGAGCATGTCCTAGAGTTGAAAGGGGGAATTCTATGCCTAAGGGTCAATTTGTTTCTTGTCTTAAAGATAGAAAGAGGATTTTTAAGGGTTGCATTTACCATCTAGTTAGGGTGAGGGATGTATATTATGAAACCCTTACTCTCAAGTCGGTCCCCATTGTGAATGAGTTTTTTGAAGTATTCCCAGATGATTTACCCGGTATTCCTCCCTAGAGGGAAATAGACCTTAATAATGACCTTCTTCCAGATATGCAACATATTTGTATTCCCCCTTACGGTATGGCCCCGACAGAACATAAGGAGTTGAAAGAACAATTGAAAGATTTGTTAGATAAGGGTTTCATCCGACCTAGTATCTCTCCATGGGGTGCTCCTGTTTTTTTGTTAGAAAGAAAGATGGTTCTCTTCGTATGTATACTGACTATCGTCAGTTGAACAAGGTGACCATTAAGAATAAGTATCATCTCCCAAGGATATATAATTTATTTGACCAACTTCAATGAGCAAGTTATTTCTGTAAGATTGACCTTAGGTCGGTGTTGACACCCAATTTTGGACCTCCACAATGTAAATTAATCACTGAGCTTCCTCAATTTCAAACGATTTAAGATAATTATTTTTATAAAATTCCAAAATAAAATAAAATATATATAGTTTGAAAGTTATTTTAGAATAGTTTGTCACTTTTGTAATTTTTAAATAATAATACTTTCTACACGAATATGTATATTATTACCATATCTTAGGAATATTCAAATTGTCTCAAAAAAGAGTTTGTTTTAATTAAATATTCAATTAAATTAATTTGGTTTAAAGTATACTTATAAGTTATTTAGTTCATTAATTAGTTTAATTATTCTTATTTTATGTTATTCTATCTTATTTAATTTGTTGATTTGAAAAGCACATTTTATTAATTTACGTTATTTAGGTTATGGCTATAGTTTTAAGTTAATTGGTTTATAATTGAATTAATTATTTTATTTCGTTAACATTAAGAAGCTCATTAGTTAATTTATATTAATTCGCCTTATTTAGTTTTTAACCGAATCACCTAATGAAACCCAATTTAGCTAAATCAATAATTCATTTAGTTATTAAAGGGCCAAATTGTGGGCCTTTTTCAGCAGTCCACTCTTTGTTTCTCAATTCCTAGCCCACTTCCCTTTTCCTCCAACCCATCAGCAACTCCATAAATCTCAGCCCAAATTTAATAATAAAATTAAAAAAAAAACAACCCACTACCAATACATGCTATCAATACATAGCAACAACAAAAGAAATCAACAACACACGCGTACAGTAGCCCAAAACCGACCCCTCTGCATCCTCTTCTCCAGAAAGTCGTACATCGCAGCAGCAGAGGAGCAGGGCACGCGTTTCTCCCCTTTCCTCTTCCGGAATGGGGTGAATTTTTCAGGAAAAGGATGTCTCCCCCGATTGGTGAAAGATTTGGGGGGGGTTTGAATTTCAAATTGGGGCCCTCGTTTCTGCCCGTTTTGATCGGTTTCCCCCCATTTTGTTTCAGAACCCTAATCTTCCTTCTATATATGTTGCGTAATATTCACTGTTGAGAGAGAGGATTTTTAGTTGAAAATTCTCTACTAAGGCAAGGAAAAAGATTGGAGAAAGAGTTGGATTTTTCTTATTTTGAGCGAAAAACTAAAGAGAGTTTGAGCAGAATTTTTTTTTTGGGACGCACAATACGCTTTGAAAGTAGAAAAACTATAGTTTCAATTTGAGGTTCAATTTTCTGCCCAGATTCCTTGGTCATCGTTCGAGCTCGATTTTTTTGTGGTGAAGATTGTCGCCTTCAACTTGTCTTGTCCCATCGCTGCCCGGAAAAAGGTAATACTCGCCCCCCTTTTTTTTTCTATTTCGCCACTATTGTTTAAAATGCTATGTATAGTTGAGAAATTTATGTGTCAAGAGTCAATTTTTGCATTTTTTATAAGAAATTTCGGCCCTGTATTACTAGGTGAAAAGCATGCTTGAAATATGTTGCTTTCCTCTGTTTTAGATTTATTTTTTTTAAAAAAAAAGATAAACATAAGTTGCAGATTATGTATTTTCCCTTAAAAATGTTAACCTATGATTGCAAATTTATTGTACCCACAAATATATAAATTTTCAATTTTCTTTGTTTTTCTGTTATATATGTATGTATGCCGAAACCTATAAGTGGTTTTTGTTTACTTTAGCTATATCGGAAGTAGTGTTTAAAAAATGTGGTCGTATCTTCTTTGAGAGTTGAAGCTACTTGTCACGTTTTAGACGTTGTGAATTAAAGAGTGGTTTCATTTTAGTTTCACATGAAATCAGTTTTGGTTGTTAACTAATTGCTCATTTGGTGCCTTTTATATTGTAAAATTTCCAGCTCATATGTCGTTACTTTGAAAGTATGTTTAAAGGAGGTAATACCCATATTTGCATACTTAAAAATTGACTAATGAAATACTAGTATGTCATAATCACAATCTGCCCGTGACCGTTCTATATAGCGGCTTGTAAACTTGAGCGTAACTTTTTTTTTTTTTTTCATTTACTTCCTCTGTTCTATCGTATGTTAGTAGAGGTAGATGTGTAAGATTTTTTCTTTATCCTAAATAGTAGTGTTAGCATGTATAAAGTTTGAAAGGATTACAGTATAAGTTTCCTTCCAACCTCTAACAAATAGTTTATTTATAACTTAAAAAATGTGTTAGCATTTGAATACATATTTGGTGGCTTGGGTACCTTGTCCAATGTTTACATATTTTGTGTTCAAGATTGTGTCATTGTAGTGTGACTTTACTTGGTTTTATATTTAATATTAGTCGATATCGATTAAAGTTGAATCGTCTTACTAATTTCTTTACCCCCTCTTTTACTTGCATGAACTTTGGAGCAAAATTGGAGTCCCAATTCAAGACTCTATCAAAAATAGAGTCTCATGGACTCGTTACCGGCATACTCGCATATGGAGTCTTCACTATATCTTAGACTACCCGAATAGCAATGAAAGCAAGCAAAACTCATTTGGCGGCGTTTATATAACTTCTTATATTATTATTATTACTATTTACCATTTATTTGTTTTAACTTGTTTATGTGACTTGAATATGTTCTTTTTTTTTAATAGCTCACATATGATAGGTATTTGGGATTGGGAACCTTTATTTAGTTCTAGTTACTAATGATTTTTTTTTAAAAAAAAAAAGAAAAAACTTATATCTAATCTTAACTTTATTTCTAAAACAATACTTTAAAAAATAAAATGAGGGAGCCAACTTTGGTTTAAAGTTTTAAAATATTTCAAAGTGTGCCACTACAAGTACTTTAAAAAAAAAAAATAATAATAATAAAAAGAAAACTATTTTCAAACTTTTAGTGATAAATTTCAATTTAAGGAAAGTTGTTTTAAACAAATGACCCCTTTATTTTATTTCGAATCCAAGAGTTTTCAAATGTTAAAATGTTTTTCAACTTATTTGATTATTTGTATTTGACTAACCTTTTTATTTGAATTGGTTTCATTTAATTAAATTCCCTAAAAGAAAGTCATTTTTGTTCAAATTGAAATATATATATTTTGTTTATTACTCGTTTTATTTATGAATTATTTCGTTAGTTATCTCGTTAATATATGAGTTATATTCTTAAAACCTTTTAGTTTATTTTATTTTCAAATTAAAAAAAATTGAGTTTTCTTAGTTAATATTTTTCTCAAAATTAGTCAAAGTCATTTTAGTCAAATCGCCGATTAACCGCAAGTTAGCGGGCATTCCGAGGGCCTAACACCTTCTCGAGATGTACATTGAACTTCGAACCCCTTTTCAATTGATTTTATCTGTTTAAATCTTTTGAAAATCTTAAGTCTTTCTTGACCTTTACTAAAAATTAAGTGGCGACTCTGTCCTTTTGGAAATTCGATTTCTCTTAAATCATAAGTTTAATCGATTTTTCGAAAACTCAGTCATTTTTCCTTTACATATATTTTTAAATAAAATAGTCGGGTTATCACCAATTGAGGGTGAAAGAAGATGAGATTTCGAAGATGGCTTTTCCAACCCGGTATGGTCATTATGAGTTTTTGGTAATGGCGTTTGGGTTGACTAATGCTTCGGCGGAGTTTATGTATTTGATGAATAGGGTGTTTAGACAAAACCTTGACATATTTTTTATTGTGTTCATTGATGATATATTGATTTATTCGAGAAGTGAGAATGAGCATATTTATTATTTGAGGATCGTGTTGCAAATTCTTAAGAACCAACAACTTTTTGCGAATTTTAGAAAGTATGAGTTTTGGTTAAGGTCCGTAGCTTTTCTTGGCCATATTGTTTCAAGTAAGGGTATTGAGGTAGATCCTAAGAAGACGGATGCGGTCAAGAATTGGCCTAGACCACTAACCCCTTTGGATATTAGAAGTTTCTTGGGTTTAACTGGTTACTATAGAAGGTTTGTTGAGGAATTCTCCTCAATTGCCTCTCCTTTGACGGCTTTGACACAAAAGAACGGCTAAATTCCTATGGTTCAAAGCGTGGGAGAAGAGTTTCCAAGAGTTGAAGGATACACTTAGTTCCACTGTGGTGTTGACTTTACCGAAAGGGACCGATGGTTTTGTTGTTTATTCTGATGCCTCAAAGATTGGATTAGGGTGTGCGCTTATGCAAAATGGGAAAGTTATTGTTGATGCCTCAAGGCAACTTAAGATTCATGAGAAGAATTATCCTACCCACGACCTTGAACTAGCGGCAATTGTTTTTGCCTTAAGGATTTGGAGGCATTATCTGTATGGTGTTCATGTAGATGTGTTTACCGACCACAAAAGTTTGCAATATGTGATTAATCAGAAGGATCTAAATCTTCACCAAAGAAGGTGGCTTGAACTATTAAAGGACTATGACATGAGTGTTCTCTATCACCCCGATAAGGTGAATGTAGTAGAGGATGCTCTTAGCCGATTATCAATGGGTAGTGTTGCCCGTATAGAAGAATGTAAGAAATAATTGGTACGAGATGTACATAGATTGGCCCGATTGTGTTTTCAGTTCGTGGACTCTACCAAGGGTGCTGTTATGGTCCACAATGGTTCAGAATCGTCTCTTATGATGGATGTGACAGCCAATCAAGGTCTTGATCCAATTTTGGTCGACTTAAAAGAAGCGGTGCGTAAGAAATCCATTGAGGCTTTCTCCCAAGGGAGAGATAGTGTACTTAGATATCGAGGTTGTTTATGTGTTCCAAATGTTGATGGCTTGAGGGAACAAATCTTGACAAAAGCCCATAATTCATGGCATTCCATTCACCCGGGAGCCACCAAGATGTACCGTGATTTATGGGAGGTCTATTAGTGGAATGGGATGAAGAAGGATATTTCGGAATTTGTGACTAAGTGTCCCAATTATCAACAAGTGAAAGTTGAGCATCAGAAAATGGGAGGTTTATTCCAAGACATTGGTATTCCTACTTGGAAGTGGGAAGATGTGAGAATATGGACTTTATTATTGAGTTGTCTCGCACCCGACGACAACATGACTCTATCTGGATTATAGTAGATCGAATGACGAAATCGATTCATTTCCTTCCCGTCAAGGTTTCCTATACGGAGGAGGACTATGCCAAGTTGTACTTAAGGAAATGGTAAAGCTTCACGGGGTTCCTTTGTCCATTATTTCCGATCGTGGTACCCAATTCACTTCTCAGGTATGAAAGTCTTTCCAAAAGGCTCTTGGAACTCGTGTTAAGCTTAGTACGACGTTTCATCCGCAAACCAATGGAAAAGCGGAGCAAACTATCCAAACTTTGGAAGATATTTTAAAGGCTTGTGTGATTTATTTTAAGGGCATCAGGATGACCATTTGCAATTGATTGAGTTTGCTTATAACAATAGCTATCACTCGAGTATTGATATGACTCTATTTGAGGCATCATATGGTAGGAGATGTAGATCTCCTATATGATGGTTTAAGGTGGGTGAAGTTGCCCTAATAGGTCTCGAGTTAGTACATAAGGTCATAGAGAAAGTTCAACTTATTAGAGAAAGATTGAAAATGGCTCAAAGTTCGCAATAGTCATATATCGATATAAGAAGAAGAGATTTTGAGTTTGATGTTCGTGATTGAGTTTACTTGAAAATCTCACTCATGAAGAGTGTAATAAGGTTTGGTAAGAAAGGGAAGCTTAGTCCTTTATATAAGGCCCATATAAGATTTTAAGACGTGTTGGTAAGGTTGCTTATGAGCTAGATTTTCCAAATAGTTGGCATCAGTGCATCTAGTTTTCCATGTCTCTATGTTGAAGAAATGTGTTAGTGATCCGACATCCATAGTTTCCTTAGAAGGTTCGCGAGTTAAGGAGAATCTTTCTTATGAGAAAGTTTCGATTGAGATTTTAGACTGAGAAGGCAAGAGGTTGAGAAATAAAGAAATATCTTTCGTGAAAGAGTTGTGGAGGAATCAATTAGTTGAGGGTTCTACTTGGGAGGCCGAGGCCTATATGATGTCCCGATATCCTCATCTCTTTCCTTCTACTCATACTCTAGCTTGAGGTAATGAGTTCCTCATGGTTCGTTCTTTGTTTTGGAGTCATGTGTCTTATATGTTTCCATGAGTTCCTTACTATGCATGATTTATGAAAACAAAGTTCAAGTTTTGAGAAAAATGAATCAATTTGATTGATCTATACATGTTTATGTGCATATGAGTATGAATTGCATGTAGACTACATGATTTGATGTTATGAGCATGCCTTTGGCTTTGAGTTAATGTATTCTCCTTGGATGTTAGCCTGGATTTGATATCTCCTCCTTGGATGTTATCTTGGAGTTGATGTTTCCTCCTCGGATATGTGCATTGCATGCATGATTAGCTGTTAGATTTAGTTTAACCCCTATTATGATGCTTTGGTAGCGTTTAGCTTGGAGTCGATGGTTCTTCCTTGGTTGTATGCATTTAATGAAGTTATATTATAGGTCTGGATGTTAGTTTCTCTCCTACTCTTTTTGTACTAGCTTGAACTCATTCAAGGACGAATGATCCCATTGGGGAGAAATTGTAACACCTGAGAATCAAAAAAGGGCAACATAGCAGTTTTTAGGAATTCTAGGTGCCGGCCATGAGGGGCGAACCACGTCTGATGAAAGGGACCACGGACCGTGGGCGTGGTTCGTGGATTGGTCGCCCTCAGACTCTTCAAAGGCTCAGGACCACAGCCTAACCAACAGTCCGTTGGTCAAACCACGGTCCATGGTTGTGGGGCCGTGGTTCATTGGCCCAAAAGTGAGCCTCTGGTCCATACGACGGTCCACCAAGACGGGCCGTGGGACGGTCCACCAGGACGGGCCTTGGGTCAATCCATGGTCTGTTGACTAGGATTCGTAGATGGTGGGTTGGCAATTAAGTTCAGGGGTAGTTGGGTCTTTTCCTAATTATTTAACTCCTATATTACATCGTTTAACCCTTCACTAAGACCCCTATATAAGTGATTTGAACCCCCAAATTATCCCATTCACTTCATTCTCTTCAAATTCCCCTAAAAAAAAGAACTCTCCAATAATTCTCTCTCAAGAACTAGAAGAAGAAGAAAGTGTTCAAGCTAGGATCAAGGTCAAGTCTAAATTCCTCCATTGAAGATTAGCAATTGGCTTCAAGGTATGATAGTTTTCATCCATGAATTCCTTCCATTCATGGAGTTCCCAAATTCCTCTATTTTCAAAGTTAGAAGTCCTCAATTGAGTTAGGGTTTTCTTCAATTATCATGGGTTCTCTTCATTGTTGAATTATATGGTTGAATTATGATCTCATATGCATTAATTGATGAAATACTATGATTTTATGATGATTCCCCATGGACCCATGTGATCCCCCATGTTTTTAAGTTATGAACCATATGATGTGGGATTTTGATTATAATGGAAGAGTTTTTTTGAAATTTATCATCTATTGTGAGAATTATATAAATTTGTGATAAAATCCATGTCCAACCCATGTTTTCTAAAGGTTGA
>NC_064282.1:63816788-63824155 GCF_019186545.1 Solanum stenotomum | reverse complement strand
TTTTTTTTTTTTCATTTACTTCCTCTGTTCTATCGTATGTTAGTAGAGGTAGATGTGTAAGATTTTTTCTTTATCCTAAATAGTAGTGTTAGCATGTATAAAGTTTGAAAGGATTACAGTATAAGTTTCCTTCCAACCTCTAACAAATAGTTTATTTATAACTTAAAAAATGTGTTAGCATTTGAATACATATTTGGTGGCTTGGGTACCTTGTCCAATGTTTACATATTTTGTGTTCAAGATTGTGTCATTGTAGTGTGACTTTACTTGGTTTTATATTTAATATTAGTCGATATCGATTAAAGTTGAATCGTCTTACTAATTTCTTTACCCCCTCTTTTACTTGCATGAACTTTGGAGCAAAATTGGAGTCCCAATTCAAGACTCTATCAAAAATAGAGTCTCATGGACTCGTTACCGGCATACTCGCATATGGAGTCTTCACTATATCTTAGACTACCCGAATAGCAATGAAAGCAAGCAAAACTCATTTGGCGGCGTTTATATAACTTCTTATATTATTATTATTACTATTTACCAGTTATTTGTTTTAACTTGTTTATGTGACTTGAATATGTTCTTTTTTTTTAATAGCTCACATATGATAGGTATTTGGGATTGGGAACCTTTATTTAGTTCTAGTTACTAATGATTTTTTTTAAAAAAAAAAAAAAAGAAAAAACTTATATCTAATCTTAACTTTATTTCTAAAACAATACTTTAAAAAATAAAACGAGGGAGCCAACTTTGGTTTAAAGTTTTAAAATATTTCAAAGTGTGCCACTACAAGTACTTTAAAAAAAAAAAAATAATAATAATAATAATAAAAAGAAAACTATTTTCAAACTTTTAGTGATAAATTTCAGTTTAAGGAAAGTTGTTTTAAACAAATGACCCCTTTATTTTATTTCGAATCCAAGAGTTTTCAAATGTTAAAATGTTTTTCAACTTATTTGATTATTTGTATTTGACTAACCTTTTTATTTGAATTGGTTTCATTTAATTAAATTCCCTAAAAGAAAGTCATTTTTGTTCAAATTGAAATATATATATTTTGTTTATTACTCGTTTTATTTATGAATTATTTCGTTAGTTATCTCGTTAATATATGAGTTATATTCTTAAAACCTTTTAGTTTATTTTATTTTCAAAAAAAAAAAAATTGAGTTTTCTTAGTTAATATTTTTCTCAAAATTAGTCAAAGTCATTTTAGTCAAATCGCCGGTTAACCGCAAGTTAGCGGACATTCCGAGGGCCTAACACCTTCTCGAGATGTACATTGAACTTCGAACCCCTTTTCAATTGATTTTATCTGTTTAAATCTTTTGAAAATCTTAAGTCTTTCTTGACCTTTACTAAAAATTAAGTGGCGACTCTGTCCTTTTGGAAATTCGATTTCTCTTAAATCATAAGTTTAATCGATTTTTCGAAAACTCAGTCATTTTTCCTTTACATATATTTTTAAATAAAACAGAAATGGCGACTCTGCTGGGGATTTAATTAAGTTCTAACCATAAGATTTGACTTGTTTGACTAATTGTATTAATTGCTAAATTGTTTATCTGCTCTCAACGTGTTTAAATTGATATAACTGTCATTGCATTTCATGACATATTCTCTTGTATGTATAGTATATTAAAGGACGATTTTGCGGAACCGCAATCAAACTTTTTTATACTCAACCTTTTTTCGGAATGATCGGCAATTTATTGGTTCGTCATGCGTCCAATGGTTGTCGTGAATTCCAGCCTAAGTTGTCCACTTGGGTTCCCGGTCTCTTAAAAGCCACTCTTAGTCAACTAGCGTAGAGCGAAACCAAATCCCAAATTTAGCGCATTTTGAACTAAGTTGACCCAACACCTAAGGCGTGTTGGGCCCATTAGATGCCCACCTTTTGTCTATTTGACCCATTTTGGTCAATAAAAGACAATCATGCTTATTTGTTTAAATTTGAAGGATATATACGTTATTTGAAAAATCATTATCCTCTAGGGTAAGAGGTAGATTATAGTTTATTCTAGCCGAAGGAATAACTTCACAAGCTACTAGTCCATCTAAAGGAGTCGACACTCGAAGATGACAAGAAGTTCAAGAACGAAGGTCCTTCCATTGAAGCATAGTTTAAGATTGTACCCCTGCGCGGGACTGATTATTTTGTATCCCATTTTCCCAACTATGTATCCCCATTCAGTTTATTTACAAAGCATGTATAAATTTAAGTTTTGGGGGCAATGAAATATTTCAAATGACGTATACATCCCTCAAATCATTAGGCCTACCCTTGGCACAAAGGGGTCACATATCTGTTTAAAATACACAATAATTGTTTATGTGTTATAACTGTTTGTGTGATTATGTTGCTTTATTCGAAGATATTCTAGCCCACTCCTCTTCAAATTATTTTCTAGAACCCTTTAAGCACAAATATCAAGTCACTATCAAAGTGCGTCCAAATACTCTTCGAGTCTTTAGTTTCACAATAAAATTCGAACTTCATTTTTCAAATCTTACTTTCTCATCATAAAAAAAAAAAAAAAGGTTAACCCTTTATCTCAAATCGGATGAGACTCAAGCTGGTCAAACTACATAGGACCCGAATTTTCCCTCGTGAGATACGTACGCAACCTTCCAAGGTTCGGTCCCCATTTTTGAGAAATTTTATATTTTTTAACTCTTACACAGAAATCAGAGTTACATCTCAGTAAAAAATTAGAAATATGACAATAAAAGATACAATCAACTTTGTCTCGACTCAAGTTGACATTTCTGATTCACTAAGCTCAAAATCAAATAGACAAATTCATGTCTATTAAGTTTTTTCTATATCCGTGGGCTAGTCTATCTTCAAGTGGAGCAACTCTTATGTGCTTGTGGTCATATGTGTGATATTTTGTATTTTTTTTATCATCTACCTAACACGTTTATTTTTTGAGTTATTTTTCTTTGACAGGTACTTAGAACTGGTCTTTGTTAATAAGCTGGTTGAACACCCTTATTTCACAAGATCTAAGGCTCCCAAAAATTCCTTCCCCAATCAAAGTTTGCAAAAAGGAAAGACAATAATAGGTGATAACAATGACGAGATTAGCTTGACTGATGTTTTCGTGGCTCAGCCCGCCGCCACTGATTAAAATGAATTAATTATGCAGTTAATGCAACAGATCACCGAGATGAGGGTCAAAATGCAGAGAATGCAAGATCTGCCTAATCCGGTTTTTGCTTTTAATACTCCAGGAGATGGGAGACCCCCATTCTACTTTCCTCATTCGAACGCGGAACAGGCTCAGAACCCTCCTTCTAATCCCGCTCAGAATCCCTCAACCATCGACCCAACCGCCCTATATCCACACCAGGCCTCCGTTTCTTACCAAGCACCACCTCCTTCTCAAGGTACCAACCCCCAAACCTTCTCTTCTCATCAAAATACCAACCCGCAAGCTTGCCCTCCCCCTCAAAATCAAAATGTCAACAATCCACAAGCATTCCCCCATCACCATAATCAATATACCAACCCCCAGACTTTCCCCCAAAATTACCAAGTCACTCAAAATACCCAGAGTCCCTCTATTGCTCCGCCATTGCCTCAAAAGACTACTTTTCAAATCCCAATTCCAAATGAACTGCCAACTGTTCCGAGCTCGATCACTATGAGAAACAAGAGAGAGAGTGGAGATAAAAGGAAGAGGCAGTCAAGGTGAATATGAAAGAAGAGATCAGGAAAGCCATGAAGGAGCTGCAATATATTCCTAAGGTCGATGGGTTGAGTTATGAGGATTTGTGCATCCATCCGAATTTGGACCTCCCGAAAGGGTTTAAAGTGCCAAAATTCGACACGTTCGGAGGAACAGGGAATCCCTTGGCACACCTGAGGGCCTACTGTGACCAGCTCGTGGGAGTTGGAAGGAATGAAGCTTTATTAATGCGGCTTTTTAGCTGAAGTTTGAATGGAGAAGCATTAGAATGGTTTACCTCCCATGAGACAAAACAGTGGTCTAGTTGGAATGCACTAGCTAAAGATTTCGTCGAATGGTTTGCCTACAATGTGGAGATCATTCCTGATCGCTATTCTTTGGAGAGAATTAAGAAGAAATCCACTGAAAGCTATCGTGAATATGCGTATAGGTGGAGGAAAGAGGCCGCTCGGGTTTAACCTCCCATGTCTGAGAAGGAGATCGTTAAAGTGTTCATACGCATTCAAGAGCCAGAGTATTATGACAGGATAATGTTGCTTATTGGAGCAAAATTTGCGGAGATAGTCAAAGTAGGTGAGGCCATCGAAGATGGGATTAAAACTGGAAAGATTTCTCGCGTTACCGCCCCAGTCGAATCTTCAGGACTGCTGAAAAAGAAGAGAGAGGATGTGTCTTCTATTTCCTATGCATCTGATAGAAAAGGACACTTCAGAAAATCCTCACCTTACAAAGGTTATCCTCAAGCTCCACAAAATTCATATCCAGCTTGTTATACCCAATCAGGTTATCAAACTCCACCACCGAGTTACCAAATTTTATCTCTTAATTACCAAATTCCACCAGTGAGTTACCAAATTCCATCTCTTGTTTACCAGACTCCATCTCCACATTACCAAAATACCCATCCATATTACCAAGCTCCATCAGTTAATTGTTCAAATATCCAATCAAGTTATCAAATTCCACCCCCGTACTACCAAAATACCCCTCCTAGCTACCGAGCTCCACAATACCCAAATTTTCAAACGCAAGTACCAACTCACCAAAATCCTCCAAACTACCGTCAAGTACCTTCACATCCAAGAAATAATTGCAATCCTCCTCGTGAGAAGAGACCTTCTAGAGTCTTACTCCTTTGGTTGAAAGCCGAATACAACTTTTTGAGAGATTGAAATGAGGTGACCTGATACAGACAATTGATCCAAATAATATTAATGTCAACTCCAAGCTTTATAGATCCGATCTTCATTGTTCTTACCATTCAGGAGGTGCTGGACATATTACTGAGGATTGTATCAACTTGAAACATAAAATTCAAGACTTGATAGATCAAAAGGTCGTCACTCTTCAGACTGCCACTCCTAATGTCAATAGTAACCCCATGCCGAATCATGGAGGGGTAACTATTAATATGGTTGAAGTCGAAGAAGATTTGAATGTGAAGAAAGTTATAATCTCAGTCAACCTTGAAGATTGAGGAAATTGTAGCCTCTCCAACCAAAAGAGAGAAATCCAAATTTGTGATCATGGCACCTCATCAAGTTTTTGCTTTAGTGCTGAAAGAGGATCAGAGCAAGCAGAAGATCGATCAAGCTTTAACAAAATCTTGCCTCACTTATATCGGTCTTTTCCAATGTAAAATGGCCTAGGGGGAGGAATCAAAAATTTGTTCAAAGAAGGTGATATTGTGCTTAAAGAGATGATCGAGACACCAGTCATACTAGACAGCAAGTCAAAGGAGCAAATGCTTAACTGGACGTCCTCTTCGCTCTTGACTCCTAGCTCGTCTTGGCAGACATAGACATTTTTCATGTTATTTCTAAAATTGGTGGTGTTTCGAATAAGACTCGAGACCCATTATTTACTCTATTTTTGCCTCACTATGTTTTAATCTCCCTCCTTATATTTTGAAAAGAAAAAAAAAGCAAAATGATTTATCATCATGGCCAAAATTCTTATTTTCTTATTTCAAATGAAAAACTTCTTTATTGCAAAAATTTTGCTTTTCTTGCTTTATATCTACTACCTAACAATATCTATCTATGATTTCAGTGAAAATATTGTCAAACCTGTCAATATCATGTCATGTCACAAGCTGAATGAACAAAATGGGATAGATGCGGAGGAATTTGAGGACTACAATGAGAAGATCACAGTACTCAAACACCTGGTTGAGGAGTTCAGACAGTTCGAAATTCACCAAGAGCCGAATTTAGAAGAGATCGGAATAGTGAATCAAGAAAATGATGTATGCATCAAAGAAATCAAAATTGATGCCTATATGACAAAAGCACAAGAAAGTGAACTTATCAGTTTGCTTAGAGAACAAATCGATACATTTGTTTGAGGATGTTACCTGGTTGAGCATGAATATTGGATCTCACAAGTCACTAATCTACTTAAATGCTGTAAAAAGATAGAATTTTGAAGATTCGATTTCTATCTTTTCCTTGCAATCGCTTTTATTCGCTTGTAATCGTTTATGTTTAGAATTCATGCCTTTGTAATGAACTACGTCTGACCTGAATTCTCAAGAATGAGATACGTAGGCGGCCTATATCGGCCTCGGTCACCCCTTTATCCCTTTTTAATGCTTCCTTTTGTAATGAACTACGTCTGACCTAAATTCTCAAGAATGAGATACGTAGGCGGCCTATGTCGGCCTCGGTCACCCCTTTACCCCCTTTAATGTATTTTCTTTTGGACTTGAACTACGTTCGACCTGAATTCTCAACAATGAGATACGCAAGCGGCCTGTGTCGGCCTCGGTCATTTACTTATTAAAATTTCTTAGTCTATTAATCCTCGAGAGGGGACCTACGTTTGACCTGATTCCTGCCTCAACGGGATATGTAGGCGCTACAACGGCTCGGTCATATCTCCCATAAGATTTCTATTTTTCTTTGCAATAGAAACTGGGACAGAATTTTTGAAAGGGACTCAAAAATTCTAAAGAGTAAGATATTTTCTCCAACAAGTCAGGATTGAAGATACATTGCGAGTTGCAACTGGGACAGAATTTTTGAGAGAGTCTCAAAAATTCTACAAGTCATATATCAACAGTTAGAGATACCCCAAGACATCTAACTGGACATAATTTTTTTAGGATGACCCTAAGAATTTTTTCAAGCATCACTAGAAGTTTGTAGTCAATTTTGAATATTTCGAGCATATTAGAAGTTTAAAGCTGGCTTCAAATGATCTCTGGCATCGTTAAAGTTCATAGTCAACTGCAGCAATCTCCGACACCTTTGAATTTCAGAGTCAACTACAAAACTTTTCGATTATAGTAGATATCGGGAGAACCTTGTCAGAAATTTCCCAAGCTTTAAGGATTTTTGAGTTCTCCAGAACAAACTATCGGATACACCGAAGTTTCAAACCAATGACGTTCATTTAAGCTTAACGTGACATGACACTTGACAGTGACCTTTTTTCAATTACAGCTTTTGAAAACCTTTTTCTTAAAGATTTATCCATATTTCAAATATTTTTGCATTAATTTTTTGTCTTATCTATCGAGAAGCAAGAGATTAGAGCGATAAACTGAAGATAGCAAGACAAGGAGCAAGCAATTGAAGAAGTCAACACAGATCAGTTTATTTTTAAAAAAACTAACAATTTTTCTGTGGATGCAGGTCTATAAGATTGCCTCAAGTTCTTATATTTCTCCAT
>NC_064282.1:63788411-63816685 GCF_019186545.1 Solanum stenotomum | reverse complement strand
TCGATGACATGAGATTACATTTTCAGCATTAAGAAAGTTTGAAGAATATTCACGAATTTCGTAAATGTCAGACGCGGTAATGTGAAATACCCAAAGAGACATCGTCTTTACCACCTGGGTGGACATTCCTAGAGTATTATCAAATGAGATAATACCATCACCCAGAGGGACATCATCGTTATTTTATCAATATCCTATCGACGGATCTTCATTATCATTATCCTACCAATGGATGAGCATTATCCTACCAATGGATCAACATTATCCTACCAACGGATCTTCATCCTAATCAACATTGTCCTATCAATGGATCAACATCATCCTATCGACAGATCTTCATTATCATTATCCTACCAATGGATGAGTATTATCCTACCAATTGATCAACATTATCCTACCAACGGATCTTCATCCTAATCAACATTGTCCTATCGACAGATCTTCATTACATTATCCTACCAATGGATCGACATTATCCTACCAATAGATCATCAACATTATCCTACCGGTGGATCATCATTATCCTATCGATGGATCATCATTATCCTGTCAATGGATCATAAACATTATCCTATTAATGGATCAACATTATCCTACCAATGGATCATTAACATCATCCTACCAATGGATCAACATTGTCCTATCGACGGATCTTCATTATCATTATCCTACCAGTGGACCTTCATCAGTATTATCCTATCAATAGATCATTGTCAATCATCATTTTATCGATGGAGTATTATCATCATATCGATGGAGCATCATCATCCTACCAATGGATCAACATCACTCTATCAATGGATCATCATTATCCTACCAATGAATCATCGACATTATCATACCAATGGATCAACATTGTCCTACCGACGGATCTTCATCATCATTATCCTCCCAACGGATCTCTATTATCATCATCCTACCAATGGATCTTCATCAATAGTATCCTATCAGTGGATTATTATTAACCATCCTATCGATGGAGTAGCATCAACATCATCATCCTATCGATGGAGCAACATCATCATCATATCATTATCGTCATCCTATCAACGAAGAATCATTATCCTACCAAGGGAGCATCAGCATCATCATCCTATTGATGGAGCATCATCATCATCTTACCCATGGAGAATCATCGTTATTATTTTCATTTGCAAGGACGTCACTAAGATATCCATCAACATATTACATCAGTCTATATTTTATTTCTTCGATATCAAAGGAAGAGCACATTGAAGATTATATTACAAATATGAAATATGAGTTTTATTCACTTTACGTCAGAATAGAGGAAACTAACGTCAAATGTTCAAAGAGAGCAATTAAGTGTCAACATGGTAAAAGACACTATCTCTCCATTTGAATTACATTTTTATGCTAATGAGTTTTATCTCAGTCTTTGTCGAGAGCATCCGAAAGGATGAATCTCCAAAACAAACCACAGGTGCGGACGACATCAAAAAGGATGCAGCACAACGTGGAGCTTTTCTTAGCAGCGAACTGGGACATAGTCCAAAGAGGAGTGTCAAACTCTCAGGACGCGAGCAGAGGAGCGACTTCCACCACAATCAAACCACACCCCTATCAGAAGGCATGTGGGTTTTTCTTAGGTTTGTCGATTTCAGTTTCACTTCCGAAACTTTTTTTGGTCTCTACCGGAAGCGACTTTCCAATCCGAGTGACAAATGTTCCAAGAGCTTTGGGAATTATGTCCGTGTAAGTTATTAATTATGGGTGTGAAGCGCGCCACATTCATGGCTAAGAGGTTGCAAGCCTCTTTTTCATACTAGACTTGCTTTGTCACTTTTCCAGAATCAAATGTTATCTTGCATAATAGATTACCTTTTCAACCGATAGAGTCGAACTACAAGTAGCCTGATTCCCTAAGTGGAGGGATATGTAGGCGGGATTAGTGTTGAAAACTCGACTGTATTCCAACATTCGTTCTTAAATCTTATTCTCGAGCATCCTGGTCCCTCAAACTCGATATCGGGATGACTTTTGAATTCTTTCAAAGTCATGGGTCAAATCAAGCGTATCGAACTACAAGTGGCCTGAATTCTCATATAGACTGAGATATGTAGGAAACCCATTTCCAGGGTTCGGCCATAATTTCTAAAGTCCGTACCAAAAGCCCTTTTTCTAAAGAATGAAGATGTGGTCGGTCAAAATTGGATTTGTCAATTTCACTTGCCTTGGATTTCTTTCATCAATCCAAGTCAAATGAGGGACAGTTGTTGACACCCAATTTTGGACCTCCACAATGTAAATTAATCACTGAGGTTCCTCAATTTCAAACGATTTAAAATAATTATTTTTATAAAATTCCAAAATAAAATAAAATATATATAGTTTGAAAGTTATTTTAGAATAGTTTGTCACTTTTGTAATTTTTAAATAATAATACTTTCTACACGAATATGCATATTATTACCATATCTTAGGAATATTCAAATTGTCTCAAAAAAGAGTTTGTTTTAATTAAATATTCAATTAAATTAATTTGGTTTAAAGTATACTTATAAGTTATTTAGTTCATTAATTAGTTTAATTATTCTTATTTTATGTTATTCTATCTTATTTAATTTGTTGATTTGAAAAGCACATTTTATTAATTTACGTTATTTAGGTTATGGCTATAGTTTTAAGTTAATTGGTTTATAATTGAATTAATTATTTTATTTCGTTAACATTAAGAAACTCATTGGTTAATTTATATTAATTCGTCTTATTTAGTTTTTAACTGAATCACCTAATGAAACCCAATTTAGCTAAATCAATAATTCATTTAGTTATTAAAGGGCCAAATTGTGGGCCTTTTTCAGCAGTCCACTCTTTGTTTCTCAATTCCTAGCCCACTTCCCTTTTCTTCCAACCCATCAGCAACTCCATAAATCTCAGCCCGAATTTAATAATAAAAAAAAAACAACCCACTACCAATACATGCTATCAATACACAACAACACCAAAAGAAATCAACAACAAACGCGTACAATAGCCCAAAACCGACCCCTCTGCATCCTCTTCTCCGGAAAGTCGTACATCGCAGCAGCAGAGGAGCAGGGCACGCGTTTTCCCCTTTCCTCTTCCGGAATGGGGTGAATTTTTCAGAGAAAGGATGTCTCCCCCGAATGGTGAAAGATTTGGGGGGGTTTGAATTTCAAATTGGGGCCCTCGTTTCTGCCCGTTTTGATCGGTTTCCCCCCATTTTGTTTCAGAACCCTAATCTTCCTTCTATATATGTTGCGTAATATTCACTGTTGAGAGGGGGGATTTTTAGTTGAAAATTCTCTACTAAAGCAAGGAAAAATATTGGAGAAAGAGTTGGATTTTCTTATTTTGAGCGAAAAACTAAAGAGAGTTTGAGCAGAATTTTCTTTTTTTGGATGCACAATACGCTTTGAAAGTAGAGGAACTATAGTTTCAGTTTGAGGTTCAATTTTCTGCCCAGATTCATTGGTCATCATTCGAGCTCGATTTTTTTTGTGGTGAAGATTGTCGCCTTCAACTTGTCTTGTCCCATCGCTTCCCGGAAAAAGGTAATACTCGCCCCCCTTTTTTTTTCTATTTCGCCACTATTGTTTAAAATGCGATGTATAGTTGAGAAATTTATGTGTCAAGAGTCAATTTTTGCATTTTTTATAAGAAATTTCGGCCCCTGTATTACTAGGTGAAAAGCATGCTTGAAATATGTCACTTTCCTCTGTTTTAGATATTTTTTTATTAAAAAAAAAGATAAACATAAGTTGCAGATTATGTATTTTCCCTTTAAAATGTTAACCTTTGATTGCAAATTTATTGTACCCACAAATATATAAATTTTCAATTTTCTTTGTTTTTCTGTTATATATGTATGTATGCCGAAACCTATGAGTGGTTTTTGTTTACTTTAGCTATATCAGAAGTAGTGTTTAAAAAATGTGGTCGTATCTTCTTTGAGAGTTGAAGCTACTTGTCACGTTTTAGACGTTGTGAATTAAAGAGTGGTTTCATTTTAGTTTCACATGAAATCAGTTTTGGTTGTTAACTAATTGCTCATTTGGTGCCTTTTATATTGTAAAATTTCCAGCTCATATGTCGTTACTTTCAAAGTATGTTTAAAGGAGGTAATACCCATATTTGCATACTTAAAAATTGACTAATGAAATACTAGTATATCATAATCACAATCTGCCCATGACCGTTCTATATAGCGGCTTGTAAACTTGAGCTTAACTTTTTTTTTTTTTCATTTACTTCCTCTGTTCTATCGTATGTTAGTAGAGGTAGATGTGTAAGATTTTTTCTTTATCCTAAATAGTAGTGTTAGCATGTATAAAGTTTGAAAGGATTACAGTATAAGTTTCCTTCCAACCTCTAACAAATAGTTTATTTATAACTTAAAAAATGTGTTAGCATTTGAATACATATTTGGTGGCTTGGGTACCTTGTCCAATGTTTACATATTTTGTGTTCAAGATTGTGTCATTGTAGTGTGACTTTACTTGGTTTTATATTTAATATTAGTCGATATCGATTAAAGTTGAATCGTCTTACTAATTTCTTTACCCCCTCTTTTACTTGCATGAACTTTGGAGCAAAATTGGAGTCCCAATTCAAGACTCTATAAAAAATAGAGTCTCATGGACTCGTTACCGGCATACTCGCATATGGAGTCTTCACTATATCTTAGACTACCCGAATAGCAATGAAAGCAAGCAAAACTCATTTGGCGGCGTTTATATAACTTCTTATATTATTATTATTACTATTTACCATTTATTTGTTTTAACTTGTTTATGTGACTTGAATATGTTCTTTTTTTTTAATAGCTCACATATGATAGGTATTTGGGATTGGGAACCTTTACTTAGTTCTAGTTACTAATGATATTTTTTTTAAAAAAAAAAAAGAAAAAACTTATATCTAATCTTAACTTTATTTCTAAAACAATACTTTAAAAAATAAAATGAGGGAGCCAACTTTGGTTTAAAGTTTTAAAATATTTCAAAGTGTGCCACTACAAGTACTTTAAAAAAAAAAAATAATAATAATAAAAAGAAAACTATTTTCAAACTTTTAGTGATAAATTTCAATTTAAGGAAAGTTGTTTTAAACAAATGACCCCTTTATTTTATTTCGAATCCAAGAGTTTTCAAATGTTAAAATGTTTTTCAACTTATTTGATTATTTGTATTTGACTAACCTTTTTATTTGAATTGGTTTCATTTAATTAAATTCCCTAAAAGAAAGTCATTTTTGTTCAAATTGAAATATATATATTTTGTTTATTACTCGTTTTATTTATGAATTATTTCGTTAGTTATCTTGTTAATATATGAGTTATATTCTTAAAACCTTTTATTTTATTTTATTTTCAAATTAAAAAAAAATTGAGTTTTCTTAGTTAATATTTTTCTCAAAATTAGTCAAAGTCATTTTAGTCAAATCGCCAATTAACCGCAAGTTAGCGGGCATTCCGAGGGCCTAACACCTTCTCAAGATGTACATTGAACTTCGAACCCTTTTCCAATTGATTTTATCTGTTTAAATCTTTTGAAAATCTTAGGTTTTTCTTGATTTTTACTAAAAATTAAGTGGCAACTCTGTCCTTTTGGAAATTCGATTTCTCTTAAATCATAAGTTTAATCGATTTTTCGAAAACTCAGTCATTTTTCCTTTACATATATTTTTAAATAAAATAGTCGGGTTATCACCAATTGAGGGTGAAAGAAGATGAGATTTCGAAGATGGCTTTTCCAACCCGGTATGGTCATTATGAGTTTTTGGTAATGGCGTTTGGGTTGACTAATGCTTCGGCGGAGTTTATGTATTTGATGAATAGGGTGTTTAGACAAAACCTTGACATATTTTTTATTGTGTTCATTGATGATATATTGATTTATTCGAGAAGTGAGAATGAGCATATTTATTATTTGAGGATCGTGTTGCAAATTCTTAAGAACCAACAACTTTTTGCGAATTTTAGAAAGTATGAGTTTTGGTTAAGGTCCGTAGCTTTTCTTGGCCATATTGTTTCAAGTAAGGGTATTGAGGTAGATCCTAAGAAGACGGATGCGGTCAAGAATTGGCCTAGACCACTAACCCCTTTGGATATTAGAAGTTTCTTGGGTTTAACTGGTTACTATAGAAGGTTTGTTGAGGAATTCTCCTCAATTGCCTCTCCTTTGACGGCTTTGACACAAAAGAACGGCTAAATTCCTATGGTTCAAAGCGTGGGAGAAGAGTTTCCAAGAGTTGAAGGATACACTTAGTTCCACTGTGGTGTTGACTTTACCGAAAGGGACCGATGGTTTTGTTGTTTATTCTGATGCCTCAAAGATTGGATTAGGGTGTGCGCTTATGCAAAATGGGAAAGTTATTGTTGATGCCTCAAGGCAACTTAAGATTCATGAGAAGAATTATCCTACCCACGACCTTGAACTAGCGGCAATTGTTTTTGCCTTAAGGATTTGGAGGCATTATCTGTATGGTGTTCATGTAGATGTGTTTACCGACCACAAAAGTTTGCAATATGTGATTAATCAGAAGGATCTAAATCTTCACCAAAGAAGGTGGCTTGAACTATTAAAGGACTATGACATGAGTGTTCTCTATCACCCCGATAAGGTGAATGTAGTAGAGGATGCTCTTAGCCGATTATCAATGGGTAGTGTTGCCCGTATAGAAGAATGTAAGAAATAATTGGTACGAGATGTACATAGATTGGCCCGATTGTGTTTTCAGTTCGTGGACTCTACCAAGGGTGCTGTTATGGTCCACAATGGTTCAGAATCGTCTCTTATGATGGATGTGACAGCCAATCAAGGTCTTGATCCAATTTTGGTCGACTTAAAAGAAGCGGTGCGTAAGAAATCCATTGAGGCTTTCTCCCAAGGGGGAGATAGTGTACTTAGATATCGAGGTTGTTTATGTGTTCCAAATGTTGATGGCTTGAGGGAACAAATCTTGACGAAAGCCCATAATTCATGGCATTCCATTCACCCGGGAGCCACCAAGATGTACCGTGATTTATGGGAGGTCTATTAGTGGAATGGGATGAAGAAGGATATTTCGGAATTTGTGACTAAGTGTCCCAATTATCAACAAGTGAAAGTTGAGCATCAGAAAATGGGAGGTTTATTCCAAGACATTGGTATTCCTACTTGGAAGTGGGAAGATGTGAGAATATGGACTTTATTATTGAGTTGTCTCGCACCCGACGACAACATGACTCTATCTGGATTATAGTAGATCGAATGACGAAATCGATTCATTTCCTTCCCGTCAAGGTTTCCTATACGGAGGAGGACTATGTCAAGTTGTACTTAAGGAAATGGTAAAGCTTCACGGGGTTCCTTTGTCCATTATTTCCGATCGTGGTACCCAATTCACTTCTCAGGTATGAAAGTCTTTCCAAAAGGCTCTTGGAACTCGTGTTAAGCTTAGTACGACGTTTCATCCGCAAACCAATGGAAAAGCGGAGCGAACTATCCAAACTTTGGAAGATATTTTAAAGGCTTGTGTGATTTATTTTAAGGGCATCAGGATGACCATTTGCAATTGATTGAGTTTGCTTATAACAATAGCTATCACTCGAGTATTGATATGACTCTATTTGAGGCATCATATGGTAGGAGATGTAGATCTCCTATATGATGGTTTAAGGTGGGTGAAGTTGCCCTAATAGGTCTCGAGTTAGTACATGAGGTCATAGAGAAAGTTCAACTTATTAGAGAAAGATTGAAAATGGCTCAAAGTTCGCAATAGTCATATATCGATATAAGAAGAAGAGATTTTGAGTTTGATGTTCGTGATTGAGTTTACTTGAAAATCTCACTCATGAAGAGTGTAATAAGGTTTGGTAAGAAAGGGAAGCTTAGTCCTTTATATAAGGCCCATATAAGATTTTAAGACGTGTTGGTAAGGTTGCTTATGAGCTAGATTTTCCAAATAGTTGGCATCAGTGCATCTAGTTTTCCATGTCTCTATGTTGAAGAAATGTGTTGATGATCCGACATCCATAGTTTCCTTAGAAGGTTCAGGAGTTAAGGAGAATCTTTCTTATGAGAAAGTTTCGGTTGAGATTTTAGACTGAGAAGGCAAGAGGTTGAGAAATAAAGAAATATCTTTCGTGAAAGAGTTGTGGAGGAATCAATTAGTTGAGGGTTCTACTTGGGAGGCCGAGGCCTATATGATGTCCCGATATCCTCATCTCTTTCCTTCTACTCATACTCTAGCTTGAGGTAATGAGTTCCTCATGGTTCGTTCTTTGTTTTGGAGTCATGTGTCTTATATGTTTCCATGAGTTCCTTACTATGCATGATTTATGAAAACAAAGTTCAAGTTTTGAGAAAAATGAATCAATTTGATTGATCTATACATGTTTATGTGCATATGAGTATGAATTGCATGTAGACTACATGATTTGATGTTATGAGCATGCCTTTGGCTTTGAGTTAATGTATTCTCCTTGGATGTTAGCCTGGATTTGATATCTCCTCCTTGGATGTTATCTTGGAGTTGATGTTTCCTCCTCGGATATGTGCATTGCATGCATGATTAGCTGTTAGATTTAGTTTAACCCCTATTATGATGCTTTGGTAGCGTTTAGCTTGGAGTCGATGGTTCTTCCTTGGTTGTATGCATTTAATGAAGTTATATTATAGGTCTGGATGTTAGTTTCTCTCCTACTCTTTTTGTACTAGCTTGAACTCATTCAAGGACGAATGATCCCATTGGGGAGAAATTGTAACACCTGAGAATCAAAAAAGGGCAACATAGCAGTTTTTAGGAATTCTAGGTGCCGGCCATGAGGGGCGAACCACGTCTGATGAAAGGGACCACGGACCGTGGGCGTGGTTCGTGGATTGGTCGCCCTCAGACTCTTCAAAGGCTCAGGACCACAGCCTAACCAACGGTCCGTTGGTCAAACCACGGTCCATGGTTGTGGGGCCGTGGTTCATTGGCCCAAAAGTGAGCCTCTGGTCCATACGACGGTCCACCAAGACGGGCCGTGGGACGGTCCACCAGGACGGGCCTTGGGTCAATCCATGGTCTGTTGACTAGGATTCGTAGATGGTGGGTTGACAATTAAGTTCAGGGGTAGTTGGGTCTTTTCCTAATTATTTAACTCCTATATTACATCGTTTAACCCTTCACTAAGACCCCTATATAAGTGATTTGAACCCCCAAATTATCCCATTCACTTCATTCTCTTCAAATTCCCCTAAAAAAAAGAACTCTCCAATAATTCTCTCTCAAGAACTAGAAGAAGAAGAAAGTGTTCAAGCTAGGATCAAGGTCAAGTCTAAATTCCTCCATTGAAGATTAGCAATTGGCTTCAAGGTATGATAGTTTTCATCAATGAATTCCTTCCATTCATGGAGTTCCCAAATTCCTCTATTTTCAAAGTAAGAAGTCCTCAATTGAGTTAGGGTTTTCTTCAATTATCATGGGTTCTCTTCATTGTTGAATTATATGGTTGAATTATGATCTCATATGCATTAATTGATGAAATACTATGATTTTATGATGATTCCCCATGGACCCATGTGATCCCCCATGTTTTTAAGTTATGAACCATATGATGTGGGATTTTGATTATAATGGAAGAGTTTTTTTGAAATTTATCATCTATTGTGAGAATTATATAAATTTGTGATAAAATCCATGTCCAACCCATGTTTTCTAAAGGTTGATGATGGAAAGTGGGTTTAGAACCTCGAAAGGTAATTTATGGAATTATTCATGTTCTAATGAAATCTATGCAAATATTTTAAGGATGCTTCTAGAGTAAAGTATCAATGATGATGTTGTTGTTGTTGTTGAAAAGAATTCTCCTATACACATAAAATCATGATGTGAATGGTTTTCTCACATAATAAATGATCCTAAGTTTGAAAGTTTTTCTCACCTAATTGAATCAAATATTAAGAGCTATCCTAATGAAACCTAGCATTGACGGGTTATTGTATGATACCTTTTCATGGTTGATGACTTAGCTTGGATTGGCAAGATGATGTGCCCTTCCGTAGATAATAAGAACAAGTAAGAAATGACTATTCCATGATATTTATTCTTAGCACTGAGAGGATATTGAGATGGAAGATCTCCCATTAGTAGAGGCTGGGTTTCTAGTAGTAATCTCCTATCCCTTACTTATGTGCCCCCATAGGATGATTTTCTAGATAGACATTAGCTAGTGGATCCACCTAAGCTAGAAGTGTATGGTCCTTAATTTGGCAATTAAGACAAACCTTTTCAGTGTGGGAGACGTCGTGGGATCATGTTATAGCTCACATGGTCTCTATGTCGGTTAAGGTTACTTCCCAAATTAATAATGAACTAAGGTTACTTCAAGAAGTATCTCATATGTGTTCAAAGATTTCAAATGATGTTAGCTTGCATTGACCATGTTTTATGACTTATGTTTTCTAACTCTTTTATATCATGTTTTAGCTTGGTCAATTGCATGTCATGAAATGAAATTCCTTTTAGCATGATTTAAATGTTTGATGCATAGCTATCATACTTGGTACATTGTTTTGTACTAATGCATACTCTTTCCAACATTTCCCCAAATGTAGGGTCCGACAGTCAGGTTTCTCAGTTTCGTGGCTAGTGGTTGATTTCGAGATTTCTCGAGCTTTGGTGAGTCGTCATGCTTCGAGTACGGATTCTCATTATTTCAGTTTACTTCTTGTATTTCAGTTTTGGACATGATGTATGGGCTAGGCCTAATTTCAATCTATTGTACTATATGGTTATTGAGACAAGTGTATTAAACTTCCTCTTTTCTTTTATAAAACTACTGAACTCAAAATGTTATTTTACTCTTATTGTTCTATTTCTTATGTTATGAGTGTTATGTGGCTTGTATGGGGTCTCTCGGGGTTTTATACACCATGTTACATCTAGGGGGTACCCCTGGGTCGTGACAAGAAAGCCATGCATTGGACATTGCAAAAGCAACTTCTTGAATTTCAATTATGTCTCATATAGGGGTTCACCTCCAATACGTTTAAAATTTTGGATTTGGAGTCGACGTTTAACCATCTTTGAGGGTGGAAAGAATCTCTCTAAGAGGCATCCTTTGGCTCTTCCCACGAAGTGATTTAATAATTTAGCAACTCTACGAACTATCTTGTAGCCTCTCCCATTAAAGAGAACAGGAATAACCTCGACGTTATAGATTCTTGGAAGATATTATTGAACATGAAGGGTCCACAAACCTCTTTGAAATTCCTAAGGTGTTCATGGGGATCTTCATGAGCTAAACCCCTAAAATTTCATTCATCTGGAGCAATTGTATCATAGTCCTGGTGATGTGAAACATAGTCCTCCTAGTTGTATGAGGTATCCGAATTTCTCCCATGGTTTGAATTACATTATTGGGCATGTCATTCAAATCACCCATTGCTTCCATGCAAACCTGATTTGATAGACTCAAGGCCTATGCACTGTCATTTTAGGCGAGGTTGTGCTCAATTGACAATCTTGTTAGGCGATCCACAATGTATGTTTGCACTTCTTTTTTGGACTTTTGGCCATTCATTCAAACATCAATCCTTGCCTTGTACAATTTCCTTCATAGTTGCAAATCATCGATATTTAATCTTAATTGGACAATAATAGGCATTAAGGACACCAATTATTGAGCTAAATGGACCTTAAGTGAGTGCAAATCTACCACTCATCATTGTTGCAATAACTTTTGGCCATCTACGAGCCACTTTACGGACCGTGGTTTGATTGAAGCACTGTAGATGACAATCGTAGTCTATATTTAGAGATGTGAAGAAAGATGCTTGAGTTTTACAAAGAGCCATGACGATCCATAAAAGTTTTTACGAGTCGTAGAAAGGGTTTGTGGTTAAAGTTTAGAGACGGGTCAAAATCCTAGGAATTTTTACGTAGGAATAGGATTGGTCGTAAAAGTTTGTACGATTTGTAAAAAAACATGGTTGAGATTTAGAGCTTGAGTATCACAAGCTGACAATAAAACCTATAAAAGTTTCCATGGAGAGTAATTCTTATCCGTGGAAAAAGTCCTGAGACTGATCAATTGTTGCCATCTACTAGAGCTTTTCATGAGCCGTAAAGAAGACTACGATCTGTATGTTTGGTAACAAAAGTTTATCTACTCCAATTTCCCAAATAATTTTGGATACAGTGTTGTATGTCTATAAATACTTTTCCTAGGTTCTTTTTTACGTTGTTATGTAAGTTTTGGTTCAGGAAATAGAAGTAAACAACTATTTTTATTTTATTCTTGAATTTTTGTAATTAATTATACTTGGATCTTTGGTTATTTACTTTGAACTCCAACTCAAGATTCTGAGTTTTCAATATTAAGTTCATGATTTCTTTTAATCCAATCATTATTGATTGTAATCATACAATTATGAGTATCTAAATCTACAACTAAAGTTGTGAGAACCATGATTAATTAAAGATGTAGATCTAATACATAGTAATCTATGAATAAATTGCAAACATATATTGTTTTTTCTTTCGCTTTGATTGATTTTTAAATGTTGAAAACGTTAGGACTCGCCTTATTCTTATCTGCCTGACCAAGGGGTTAACAAATAGGAAAATGGATTACACAATGAAAATTTGAGGCTATATCAACCCTCATCTAGTAGCTTGAAATTACTCAAGGATAGCTAATTTGAGATCAAAGGTAAGGGTTTGTAAATCATGCACCCGTTAACTAACCATGTTGCGAGGTGAAATTCATGCAATTAGGCAATCATCCACTTAGGTGATAACTAACATACCTATATTGCATGTATCACATCCGAAAAAATTATTAATATCCAGTTTTAATTAGTTATGAATTCATGGGGAACACGACCATAGTTTAATCTTCTATTTATTTAAAATAAGTGAAATTGTTACTTTGTTACTTTCTACTTACATTAGTTACAAATATTACTTTCTAGACAACCCCATTTGCATAAATGATACAATTAAGAGAACAAGTAATAGTAATTGAACTAAGTCTGAATCATATTCCTCGTAAGATCGACCCTAATTTTTGTGATGTTCTTTATTTGAACAACGACCACTTTATAATTCTTCTGGAAGGTGTAATTTGCACGTATCAGAACCTCACTCTTATGGAAATGTTTGATACAAAGGTTCCAATTTATTTGCCTAGTTTGATTATCAAGCACATGCAGCGGGTGCTAAATCAAGATGAAATTAAAATGGATATAAAATGAATATGCCTTTCCATATGGATTCCGATTGACGGCTATCTTTAAAGACTTTATTGTTTCTGTTCTAGTGTGGAACTATCAAACAAAAAATGATGTGTTGGGTGTTGGTATTGTTATAGATCGAAATGGTTGCCTATGTTACAAAACGAGATAGAGAAACACAAGAAAATCTGGAGAATTAATAATTACATTCATCATTGAATAAAAAAGACTACAACCATATTTGTACACAAGAAGTTAAGAAGCAAAAGGAAAGAAAATACCTATAATGTCTAAATATATACTTTACCATACTTAATATATTTAAATATATACTCTACCTATATTTAGAATGTCTATACAATATTTACCAAATTTTAACATCCCCCTTCAAACTCAAGATGGTTTAGAAGAAATCAGATTAAGTTTGGCAACCAGAACTTGGAAACGTCTAGGAAGATGAGGCTTGGTGAAAACATCAGTTGGTTGATCTAAGGACCCAATAGAAGCTAATCGAATGGCGCCAAGATCAATGTGCTGACGAGTAAAATGACAATCAATCTCAATATGCTTTGTACGCTCATGAAATACATCATTATGAGCAATTTGAATGGCACTACGATTATCACAATAAAGAGTAGTGGCAGAAGATTGAGGAACACTCATGTTAGCCAATAACCAACAAAGCCACAATATCTCAGCAGTAGTATCAGCAAGTGCGCGATATTCTAATTCGGTACTTGATTGGGATGCTAAGGTTTGTTTCTTGCTTCTCCACAATATAAGAGAATCTCCTAAAAAAATACAATAACCAGTAGTACGTCTATCAATAGGATCACGTCCCCAATCAGCATCAGCATATGCTTTTAATTCGAGAGAAGAATTGGCTGAAAAGTGAAGTCCATGGAACCTAGTACTTTTGACATAACGAAGAATTCGTAGAACATCAGCATAATGAGTAGAGCGAGGTGCAACCATGTATTGACTAACTATGTGTACGACAGAAGCAATATCTGGACGAGTAATTGTCAAATAGATAAGACTACCTATAAGTGTCCAATAAAGAGTGGTATTAGACAATAAAGTACAATCAGCTGGAGAAAACCGCACATTAGGCTCAAGAGGTGTGCTCTCAATTTTATTATCGCCAATACCTCTTTTTGATAACAAATCAGTAGCATACTTAACTTGAGATATAGAAATCCCATTATTAGATGTGAGAACTTCGATGCCCAAGAAATAGTTGAGAGACCCCAAATCCTTAATCTCAAAATTAGTATTCAAAAATTATTTAACCTCTGATATACCAGCAGTATCATCGCTAGTAATAATCATATCATCCACATAAAGAATCAAAAGAACAATACCTTGTGTTGTCTTGCGTACAAAAAGAGCAGTATCATGTGGGCTAGAAGAGAATCCAAATTTGGTCAATGTTGAACTAAACTTTGCATACCAAGCTTGGAGGTTGTTTCAAACCATATAATGCACGACGAAGACGACATACTTTATTTGGAGGACAATTGTATCCTGGTGGAGGTTTCATATAAACCTCCTCCTCCAAATCTCCATTAAGAAAAGCATTTTCAACATCCATTCGAGAAAGTCCCCACCATCTAGCTACTGCAATAGAAAGAAGGGCACGGACAGAGGTAACACAAGCTACTGGAGTAAAGGTCTCCTCATAATCAATTCCATACTCTTGGGTGAATCCTCGAGCAACTACTATAGCCTTGTATTTTTCAACAGAACCATCAAATCACGTCTTGATCTTATAGATCCATTTGCAATCAACAAGAGTTTTATCAAAATGAGGGTCAACTAAATCCTAAGTATGAGTTTTTTCAAAGGTCTGCAACTCTTTTTTCATAGCTTGCTGCCAACAAGGATCACTGGATGCCTCTTTGTATGTACCAGGCTCATGTAAATTAAGCATGGTACAATAACATTAATAATCACGAAGATAACTAGGAGGATTTTGTTCTCTTTCTAGATGAATAGATGAAGTATTTTCAGGAAGAAGAGAAGATGAGGGTACCTCGGAATCAACATTCATATCAAGAGTGGAACTATTAATTGGAGATTGATCATGAGAATTAGATGTTGTACTATTTTCATGAACTGGACCATCAGATGGCCTGCATCAATGGAGATAGTTGAACCATAGGGTGCAATGTCTGACTCACTAGATGAACTTGCATTAAGATCACTTTGAAAAAGCTCAACAGAAGGATTAGAAAAGAATGTCACTTCGCTTGATCGAATAGACTCAAACTTTGACAGTGAGGAAAATTTAATATGTTCCCAAAAAACAACATGCCGAGAAATATGAATACGATTTGACACAGGATCCCAACAACGATAACCTTTATGTTCTATCCCATTTCCTAGAAAGAAACAAACTCAAGCATGAGGTTCTAATTTTCTGTGTTCATGTGGTTGAAGAAGAACAAAACAAGCAGAGCTAAATACTTTAAGTAATGTGTAGTCAAGAGCTACCTTGTAAAGACGTTCATAAGGAGATATGTTTCCAAGAATAGAAGATGGGAGTCTATTGATATTAAACATTGCAGTAAGAGCTGCTTCACCCCAAAAGCGCTCAGGGCAAGATGAATAAATAATCATACCTCAAACAGAATCAAGCATATGCCTATCCTTACGTTCAACTCGTCCATTTTGTTGGGAGGTACCAGGACAAGAAAATTCAGAAAGTGTACCATTTACAGATAAGAAATACAAAAGTTTAGAATCACCATATTCCATGGCATTGTCACGCCGAAAAACTTTGATAATTTTACCAAATTGAGTTTTAACCATATTGCCAAAATTAATATAGATTTGAGGTAGTTCCAAAAGATTTTTCATAAGATATATCCATGTGAATCGGGAAAAATCATCAATAAAAATGATAAANNNGGAAAAATCATCAATAAAAATGATAAAGTATCGTGATCCAATCATGCTTGGTACAGGGGAAGGTCCCCAAACATCAGAAAATATTAAATCAAAAGAAAACTTTGAAATAAAAGAATTTTTATTAAAAGGTAAAGCAGGTTGTTTGGCCTATTTACATGCATTACAATCCAAACTTTTCTCATTAACATGACCTAAAAAACCACTAGAACTAAAGAACGAAGTTTACTCAAAGAACAATGACCAAAACATTGATGCCATAATGACAAAGGAACACTAGAAGAAACAACACATAATCGAGACACAGGAGATGATTGGGGAATATGATTGTTGCGGTAAGCTAAAAATTTAGCAGCAGCATTAGAATTTCTAAGGACGGGTTCAGTCAAGGTTAATTGATTCCATATGAATTCCATCTTCGAGAGAAATTTATAAACATGTCCTCCCTTTTCTTGTTTCAAGCTGGCTATCTCCTTCATCAATTGAAAACGATGAGAAAGATCAGAAGTAGTATATTGTTGAGAGAGATGATCACATACCTCTTTTGTGGTGTTGAATTGTCCAAATTGGAGGTGAATACTTGGAACAGAAGTATTTCGAAGCCATGTAATAATTTGATGATTTCGGCTATCCCAATTTTTTAAACGATCAACAAACTTTTCATTTGTGTCAGTCTTAGTTTGTTTTGGACAGGTTAAATCACCTGTGACATATCGCCACAACTTTCTCCCTTTCAAAAAAAGTATGCATTGCCTCACACCAATGACGATAGTTAGATCCATTGAGAACAACATAAATAAGTTGAGAAATATCATTCTTCTCCATGATATTCGCTCAAAAAATTAACGTCAACAAACCAAAAAAAATAATTGAAAGACAGAAGAGACCCAACAAAGTGATGAAACAGTAATTGCTGTCAACAAAATACCACGAGAAAAATAGAATAGTGAATATGGATTTCAAAAAATCCGAGGAGGCTTTAATACCATGTTACAAAATGAGACCGAGAAACACAAGAAAATCTAGAGAATTAATAATTCTATTCATCATTGAATAAAAGAGACTACAATTAAGAAGCAAAAGGAAATAAAATACCTATAATGTCTAAATATATACTTTATCATACTTAATTTACTTAAATATATGCTCTACCCATATTTAGAATGTCTATATAATATTTACCAAATTTTAACTGCCTAAATGGTGCATAGTAATTATTTCCTCACTTAATTAACTAATTCATTAATTTTTTTAGATTGAAATAGTTTTTGATGATGCCAAAAAGGAGGGTATGCATTATTTATAACTCAAGTAAACTAACCTAGTTCACTCAAGTGTTTCATGTTTTAGTGTTAGCAGGTGAAAGTAGAGTAATATGACATATGTTTTCCATCATCATTAGATTTAGCAGAGTTTTGATGATTGACGAAAAGCTATGAAACATTTAATCACAACTGGTTCATGAAAAGTTGTTTCAACAGACTTCTATCTACACTAGAATTGTACAGATAAAGTCATGCCATGTGTTCTAAAATCGAAGAACCCAATTACTTTAGATAACTTACAGTTAAATAAACAGTGTTCAAGATCGAATAGTTAGTGTTTGACTACAACTCTCAAAGAAGAGAAGAGTTCTGATGTGAAGAGGAGTCTCAAGTGGAGTACAACTTTTTGAACAAGTTTTGCAAATAGGAGATCCACTCAAATGACGCATTTCCAAAGCAGTAAAGGCATTATGATACAGTGGAACATATCGAAGAACTTGGGATGACTCGAAGACTTGGATATATCTTTAATGCTTTATGGATCCAGTGAATTATAAACTGGAATAGGATCATTGTCTTCAACTTGGGCGACTCGAAGACTTGGAAACGTAAACCTTGGAAGGTTTGAATAGTTGTAGGAATTAGACTTAATTCTTTAGGTTATTGTGTGTGTAATCTTAAATTGTTGTTGTATCATTGAGTTTAGTGAAGTGAGTTAAATCCTTTAGAGGTATATGTTGTGATATTTTACATCCTTATGAATTGGGTGTTTTTCATGTAAATAAAGTGTTCTTTATCTACTGCACTCTAGGCGACTCACTTCACACAATCACTAGATCGTGTGGAATAGCGAATCCGTAGAGTTTCTGGCCATAATTCAATCAATACATTCACTTATTACATGTAATAAATCAAATAATTCAAGTTGGAAACAGATAGGTGAAAAGGTTCCCATGCTTTATTTCTTTAGATTTTTTTATGACTTCAATTTTGTTATTTTATTGAATGTAGACATACAAGTTGCACAAAACAAATCTTCAAAAATAATTTGCAAGAAGAATACAAATCGTTCAATATTTACCGATATATATTAGCTTCAGAAAATTTATAATTTACATTAGCCATATAGCTTTAACCGGAAGAATCTTAGCTAAAACAACTTGTTCTAGAAACTCAAATAAGAAGGTATCTATTTTGTTGCCATTTAAAATTAATTAAAGATACATCAGAAAATGACATAATTAATCTCATAATCAAGTAAGAGTATTATATCAAGATAGAAAACTAGTGAAAATGACATTAAATTTATAAGGAAGGAATAGAAAAAGAGGAATGACCAACCATGGTTACGGTGGAGGAGTGGTAAATACTTCATCATTTTAAACAAAAAATTTCGGGTTTGATTCTCCTGGATATATAGTTGTCTTTGTTAGGGAGCGCTTTATCATTTAATGTAAAACTTTTTGCACGAATCTAAATTTAATTGAATTTTAATAATGGTACTGAACATCGAGTGAAAAAAGAAAGAATGAAAATGGTAGGGTAACAAAGTTAGGTGAGATGTTCAAATGTTTGGGAAAAAGAAAATAATAATGTGCAGGCGCACGCTATGATTGAGAAAAGCTAGAGAACGACCCAAAAGTATTGGTGGAAACAAAGCCTACACACCTTAGTATTTCATTTGTATCTTGTATCACCTTTTTAATTATTGTTTTTACTTATTTTTATGTCTATTAATAAAATATAAAAGAATCAAAAACATATAATTTATTAGTTATTTCTATTTATAAAATTACTTTTTGAAATTGAGAAGTATTAAAATAACTATTTCTTTAATGTTAAAGTTGTAATTTGAAAATAAGTATCAATTTTAATCTTGAAATTCTAAAATGATAATTAATTTTAAACATTTTTTAAAAGTGAAAACGATAATTTAATTAATTTTGATGAGTATTAAGTAAATGAAACATTAAGAAAAGAAATGTAATGATATTGTAGATATTAGAAATAAGGCTACTAAAATATCTTTACAAAGGTTTTGATTTTATTTTTACCATACTATCAGTTTGGTCAGGATTTTGTGGTTTTGCTTAACTGATTTATTGATAATCCAATAATAGCTTGAGAATAAATTTTAAGGTTTTGATATTATTATCATTAGACTATCAATTCGGTAATAATTTTGGGGTTGTGTTTAATTGATTAATTGATAATTCAATACTAGCTTGAGAATAAATCTTGCAGGTTCATTAAATTTGAAGTATTAATATAAAATTAGTTGATTTCTTTTATATCTAGTGTTATACTTGCAATTAATTTTCCTGATATCATGCACATTATTTGTTATTACTTATTCTTAATCGATAGATCATATTCAATTCAATGATACATGATTTTGAGGCGCAAATTACTTGATCCTTTTGAAATATTCTATTAAATTCCATTTATCACATTGTTTGTAAGCGTTTTTCAACATTATTAACATATTTCCAATATAAGATTTTTTAGTTTGAAATAAAAATAGGATAAACATAAAAATGAAAAGAGAGTAGTATTATGTTATGTGATAAAAATATGAATGTTTATTTGAGTAGGACCCAACAGAAATATTGAAAAGGAAGGCGCACAACTCTATTTGTGCTACAGACAACACAACACAACGCCACTTCCACTTTCCCACTTTTTTCTCCATCATTCTCACAACGAAACTAAATCCATTTTCACACACAAATATCAGGTTGTTACTATATTAGTTTCTTCATCAAACTAATAAAGATCCTTTGTTATTCTTGGGGTTTTGGCTAATTCTCTTGCCTCATTTTTAGTAATGGGTCGTTTTTGAGAAAGTTGGGGTTTTATACTACAATGGGAAATTGCTGCTGTTGGGGGCAACCTTCAATATATAGAGTCTCTTCTAATGCAAAATCTGGTCAGTTTTTCGTATTTTTTCTTCTCTTTACCACTTTACAAGGTTCATTTTTCCTCTGCCTTTTCCTTGTTTCTATAAATAGTGATAGAATATTGGCTTTTCGATAAGTTTGGATTTCGTTATACCTGGCAAGCTATGTATGCAACACAAGAAAAAGTAAAAGGGTTCCGATTTTACTACTTTCCTTCTACTCTATTGTTGAATCTTAATAATTGAATCCCTACTATGTCCAATCAGTCACTCAAAAGTTGTACAACTACTCTGCTTCTTGAATACAAATTTAATTTTAAATTGCTTAACTCCTCTCTCATAGACGGAGATTGATTAATCTGCATAATCTTTATGTTGCATATATGTACTTACACAAATGGCTCATGTCCTGCTTTTTGTCACTGAAACATTAAAGTTAACAGTTAGCTTTCATTTCTCTAGTCAATTGATTTTTTCTAGCTGAATATCTAAAGATGATGTGTGCAGTGGCGGATCCAGGATTTTCGTTCAGGGGTTTCGAAAATAAAAGTATAAACGTGTATATATAAGCCAACAAAATAAAATTTCAAGAAAGTAGTAGTATATAGTTTTAGTGGCGGACCCTTGTCTTTTTTTGGGTTTAAAACCACACTTTTAGCATGATTCGAACCTTAAAAACTAAAAAAAACCTTAATCCAGGGATTCGAACCCTCGACATGAGGCTTAATTTAAGGGAAAATGCCGCTGGGCTATCTCTTTCTCCTTGTCATTGAGGGGGTTCAAAATATATATATCCACATAAATATAGAAAATTACGTGTAATTTTTTGCCGAGGGGTTCGGGTGAACCCCTTGGAACCCACGTGGGTCCACCCCTGGATGTGTGTTCCTTAATTTATTTAATCCATGTGATCTGGCATAACACTAAAAAAACGGAGGTGTAGTTTGTTGCATCGTTGACATGCAAAATATTTCAGAGCTTGTTACCATGTTTCTGATTTCATTTTAATATTTGATACTTCACTTGATAGGTAGTTTCAGAGAAACAGAAACCACTTATAGTTGCCTTGTCACCGTCCAAAATAAATGTCAATATGTGCCCCAATTTCAGTGGTGAATATGTATCATTTTTACAATTTTACTTCCTTTCAGAGTCTCCTAAGGATGAAAGTCCATCTCAAAAGGCAAGGATGGATCACACTAAGATGCCTTCAAATCCCGAAGAAGTAGAAGACCTGCGTCGTAGTTCAGCTACAAATCCATTGATTGCATTCTTCTTTGATGAACTTAAGATAATAACGTCCAACTTTAGACAAGATTACATGCTGGGTGGAGGAGGATTCGGAAATGTTTATAAAGGATATATTACTGAAGATTTGAGGGAAGGATTCCAGCCAATTACAGTAGCTGTTAAGGTTCATGATGGAGATAACAGTTATCAGGGACATAGGGAATGGCTGGTAAATTAGCCTTGTGAAATTTTTTCCATATGATTTATGTTTTCTTCAATTCTCTGAATAAATTTTTCAACCCCGTATTTTCTTTCATATCTTCCAGGCTGAAGTGATATTTCTGGGCCAACTTTCGCACCCAAATTTAGTAAAGTTGATTGGTTACTGCTGTGAAGCTGAACATCGAGTTCTTATATACGAGTATATGGCTCGGGGAAGTGTTGAAAACAATTTGTTCTCAAGTAAGTATGATTAGTTCTTTTCTAGAATGTGATACTTTAGATCTTCATTTTAATGATCTGTAGTAATGGTACGTAATGGAAGAATTCTCAAAGTAAGTTGTTCTAGCACATGCAAAGATTGTAAATGGCTTGGAATCAGGAACTTTTTTTGAAGTGCATCCTGATCCGATCCCTCCTAATCGTTTTCACCTATCTATTATTTTGTTTATCTTAGCATGCCCTTACTCTAATTTGAAATCCGTCCCTACCCTCTATCTCCAATCGCCTTCATGAGTCTGGATGTACTTTCACGATATCATTCCCCATTAAGCTGTGCTATGATTAGTGTTCATTGTTCTCAAGCATGGGAAGTGACAAACTTGCCATAAAGGGGACCATGGACAAGCATATATAAAGTATGATAATATCTTGAAGTGGAGCTACTTTCAACTGGGGATATCCGTCTATGTGTTAAAATAATACTATCTTGAACACCCTCTAAAAAGTGCAGCCAAAAGAAAAAAAGAAGGTAATGGATAAGTTTTTCCATGATATTCTGGATCAGTGCATATGTGGTCCCTTTTTGACTCTATACAATGACTAACATTTTGTGTTATGACTAGTCGTGATTCCCTTCCTCTCCTCCTTCCCCCCTACTCTTCCTTTCAAAAGTAACAAATTCTCCTCTGGTAGAAACCTTCTACTCATTTATGGTTTCGATTTCTATATGAGAAAGCATAAAATGAAAATTAATTTATACGATGTGTTACTTTCAAGAATTTCACCTAAATACTAGAGTCCCTTTTGCTCCAAAATGATTAGTATATTTTGGCAAAATTTCTATCAAATGCTCAAGTATTAATTATCATGTTGCTCCCCTTGTTGGACAGGTTTCACTCTGTGGAACTTACATATATAAAAATTTCTGCTTGAACACTAAGTGTCTCTATGAAGAAGAAGAATTTCCGTCTTTATGACTCCACTTCCCTACTTAATTTTGCCTCATTCTTTTGAGGATAATATTAGTTGTTTTTCACAGCTTCATTAAGAAAATGTTGGGATCTTTACAACTAGCTTTCAAATTTGTCTGCAGTCAACATGCCTAGAATCTTTTCTTCTGATTGAATCAGAAATACATCTTCGTAGTTACCACTTGGTTTGTTACCTTTAGCTTGTGGAGTATACATTAGAAGCAGGGAACAAACCTCTAAAGCATTTGAATTGTTTCTGAGGCACCTATTCCTCAGAGTTACAGATACACTTCCCTCATCAGAAAGGATGACTGGAACTACTTATTTTGAGATTTACCAAAAGTCTTTAGTAAATGGTATTAATCAAGTTAAGCCTATATTTTCATGAATGTCTATTTCTTACTTAGTGAGTCGTATTACATGTCACTATGCTTATGTAGGGTTTCTTGATTTCAGGAGTATTGCTTCCTCTTCCGTGGTCCATGAGAATGAAGATTGCCTTTGGCGCAGCTAAGGGGCTTGCTTTTCTGCATGAAGCTGAAAAACCTGTTATCTATAGAGATTTTAAGACATCTAATATCCTGTTAGATCTGGTAAGTGTTCTACATATCCATATTTTATTCATGCATGATTTCACTCAAATGGCTTCAGCTTAGAGTGAGTATACACTGCAATCTTTATATTATACAGGAGTACAATACAAAACTCTCTGATTTTGGCCTAGCTAAAGATGGACCAGTTGGTGACAAATCTCATGTTTCTACTCGCATAATGGGAACATATGGATATGCTGCCCCTGAATATATTATGACAGGTAAATTTATCTGTCTTTTAGATACATATCGTCTCTCTTAATAGAATATGTGCAACAATCTTTTCTGCATTAAAACAACATAGAGCTTAACTGAACTGGAGTAGCTTTTAGGGACAAAGTTCTAAGAAGCAATTTCAAAGTGTTGAAACTGAATTTAGTGATGAGCAGTTACGTGCTTGAATAGAAGTGTTAGAAGTTGAAAATAAGTGTATTTGGTGGAAATTATACTGTCATCCTTGAATGATATCGAGTGGTCCTCCTAATATTGTTTTCATTTTCTTTATCACCGCTAATGCTTTTGCTTTATCTGTAGGTCATTTGACTCCTAGGAGTGATGTTTATAGTTTTGGAGTTGTTCTTCTCGAGCTTCTAACGGGAAGAAGATCACTTGATAAATCCAAACCAGCCCGAGAACAAAACCTTACAGATTGGGCAGTTCCATTGCTAAGAGAAAAGAAAAAACTGCTCAACATTATAGATCCAAGACTTGATGGAGATTATCCCATAAAATCTGTTCATAAGGCTGCAATGCTTGCGTATCATTGCCTAAATCGCAACCCGAAAGCACGACCTTTAATGAGAGACATTGTAGATTCCTTAGAGCCTCTTCAGATACCTGGTGAAGTTCCAACAAGTGAGAAGCCTACTTTGACTGTGATCACTGATACGCCAAATGGAGTTATCAAAGAGAAGGTGCAAACTTAAACATGATTACAAGGTTTTCTAACTTCATTAGCATTAATAGAATGATTTGGTACAATATTTTACTTTCCTGTAATACATTACAATGTTTGGCTTTTTTGTAATACAAATAAATAGAGTTTTTATTTAGTCTCCCAATTTAATAGCAGTTTTCAATTCTTTTTATCATACTGTTAATGGTCCTTCTACACTTAAATACCAGACTAATTAGAACCGTGCCAACTCACACATCACAAGACCCGGAGCCCCAAGGCAAAAGCCCAAGGTTATTTCACAATTTACATTCCATGATACATCAAGTTGTTAACAAGATTGTGTATGAGCTTGATAGTGATGACGCAAAAGAGAAAATCGAAGAGTATTTTGAAGTTGGCAGGTAGAGAGTTGAGTTTTATTGTTGATGACGATGGTTTTACTGAATCATCAAGTGTTAGGGTTCAATTGAAGCATTCAAGTATTCCAACTATAAGAATGAGTCGGACAAAAAGCCTTAAAAATCAAGTCTCAAAGTCTTACTCCCACTCACAAAGGGGTGGGATTAAAAAGGACTTTTGGAAGTGCAAAATAAGAAAATATGCCACAAGTTCTAAGTACGTGGTACAAGAATTTTTTTTTTTTTGTTTTAATTAGTGTTATGCAGTATGCACTATGCTCCTTTATAGAATATTTTTTTGTATATCCAAAGTTTTTCTACTAACACAAAGACCTAACTAATAAAAGTGGTTATCTTTTTTTTTTTAATTATCAAAAGTGCAAACATATTTGAAGCTCATCGATCAGGAGAGAAAATGGAGAAAATGCTCTCACAAAAGGTATCTTTGTCCTCTTTCACATTCTCTTTTTTTTTTCTCAATCTTAGCACAACAACAATCTTTTAAACAACTTGATCTTCTCGAACAAGGATTCATTTATCTTCATTGTACAAAAAAATTAAATCTGCATTTACCTTTTTTCATCATTGAGCCACTTTTTATTTTATTACTATGTATTGCTTCTTTGTCCTTTGTAGTGATTTGTGAATACATAACTAGAACATTACTTTAAGGGCCAAGGGGGATAAATAATCTATTTATGTGATCTAAGGTAATATTTTTTAGCTTCTTCGTATTCTTGTGATCTAAATATCTGATTCTTCTGAATTGTTAATAAACAATGTATAGTTATTATCATTACCAAATATTTTACTATAAGTGGGAAGAGTTTAACCCCAAAGTTCATTTACCTTTTTAACCCTACAGTTTTAATAAATATGAATTTATTATAAATTAAATTTGCTTTTCAGACCTAATTTAATTCTCCAAAAACATACAGTAGCCTCATCGATCACTGTAACAGAAACGTATAGTTACTGCTCAACCTCCTCGATCAGTGCGACAAACCTTTTCCGACTCTCAAGTTCAGTTGATCGTACACCTTATCATATACTTCACTCATCTATATAAATGTCTCCAACAACATGTTATTGTCCATTAATATGTTACTCATTGTCAGGTAAATTTTTTTTCTCCACTTTATTTATCAAGAGCTACTCTGGTTTTCCTGTTTACTGTGTATGTAGATCTAGCTTATTTCGTTTCATTGTATTTATCATGAGTCACTAATTGTTCTAAAGTTGGAGTCTTTGTTGAGGAAGCATCGTCCGAATGCACTTTTTATTGAATATTTCATATAGTAGTTTAAATAGGATATGTAATGGTTGAATATGTGTAAGACAATATTAATATCTTCCCCATAAGTCTAAATAGATAAAATGATATTGTTTATAGCAAATATGGATTCTCAGAGAGATAAGTTTCAGGAGTATGAGTCAAGTGTGTAATACTGTGCTTTGCTTTATATTTTCCATTTTCTATGGTTGATGGGCAATTTCAGATATGAGTCAAGTGTGTAATAATGTGTAGCTTTGCTTTATATTTTCCATTTTCTATGGTTGATGGGCAATTTCAGATCCTATTCCTCTGTTTGAACCAGTAACGACAGCGATAGTGTCATTTGACCACCATCTGAAAATCATCTGACGTCTATAAGTGTAATGCTCAGAAACAACATCCTAAAGTAAACAAATTTTAACCAGATGAACCATATTCCATCTCAATAGTTATGCTGTTGAAATGGTGATTATATTTTCCATTTTCTATGGTATTGGCCATGTGGCAGAAGAAATACTCAATGAGTAAATTTTTAATCAGATAACTGGTCATAATTGGTCAATTGTTGGAGCATGGAATGGTGCACATTTAGAATTTTATCTAAAATTATCCTCTGTTGCTTAGAAACGTCACTGACATTTCAGTTTGTTGGTGAGAAAAGGGAATTGAAAGTAGATAGTCTATTACCTTCCTCCCATTTTTACTGATTGAATACAAGTTTTATGTGTTGAAATAGTCGACATTGTGAGTTTTCTAATAAAAGAAATTTGATTGCAATTTTGCTCTATGATTAGTTGATATCTACCCTAGCTCCCACTTGTGGGACTACACTAGATATGTTGTGATTGATTTGTTAGTTATCTAGAAGATCCTTCGTTTTTATCATTTTTTGGTTTAGTGGGTGATTGAAATTTGTTTTTATATTGGTTGTGAATCAGTAACATAAGCAAAGAATGTGAGAGATCATTCTTTTTTTTTGTCTGTTGTAATAAATATTGCTCATTTTTTGTTTTTATTTATGCTTCTGTTTAGTTTTTTGGTCTATGAATTGGAGATTTGGGAATTTGAGTTCTGCAGGCATCCTTTTGAAGTGATTAGACCTTACTTCTTCTCTTTTGTTGGTATAAATTTTGCTCAAGTAGATAAGCTAATAAGCTGAAGATACAGCCACTAATGCTTGCATTAGGATAAATTCACATCACACCTCTTGCGGTGTGGACAACCATATCTGGAGCGAAATTTATAAAATGCTTCGTATGGAAACACATCATCTCTTTTTCCCGTACGGATAAGCTTTGCAATGCTTCTGCGGAGTTGGATATAGCTACCTGGTAAACAATTTAAGATTCTGTAGGCTAAAAAGTTTCTAAGGAAAGCTAAAATAAATTACAAAATAGATATATAGACCTTGCTTCATAAATCAAGGACAAGTAGATTTTTTCGCATAAATTTTGTGGTTTATGAAATTCAAAAGATTCGGCTCTTTGTTCAGGCTTCCAACAAATCAAGCGAAACTACTGTTTTTGTTGGTAGTTTGTGAGTACTTAAATTTATGCAGGAAGCCAGAGGACTATTGAAGATAATACAACATAAATCCAAACAGGCAATACCATGTTATGTTGAGCTTATTGCATGCTTAAAAACTAAAACAATACAGCACTGAATCCATGGATGACATTATCATAAGAATAAAGAAGTTTTGGAACTGGATGGTGGCCATTTTGTGTAATGGGAGTTCAATCTTGATGGTAGGGGTGTACATGACCGGGTTGGTTCGGATTTTTCAAATATCAAATCAAACCAAACCATTTGTGTCGGATTTTTAAATCTATAAACCAAACCAAACCAACAAAACTCGGGTTTTTCAACCTCGGGTTTTTTCGGATTTTTTCAGGTTTTTTCAGGTTTTTCCAGTAAAGTATTCATACAAACATATAATTTACTTGTACTTCAAATATTTCTTTAGTCCTACCAAAATACAACTATCTAAAGTGTTTCTTAAGAAAATAACACAAAATATGATATGAGTAATGATACTAAAATATCCAACAAAAAAATAATAATAATGAAATCATGTAAAACAAATATTGCAAATTAACAAGTCATAATTAAAATGATCATAATTTAAAAGTACTAAATCATGCTAAAATAAATTTAATAAGTATTAGTTACATGACTAAATATTAAAGGAAATTAAAATTAG
>NC_064282.1:63756204-63782984 GCF_019186545.1 Solanum stenotomum | reverse complement strand
CATTTATAGAATTCTTATGAAATGGAAGGTCCAATGTACGTCCTATGAGTCGGATGATTATATAAGTATTGAAATGATGATGAAATGGATACATGTATATGATTTTCTCTATATAGTGTGTGAGTCGACCAAGCCTAGCTCGGGGGGTTGTAGGCCCGGGTAACCGTATCAAGGGGTTGGTACCTTGGTTGCCTAGTACGGGGGGTAGTAGGCCCGTATAACCGTATCGAGGGGTTTGTACCTTGGTTGCCTAGTACGGGGGGTAGTAGGCCCGTATAACCATATCGAGGGGTTTGTACCTTGGTCCCTAGCTCGGGGGGTGGTAGGCCCGGGTAACCACATTGAGGGGTTTGTACCTCTTTCGCCTCTCCAAGGGGGTGGTAGGCCTTGGAAATACTATATTGATGGTCACTCACTACACATATACTATGCCCTACTAAATATAATTTTTTTATATAAGCATCATTATACATATCATCTCATTAATATGCTATCTATCGGGTATGATTATGCACTTTGCCTATAAAGTCCTTATCTAAGGTAATCTTGGGGAACACTTAAGTGTGCTTGAAGAGGATTGTGTGGGCGGTCACTTCTTGTCTCACTCAAGTGTGTCTTAAGGTTATATTAGGTAGAGGTCCTATGGTAATGAAATGATATGTGTCCTTCTAAAGTTAAGCATGAGTTGTATATGGATTTATGTTAAGTATATGTATGGTTGGCTATGGTCTAATATGTTAATGTTGACTTGTATTATGTCTCTTATACTCGTAAAGGAAAGGTTTTATCAAAGGACATGAAAGCATACATTTCTTGTAAATGTCCGTTGTGCATATTTTCTTGCATGGTCTCCATACTTAGTACTTAATTGTGCTAACCCCTTTCTTTCGCTTTTTGACTAAAGTGTAGGGATTTGGAGATGGTGATATGTCATGGCTACTTGATAGGTTTTTAAGAGTTGAAGATGAAGAATTGGTGAGTCCTCATAGATTCGAGGGCAATAACCAACATGCTCTTTTTATGTCTCTCTAGTATTTGCTTAGGTTTTGAGTGGGCTTAGTCCCAATGTTATATTCAAGTATTAGATGGTTTTGAGACATATTGTATAAAGTCTAGAAAGTCTTCCGCTTGCTATTTATTGAAAGTATCTTCGTGTGTGAAGAAAGTTTTTAATTCCTTATAGTTTTGGTGTCTATGCGATGAATGAATGCTAAGAGGCTTGTATTAGACCTCTTCGAGGTCGAGTACGCCGGTTACGACTAGGGGGTGCTCCCGGGTCGTGACAATTGTCTATTCTTGGAATCGGTAGACGAAGAGGTAAATAGACCAAAGAATACAAAGAGCTCGATCTCTCTTTCATATCACTTGTTCATATTTGTGTTCAGGATTGAAACCCGGATGAACACCGAGCTTGGTTATGAAACATGATGAAATATAAATGCTCGCCAATTGAGTTTGTCTATCCCCGCTCAACAATGTAGTTAGACAGTCAATTGGAGTAGGTGATTAGAGGTCGGGAGATCATGATAATAAAATCAACCCTGTAAATCAGTAATTTTATAACCTTAGTTAATTCATGCATGAGATGTGATACATGAAATCTTAAGCATGTTACAACTTTGGATTTTTCTAACCATTGTAAGTAATTTTATTATTTAATTTTTGCATTCTTAGTATTTAAATAAAAATCAAATTCTTTTGGCACTCTTTAATAAATAATTAGACTAGTATAATTTAGTAAAATAGTTAATTGACTAGACCTTTGGGTTTGATAATTCGGCTCTTTAGAGCCACTATATTACTTGCACAACCACGTACACTTGTGTATGCAATTGAGAGCAACAAGTTTTTGGAACCGCTGCCGGTGACTTAGAAATAAACTATTCGTTTAGGTTATACTTTTTCTTTTTATTTATTTAAGTTTTTTTTTTAGTTTTTTCTAATCAAATATTTTTTTTTCCTTTGAATAATTTGGTACTCTTATTGATATGGATGATTGGGATAAATCCTGGTTGGGTGAGTAGTATTCTTATAAATATCCTTGTAATTATTGTAATGGACACCATGTGGAGATAGAGTGTCCTATATGTCATATATGTGGTGTCCAATATGTTCATTGGAACGGTTGTCCTAACTCTTATTTCCCTCCCCCAAATTCCTATTATGATTCTTCTGTTATTTGTGATGTTGGCATGGGAGATGAAGTGGCAAATGTTGAACAAGAGGCACACGATATATTTTTAAAGCAATTTATGGACATGATGGGCAAAATTAATTTAAAACTCACGGAATTGGAATCAATAATGATGAAACAACCAAGAAAAAACATGGAAATGCAGGCAATAATCATGGAGCTGGAATAAGGTTGATGCTGATCAATTGCAAGTTACAGACCTAGCTAATACTCAATTAGAGGAAAAGGTTGAATCCCAACAAGAAGAAATTGAAGTTGTGAAGAAGCACAGATAGGAGCCAATCTTGGCTAGACTCAGCTTCTAAATTTTCAGTAGTATATCCGTGATGGTCTGACATACATGACAACTCAACTAATAAAAGAAAGAATTGAGCTCACACAAGAGATAGATCAATTTGGGTCAGATATTCATGACTTAGAGGATCGCTTGAACAAAAAGATTGAGGTGTTTGATGACCAATCACCAATTGTCGTGGATGATGACCAACTAGTTGAGAAAAATGAAACCATTCAACTATACTTTATTCCTTAAAGTCGATATTGAGACAGAGTGCAAATGTGAAAATATTGTAAATAATGTTGCTTTTGAGTTGAGGCATCTTGAATCTCATTCAAAATACTTTTTTATGAGTGTATAGATGAAGAACAATGCCCCTACATCCTAAAGTTTTCTAATCCACGTAGACAAAATGACATTCCTCACATAAGGGATAAGAAGTGAAAGATGCGACATATATTACTTGGTTCCTTTATATTTATACCAATGTTTCAGAGAGGAGCAGAAAATTTGATACAAAGTTAGGGGTACAATTCATAAGTTCAAAGTGGAAAGAAAAAATGATGAACTTAATTATGTTGTGTTGCGACATTAAATTAGGTGCTTTTTGCGAGGCAACCCAATTAGTAGTGTAACTTCTTATTTTATTTTATTTTTATTTTATTAGTGTCACTGTTTTTTTCTGTTGGTATTGTTTTTGCAGATTAGGGGAAGTTGAGTACCCCAAGGATTTGAAGCAAGGAGCACGTTTGAGCTTAATTGTGGGGTGCATAAGACCCTTGATGAAAATTGAGAGAACATATATTAGCTAGGCCTAGAGGCCTCAGGGAGTTCTTTTTTTCACTCTTAGCTTATGTATTGAATTGTTGCACTGGGGACAATGCCATGTTTTAAGTGTGGGGCGGGAGAACGAATTCCTAGTTTTTACTGTTTTATTGAGTTTTTTGTTTTTTAGGATGAGTTCCTTGGCTTTTGTTTTTGGGTTTTTTTAGGATAGTCCCTTTGAACTGAGTATCTTTATTTTAGGAATAAATTTTCTTTTAAGTCTTAATTAATTTTTTGAGAGAAAAGCAAAGACCCTTTTGAGTAATGTGATACTTGTTGTTTAGGCCTAATTTTGACTATTACTTTCTTGTGAATTCTTGATTGATAATGGAATTTTAGACTCTTTGACACCTAGGCTCATGATTGTGACATTGCATATAGCTTATTTTATTTTGTAATTTGTTATGATCCTGTCTGTCTTAGAAGTGGAATTGATCCATCTTGATTGATATTTGTGTCATGTGTGGTGAGAATTTGTTTATTCCATGTTTTGCATATTAGCCTAGAACTTGTCCTGCATGTTATTGAAGCGAAATAAAAAATCTTGCTTTGTTTAGGAGAGGATAATATGTTTTCTTTGATTTGTCTTGTAAATTTTAGCTTTTTCAGATATTATATCACTAGTTAGCCTTTTGAGCATGTAGCCTTTTGTTGATAGCCACATTTTCCCCTTAACTATTTTGTTGAATCTCTAGTTTTTGCACCTTGCTTTCTTGAACAGTTTTGCATAAACTTATTATAATTATTAAATCTGAAGAAAAAAAGTTGTTGAGTGTAAAAGGTAATTAATGATGGCTACAAAGTGATGACAAAACCCTCTTTGAAAGAATGTGATATGAGAAAAAAAGGAAAAGTAAAATCTTTGAGAAAAAAAATTCAAAAAAATAATTTGAAACATTCTTGAGATGATGAGAATTACTTGTGAAATAATTATTGAAGAGAGAGAGGGCTGAAAATAAAGAGAAGAAAATAATAGGTGATGAAGTCTTAAAAGTGCAAAGTGCTTAGGGAAGAATAAGTCATTATTATATAGTTTTTCTACCCGTCCCCTAGCCTACATTACAACCCGTTAAAGTCATATTTGATTTAATTCAAGAATGCTTAATTAGTGAAGATGTATATAATGGTTAACTCTATAGTTTTTTGTGCATACATATAAATTTTATTTCTGAGTATGAGAGTTGTTCTTGATGTGAAGTCCTTAATTTATATTCAATCTTTTGAATTGAGTGTGTGAACTATTTATTTTTGTGAGGGCACTTGTTTCATGATAGATATGTGATTTTATTAGTTTTCTTTGATGAGAGTAGGTGAGCAAACTTAAACTTGATGAGTTCAAAGTCCTTCCTTGAGGTTAGGAGGTTAGGTGTTTGTTTTTTATTTGGTTGTCTTGCATAATGAGTGGGAATTGTACATAATGTTTTGAAATTTCTATATTACCTAATTGTTTGTATCAACATGTCATGTCCCGAGCCTACACCCTGAACGTGACTGACACTCGAGATCCATCGCTGGTCCCTAAGCGAATCCTTGGCTTGGGTGACTACTTAGCGGAAGAATTACTCACGTAAAATGGAGACTCCAAATACAACACTTAACTCATCGTCACGACTCAGGGGTACACCCTACATGTAACATGGTGTATAGGACCCCGAGAGGCCCCATACAAGGCACTTAGCATTCATAACATAAGAAATAAAACATAAGAGATAAAAGACAACATTGTAAGTCCAATTTTTTTTATAAAAGTAAAGCAGAAGTCTAAAACACTTGTCTCAATAGCCATCTAATACAATAGAATGAAATTGGGCTTAGCACATACATCATTTCCAAAACTAAAAATAAGAAAAGAACTAAAAACAATGAAAGTCCGTCCTCGAAGCATGAGGACTCACCAAAGCTCGAAAACTCTCAACCAACCTCTAGCCACACTACTGAGAACCTTGGCACTCAGACCCTACATTTGGGGAAACGTACGCAAGAGTATGCATTAATACAAAGTAATGTACCAAGTATGATAGCCATGCATAAAATATTTAAAACATGCTAAAAGAGACATTTTTATAAATATGCAATGATCAAGCTAAAATGCATCTTGAGAGTTAGAAACCATAAGTCATTAAACCATGATCAATGCAAGTGAACATCATCTTAAAACATACTTACAATACTTCCTTGAAGTAACCTTGTTTCATCATAACTTTACTTGTTTGTGAGAAGAAGCCTCAACCGACATATAAGACCATGTGAACTAACAACATGGAATCCAGTGTCTACCCTACACTGAAAAGAGGTGTCCTACTTGCCACGGTAAGGACCATGGACTTCTAGCTATTATGGATCCACTAGCTAATGTCTTTCTAGACAATCCTATGGGGTCACATAGGTACGGAACTTGGGTAATCGCCACTTGTCCACTCAGTGCTAAGCTTAACTTCCACGGAATAGTCCTTAATCCTATTCATCATAGCTCATAAAGGAACATGGGTAATTGCCTCTTGTACTTGAAGGAACATGGGTAATCGCCTCTTGTCCTTGAAGGAACATGGGTAATCGCCTCTTGTCCTTACATCACTTGGCATGGGTAATCGCATCTTGTCATTCAATGGAGAGCACGTGTAATCGCCTTTTGCCTCAACATTAACATAATTCCTTAATCATCGTTTCATTTTAGGTGAGAATAGCCTTCCAACCTTAGGAACCCTTATTATGTGACAATACCTTTCACAATCATGCATAGGTGTGTATATGAGAAAATCCTTTCAACAACACAACAACAATATCATCATTGATACTTCACTCTCAAAGCATCCTTAAAACATATACATAATTCTCATAAGAACATACTAACTTTTATAATTCATCTTTCCATAGTTCAAACACATTTTCATACATCAACATCTAGAAATCATGGGTTAGATATTGACTCATAGACATTCATCATAAAATCATATAATTCTATCAATTCATGCTTGATTTCATAAGAATCTTCCTTCATAATCCAAAACCCACATTATATCATCATAATTGGAAAATATGGGATTCACATGGCTTCATGGGGGATCATCATAAAAGTCATAGTATTTGATCAATTTATGCATACGAGATCATAATCAATCATTTAAATCAACAATTAGGAAAAAACCATAACATAGAAGAAACACTAACTCAATTAGGGCATTCTAACTTTGAAAATAGGAGAATTTGGAAACTCCATGAATGGAAGGAATCCATGGATGAAAACTATCATACCTCAAAGCCAATTGCTTATCTTCAATAGAGGAATGAAGACTTGACTTGAAACCCTAGGTTGAATTCTTCTTCTTCAAGCTTTCTAGAGAGAAATATTTTGGAGAGGAGAGTTGTTCTTCTTTTAGAAATTTGAGAGAATAATTTCAATGGAGGGAAATTTGGGGTTAAAACGTTTATATAGGGGTCTTAGTAAAGGGTAAAATGACATAGTATTAGGCTAGACTAATTATGAAAAGACTCAACTGCCCCTAAGAAAATAACTGCCGCCCCTAACGACGCCTTGGACTGACGGACCGTGGTTTGACCGACGGCCCATCTTGTTGGTCCGTCATCTGGTGTCAGAAGATAGATTTAGGTGTCATGATCCACGGACCCTCAAACCATGGACCTTGGACCCAAAGACGGTCCGTTGGTCCAGCCGTGGATCATGGTCCCCTGAACAATTTGGGTGGCCAATCCACGGACCAGGCCCACGGTTCGTGGTTCAGTCCACATGCCGTGGCTGGCCTCCGTCGGATGGCACTAAAAGCTTATGCAAACTTACTATTATAACCTTCTCGAATCCGATGTGTTACATTATCTCCACGTTGGGATTATTCATCCTCAAATGATATTCAAGACGTCATAAGAGAAAAGGACTTTAAACTAGGAATCTGTCATGCAACTTTATCAAAATGCACATAACCAAGGAGGAATATCGATTCCAAACTAGGACATATTTAAAACATCATAAGGAAGATTATAGCTAAACCTAGCAGCCCAACATGAATGCAATCTCATAAATGCACATATCCGAGCAGGAATCATCAACTCCAAGCTAAAGCATGTTCAAATCATCATATAATGAAGTCTATATGCAACTCATACTCAATGCACATAAATTTGTAGATATCAATCAAATAAACTCATTTTCTCAAAACGTAAACTTTTTCATGAACATGCATAAATGAGGAAATCATGGAAATGTCTAAGACACATGACTCCAAAACAAAGAGTAAATCATGAGGAACTCATTACCTGAAGCTAGAGTAGGGATAGAAGGAAAAAGATGAGGATATCGGGATATCATATCGGCCTAGGCCTCCCAAGTAGCACCTCAACTAATTGATTCCTCCACAACACTTTCACAGAATCAACTTCTTTATTTCTCAACTTCTTGACTTACCGGTCTAAAATCTCAATCGGAACTTCTTCATAAGAAAAATTCTCCTTAACTCCCAAACCTTCTAAGGGAGCTATGGATGGTCGGATTACTAATACATTTCTTCAACATAGAGACATGGAAAACCGAATGCACCGATGCCAACTCATTAGGAAAATCTAGTTCATAAGCAACCTTACCAACACGCCTCAAATCTGATATGGGCCTACATAACGGGGACTAAGTTTCCCTTTCTTACCAAACCTTATTACACCCTTCATGGGTAAAATTTTCAAGTAAACCCATCATGAACATCAAACTCAAGATCTCTTCTCCTTACATCGGCATATGACTTTTGCCGACTTTGAGCCATTTTCAACCTTTCTCTAATAAGTCAAACTTTTCCATGGCCTCATGCACCAACTCGAGACCTATTAGGGAAACTTCACCCACCTTAAACCAACCTATAGGAGACCTACACCTCCTACCATAAAAATCCTCAAATGGAGCCATACCAATACTCGAGTGATAACTATTGTTATATGCAAACTCAATCAATGGAAAATGTTCATCCCAATTACCCTTGAAATCAATCACACAAGATCTCAACATATCTTCCAATGTTTGGATAGTACGCTCCGCTTTCCTATCGGTTTGGGGATGAAAGGACGTACTAAGGTTAACACAAGTACCAAGACCCCTTTGGAAAGATTTCCAAAACTGAGAAGTGAATTGTGTACCCCGATTGCAATAATAGATAATGGAACTCCATGAAAATTTTCTATCTCTCTCTAGTACAACTTAGGATAATCCTCTACCGAAAAGGAAACTTTGACAGGAATGAAATGAGCTGATTTCGTCATTCAGTCTACTATAAACCAAATTGAGTAATGTTGTCGCCGGGTGCGAGGCAAACCAATAATGAAGTCCATATTAAAATCTTCCCACTTCCAAGTTGGAATGCTAATGTATTGAGACAAACTACTCAACTTTCACTTGTTGACAATTAGGACACTTACTCACAAATTCATCAATATCCTTCTTCATCCCATTCCACCAATAGACCTCCCACAAATCACGATACATCTTGGTGGCTCCCGGGCGGTCAAAATACTGAGAACTATGGGCTTCTGACAAGATCTATTCCTCGAAGTCATCAACATTAGGAACACACAAACATCCTTGATATCTAAGTGCACTATCTCCCCCTTGGGAGAAATTGTCAATGAACTTTTTAAGCACTGCTTCTTTTAATTCAACCAACATTGGATCAAGACCTCGCTTGGCTTTCACTTCCGCCACAAAAGACGATTCTGACCCATTGTGAACCATAACACCACCCTTGGTAGAGTCCACTAACTAAACACCCAATCGGGCCAATCTATGAACATCTCGAACCAACTCCTTCTTATCTTCTTCAATATGAGCAACACTACCCGTAGATAATTGACTAAGAGAATCCACCACCATATTAGCTTTACTGGGGTGATAGAGAACACTCATATCATAAACTTTCAATAACTCAAGACACCTTCTTTGGAAAAGATTTAGATCCTTCCGATTGAACGCATATTGCAAACTATTCTGGTCAGTAAATACATCTATATGAACACCATACAAATAATGCCTCCAAATCTTTAAGGCAAAAACAACCATTGCTAGTTCAAGGTCATGGGTTGGATAATTCTTCTAATGAATCTTAAGTTGCCTTGAGGCATAGGCAATGACTTTCCCATTTTGCATAAGTACACATCCTAGCCCGATTCTCGAGGCATCACAATAAACAACAAAACCATCAGTCCCTTCTAGTAGTCAACACCAGAGCAGAAATGTCACGACGCAGGGGTACCCCCTAGACGTAACATGTCATACAAGATCCCGAGAGGCCTCATATAAGCCACTTACCTTTCATAGTCAAGCTAATAGAAAATCGACAAGATTTAAAACATTTCAACAATAATTCTTTATAAAACGAAGCGGAAGTCTAATACACTTGTCTAAAAAACAATCTAATACAATAAAATCTTTGGGACATAGCCAATACAACAATGTTGAAAACTAAAATGGAAAAAACATAAGAGAAATGGTTGCCAAATCCTCGAATACTATGAGGGCTCACCAATCTTCAACCTTGCCTCTACTATAGATCATAGCCACGGGGATGAGAGTCGGGAACGCCGGGTCCTACATTTGGATAAGAAATATAGGCAAGAGTATGCGTTAGTACAAAAATGTACTAAATATGATAACTTGCATAAACATCAACATAAACATAAGAGTTAGACAACATAAGTCATAAGGCATAATCAATGCACATAGTAGATCATTTCACATATAAGGGGTACTTCTTGAAGTTACCTCAATTCATACTTAGTCAAGACATGGGTAATCTGCCACTAGTCTTACTCATCATAGAAGGCAAACTCAAGCCATCATCCAAGCTCATCACCTATCATAACATATCTTATCTTTTAAAGACATAGGGATTCTCCTCTTACATAACTATAAAGACTCATGGTACTCGCCTTTTGCCTTACATAAAGGATCATGGGTAGTCGCCTCTTGTCCAACTTACTATGGGATCATGAGTAGTCGCCTCTAGTCCCTTTACTTAGGATCATCGGTACTCGCCTCTAGTCCAACATCATGTGACATGGGTATTCGCCTCTTGTCTTTCTATAAAGGATCATTGTTACTCGCCTCTATGTCCCATCATTATAGGAATGTGGGTAGTCACCTATTGTTCAACTTCAAGAAATAAGGGTAATCACCTTTTATCCTATTCTAAGGAATATGGGTAATCACCTCATATTCTTCTCATATAAAGGTCATGGGTAATCACCTTTACCCTCATCAATTTCATAGTTTTTAGCTTAGATTCATTTTAGGTGAGCAATCCTTTCAACCTAGAATCAATCAATGTGAGAAAGCCTTACACATTCATACATAAGCAAATCATGTGGGAATGATCCTTTCCACAACAATCACATCAAAACTCATCAATTCATAACATATGTTTCACTCTCAAAGAAATACATATCATAATCATCATATATGCTTCAATCTCAAAGAAATTCATAATGTACCTCATTTATCCTATAAGAATACACCTAAATCCATAAATTCTCCTTTCATCGATCAAAGCCCATTTACATCAATTTTAACTTAGAAACATAGGTTAAGCATGGGTACATGTTAATTCATCCTAAAAAAAATTAATCCTCTCAATTCATGGAAAAACAATCATAACCCAATCAATTGGATCAACATTTATCAAGACCCACAACTTAGAAGAAAACCCTAACTCAAATTGGGGAATTTCTACTTTTCAATTGGGGAACTTAGGGCTGCATGGATGCAAAGATTCCATGGATGAAAATCCATCATACCTTACTATCAAAGCCCACAAATTATTGAGGAATGGAGACTTGACCTTGACCCTAGCTTCAACCTTTTCTTCTTCTTCAAGCTCTAGAGAGAGAAATATTTTGGAGAGGAAGAACCCAATTTCTTTTGGTGAATTTGAGAGAATGACATGAATAGGTGAGTTTTGGTGTTAGAATTACTTATATAGCGGTCTTAGACATTGGAAAAATGACGTAGTATAGATATTAAATAATAAGGAAAAGACCCAACTACCCTTAAAATAACTACCGACTTCACGACCTACGGACCACGACTGATGGACCGTGGATTGACCGACGGTCCGTGCTGCACAAGCGTCGTTTGATTCAAAAATTTTAGGGTTTTGCGGTCTTGGTCCACGGACCCTCAACCACGTACCGTGGTCTGATAGATGGTCCGTTGGTTAGGACATGGTTCTAAGACTCCTAGACAATTTTTGGTGATCAACCCACGGACTATGCCTACGGTCCATGGTCCCATCCATTGGCCGTGGTTGGCCTTTGTGGCTGGCACCTGAAACTCCTAAAACTTTCTATGTTGCACTATCTCAAATCTGTGGTGTTACATGAAGTAAGTCTATCCTTCAGTTCTTGAAATCTCTTCTTACAAGCTTCAGACCATATGAACTTAGGCTTCTTTAGAGTCAAAGTTGGCAAAAGAGAGGCAATCGAAGAAAACCCCTTAACAAACCTTCTGTAGTAACCAACTAAACCCAAGAAACTAATATCCGAAGGGGATAGGGGTCTAGGCCAACTCTTGACCGCATCCGTCTTCTTAGGATCTACCTCAATACCCTTACTTGAAACAATGTGATCAAGAAAAGCTACAGACCTTGACCAAAACTCGCATATGCTAAACTTTGCAAAAAGTTGTTGGTCCTTGTGAATTTGCAACACGATCCTCAAATGATCAATATGCTCATCCTCACTTCTCTAATAGATCAATATATCATCAATGAACATAATCACAAACATGTCAAGGTATTGTTTAAACACCCTAGTCATCAAATCCATAAATTCTGTCGGAGCATTGGTCAAGCCAAACTACATTACCAAAAACTCATAATGACCATGCCGAGTTTGGAAAGACGTCTTCAAAATGTCATCCCCTTTCACCCTTAGTTGGTGATAACCCAACCGGAGGTTAATCTTAGAGAAGTAACTCACTTCTTGAAGTTGGTCAAACATATCAACTATCCTTGGAGGAGGATACTTATTCTTAATGGTCACCTTGTTCAACTGGCGATAGTCAATACACATACGAAGAGAATCATCTTACTTTCTAACAAACAAAGCTAGAGCACTCCATGGAGAAATACTAGGTCGGATTGAACCCTTATCCAACAAATCTTTCAATTGATCCTTCAACTCTTTAAGTTCTGCCCGATCCATTCAGTAAGGAGGAATAGAAATAGGTTGCGTAAATTGGAGAAGGTCAATACCAAAGTCTATCTCCCTTTTGGGAGGAATACCGGGTAAATCATCTGGGAACACTTCCGAGAACTCATTAACAATGAGGACCGACTCAAGAGTAGAGGTTTCAGAATTCACATCCTCACCCTAACTAGATGTCACGACCCAAGGGTACCCCCTAGGTGTAACAAGGCACATAGAACCTCGAAAGGCAGCATGTAAGCCACTAAGCATACCATAACATAAGTAAAGAACAATAAAGAGTAAAACACATTTCAAGTCTTAAAAAATTTTCATAAAAGCATATCAGAAGTCTAGACTTGTCTTAAATAGCGATCTATTACAATCGAGAACTCAAATAGGGTCACAGCCCTAAAACAACATAATCCTAAAGTGAAAATACAAGAATGAAACTACAATGATAGAATCCGTAATTGAATATTAAGGACTCACCAAATAAGCAAGGAGAATAATCAATTCCAAGCTCTAGCCACAATGGGACCATCTTGAGAACTGGACCCTACACTTTGTGAAAACTGTAGAAAATATGGGTTAGTACAAAAATACACTAAGTATGATATCCATGGATAAAAATGTTGAAACATGCTAAAAAGGGACATTTTATTTGAATGTATGCCATTTTCTAAGTTAAAGCATCATTTGGAAGATAATGGAGAAACATAAGTCATAAGCATAAACAATTCATAAATCATCATGTCATAAGAGAAATATACCATAAATACCCTTAAAGAATAATTGTGCAATGCATAGATAAGATCCCATAATCCCACCTATACTAAGTAAAAATTCTTGAGTAACTATAGTTCATAATTCAAGTTCTTGTTCATACTACCATAATAGGGAATAACCTTAACCGACATAGATCATGTGAGCTAAACATGGAATCCGATGTCTACCCCACATCGAAAAAGGGTTGTCCTACTTGCCTAAGGTAGAACCATACTCTTAGCTTAGGTGGATCCACTAGCTAAAGACGTATGAAGGCACATAGTTTATGGGATAAGGGGATTGCTACTAGAATCCCGACCTCTACTTATGTGAGGGCTTCCATCCCAAGAGATTGTTCCTAGAAACCCTGCCTCTACTAATGTGAGGGCTTCAATCTCATATCACTATCCACTCGGTGCTAAGCATAATTCCCATTGAGTTCATACTAAGCCTTGACTTAAGTTCATAATTATGGAAGAATTTCTTGACACTCAATCCAACATAACTCATACTAAAGCTCTTAGATTCGATAGGTGAGACTAGTCTTCCAACCTTAGTATCACTACATGTGACAAACATTTCACATCATATCATACTCATACATAAGTATGTACATGAGGATAACTTACAACAACACAACAACTAGATCATAATCATGTTCACTTTACTCTCAAAGTGTTCATAAACCATAAACATAATTCTCATAGTCATGCATAATTCATATACTAAACCCTTCAAGGACCATAGATCATAGTTCATCAACACATCTATGATTAATACATTAGACATGGATGATAACATAAATCAAGTAGTTCAAGTACTACATGCATAATTTTATCATATTCAACTTGCATCAATCAATACCCACACTTTGAAATCCAAATTGGGAAAATAGGGAAATTCATGTATTCTTGGGGAATTCATCTTAAAAAGATTAAATAATAATCAATTTGATCATAATACAAAGCAATTAAATCATTAGAATCATTTTTGAAGTGAATCCATGACTTGGAGTAAAACCCTAGCTTTTGGGGAAATTACAAGATTTGAAATTGAGTTTGAAGGGACTCCTTGGATGAAAACTATCCATGGATGAAGGACTACCATACCTTGATGAAGAATTACCACGAAATTGAGTAGAAAAGATGTATCCTTCAACCCTAGCTTCACCTTTCTTATTCTTTTTCTTCCTTGGAGTTCTAGAGAGAATATTTTGTAGAGGGTTTTGGTTTTGATTTGGGGATTTAGAAATTATGATTTAGATGAGTTAGTTTAGTTGTCTAAAATACTTATATAGTTAATTAAAAATAGGCTAAAATGACATCACTTAATAATTAATTTAAAAGGAAAACCCCAAAAGATACCTAAGTCTAACTGCCAAATGGCAATTTCAGTTACCACCCACGGCCACCCACCCATGATCTGTGGATGGACTCACGTGGCATGCTGGTGAACTATGGGTTGGGTTCTGGGGCTGGTTTTCTGGAGCCTTGACCCACGACCCCCAGGCCTTCTAAAGGGATAACGGATGTCGGATCTCCAATACACTTCTTAAGCATGGAAACATTAAATACCAGATGAACCGGAGCCAACTCATTTGGCAAATCTAACTCATGGTCAACTTTCCCAATATGCTTCAAAATTTGTGATGGGCCCACATACCGGGGACTAAGTTTCCCCTTCTTGCCAAACGTCATCACACCTTTCATCGGTGAGATTTTTTAAATAGACCCAATCATTAACTTCAAATTCTATATCCCTTCTTCTAACATCGGCAAAAGACTTTTGCTGACTTTGGGCCGTTCTCAATCTCTCTCTAATGAGTCGGACTTTCTCAATAGCCTCAGAAACTAGTTCGCGACCAATAAGAGCAATTTCACAAACCTTAAACCAACCAATCAAAGACCTACATCTCCTACCATACAAGGCTTCATAAGGAGCCATACCGATACTTGAGTGATAGCTATTATTGTAGGCAAACTCTAATAATGGCAAGCGGTCATCCCAATTACCCTTGAAATCTATAACACATGCCCTCAACATATCTTCTAATGTTTGAATGGTACACTGATGAGTCAGAGATTTGGACTCATTTAGGGCTTTATTTATAATGATTTAATGTCCTCAAATGCTTGTTTTGTGCCAATAACTGATGTAAAACCCTTGATTTCTAGGTATATGGATTGAGGAACAATGCGAGGACACTAGCGTGTAAAAAGGAATGAAGTAAGCTGAAAGAGTGAAGAAAAGAGAATCTGATGATCGCCAAGTCCATTTGGTGAGTCCCCGAATGGCCATTTGACCGCCTAAAGCTCCAGTGTGCAAAGCCCTGAAGGAGAAAATCAAGTTGGCAAGAGAAAAGAGCACTCGGTGGATCGCCGAGTGGTTCCACGATGCATATCAACAAATGACATTTCGGGAATTAAGAAGGATCATTAAAACTGATATTTTTGTACACACACATATGTAGATTATTAGTCAGATAAGATTTCAATAATTGTTTATCAAATAAGGGGAAAAGCATCATTAATAAGGTTAGATTAGTAAAATATACATGTAATTAAAGTTTATTAAGGATTGTGTCAGGTCAAGAAACAACATTTTGGGAAATTAAAAAGGAGCATCAATTTGTACAAACAAGTGTAGAGTATGAATTAGATGAGATTTACCATATCAACTTATCGAATAAGTATAGATGTAATGACCCTCTAGGTAATTTCCTCCATTTTTGATCTTTTCAACGTTTATATATTTTCTCTAGAGACCGAAAGTTATTTATGACTTCTTGGGACCGACAGGTTGGCCGCCTGGTCATTTGTTTGAGTTTTGTGCATGTTTTCCTATTTTGGAGCTTCTAAACTTTGAATGGTTGAAATCAGTCAAAATTTCAGGTAGGCAGCTTGAGAATACAATTTTGACGGTTTCATTAGCTCAAGCATGTCGAGTTTGGTCTAGATGTACCTTTAGTGAGGGGCTCGAGGCTTTCGGGCTTATTCTAAGCTACCTTGTGTCTTATGGCTAAAATAGAGCCTTGGGTGCGGGAACCTATTTTGTGAGACGACCTCTTCTTGAAGTTTGATATATTCGTCGACTCCAGATTATTGAATTTGGTGGGGGTAGCATAGCTTATTTGCGTGCACGAGGTTTTGCATGTATCCCGAGCACCTCGTTAGAGTATTTTTCAACTCATATTCTCAACTGGTCCAACAACCTAGTGCTTCATGTTTGCACACCTAGAACTTTGTTTATGGAGGCACTAATTTGTCTCTGCATTCACGAGCCTGGTGTTGCATTCATGCAGTGTTGGGTGCCTTGACCTCCACATTTGCATACATGCTCACACATTTGCGGAGTGTTGGGCCTCTGACCTTTCCCATTCGCGGATTTGGTCCCGCATTCATAGAGACGGGTCAGTGTTGACCCAATCCAATTAACTTAAATGATCGCGAGTAAGGGCCCACCTTCACAGAGGTCATTTAGTCTCGAAAATTCATCCTCATTCTCAATTTTCAAACTTCAATTTCTTGAGCTAGGGAGCTGTAATTGGGGAAATGTCTAGGAGGTAAATTCTCATTTTGAACCTCCATTCCTTGTCTTTAATGGTGTTTTATGAATCTGAGTTTTGCAGGATTGTTTTAGTTGGGTTCTCGAGCTCCAATTTTGCCCAATTTTTGGGTACAAGTTCCTATAGATATTACAGACCTAGTGACAGATTCAATTTCAGAATTCCGTTAATGGGTCTCATGGGCCCAGGTTTTTACCCAATTTTGGTCTTGGATTATATTGTAGCAATAATGGTATCTTTCTTCTCTTAGTAACTTGTAGTTTACAATGTTGATAGTATTATGGCATTCAAAGGACGTTGAGAAGGGGTGTGTAACGACCCGAGAGCACCCCAAAGTCGTAACATGCGTACTCGACCTCTCGGAGGTCTAATACAAGCCTCTTAGCATTCATTCATCGCATTAGGTAATAAAAGCCGTAAGGAATTTAAACACTTTTTAAGACAAATTCATAATATTCATAAAATCTTTCAAATGTAACGAAGTAGAATTTCTATGTCTCAAGTACCATCTTAGACACAAATAGAACATCTTAGGGGCACGCCCCTTTAAAACAAAATATAAGTCTTATACAATGTCTAAGTGGAAATACTAGAAAGGTCATAACTATGGCCTCGAATATATGAGGACATACCAAGCTTCTTGAGAAGAGTCAATATCCCAAGCTTCCTCAAAAGATCTCTTCACTTTCCACCACCTACACTTGTAACAATAGAGAGATATGGAATTAGTACAATAAGTACTAAGTATGATGGCCATGCAAGAAAACATGCACAATGGACATTTACAAGGAATGTATGCTTTTAAGACCTTCTTTAACAAACCTTTACAACCACAAGCATAAACCCACATTTCAAGTCATCATTCACAATTGAGACCATATTCACACCATTTACAACTCAATTAACACAAGTGTACCATACTTAAAACAAGATAGCAAAGTAAGTCCTTCACTACCATTTAAGCCTCTATCTCAAGTCACCCTAAGCCACACTTAAGTGAATAAGCCCATACAATCTCTTCATGTACACCTAAGTGTTCCTAAGAGTTACCATAGACAAGGGTTTTGTCATTACATTATAACATACTAACTCAACATTCTTTATAAAACCATCTAAGAGACACACAAGCATATAGGGGACAATCACATAATAGCCCTAAGGCTTAGGGAACTCACTTTAGTATCTTCTAAGCCTACTCGTGCCATGTGTAGATAGCATCCCATACTACTACCTACACGTTGTAGAACCTATCCAATACTAGAGTGCACATCCCATATGATGGAAATAGGCCTTAACTGACATACCATACTAGCAAGGTATGGAATCCGGAGTCTATCCTACTCCGTGGAGGTTGTTCTACTTGCCAAGAGTAGAACTAAAAGCAACCCATGTTGGCACATAGTTTAAGAAATGTCCAAGGATGTTCATTGTGCCTAATCTCATGCTCAACTAGGCCACCATCCCAACCATATCCACTCGGTGCTTAGCCTTGGTTTCCATAGAGTATTCAATCACATATGTACTAGAGAGGGTTCCTTTTCTAGTTGAACCAACTCACAGTACCTCTTCCCATGTAAGGCCCCATTTCTTAGTCATAGCCAATCTAGGTTCATAAGGATAGCTCATTTGACTTTCTTAGATAAGGATTTTCATGCCGTTCCGGCTCCATCCATCTCTAAGTCTATCATTTCACTCAAGAAGGGAACATCACCCTAAGGCCCATACTTCAAGGTTATACATTTACTTAGGAAAGCTAGACTCATGAAAAGGCACTATGCTTAAGTCTTACCAATTCAAGTCTTGGCCTAGAATTGCTCTTTTAGCATTTATAGGAAGAACTCCATTACTAAGTCATAGCCCAACCAAACATTCATATACTCATATACATAATCAAACTTTCATGACAGAAGACAAGATACTCAAGTCTAGCATATGAGCTACAACATCATCTTATATAGACTCATCATAGTCCATCATCACCACGTATCACCATTTCAAGAGAAACATGCTTTCACATTAGCATAATACCACTTTATACAATATCACATTAATACCATTAGAACATCTTCACATTATAGCTTCACACAAACTTTACATATAGTTTCATATAGGACTTTACATATAGCCTCATTTNCAACAATATAATAACACTCATATAATGCCCTTCATGGCCTCAATTCACAATAATTCAATATTCCAACATTATACAACAATTTCACCAATGTCTTTATGGCTACAATTCACAATTATACCACACAAGAATAGGATATAACATTTTAACCAAAGGTGTATTCAATCTACCAACAACAATCAACTCAATAAAGAGAGTTCAAGCCTTCTTACCATAATCCAAAGCCATAGCCAAAATCACCAATACTTCACCCATAAGGCTTACCACCCTTAATTCATCCATTATCAACAATTAATCATAAATAAACATTAAACAACACAAGAGATATCAGTACTATTCACTTTACACATAATTCCATCAACTTTGAATTTATAGAAATAGACCCACTTCAGAGCAAATTTTAGGGTTTTGTAGAAGACAAGGGTTCATGGAGTATTTCATTCAAAAACCACAAACAAACATCAATTAATCCATACCCAAACGTATCAAATCATTTTCATGCAAGAAACCTTGATAGAATTCAAAAACAAGCTTTTAGTCACTTTTTGAAAACATTGTAAAATCCTTTGAAATTGACTCTAGGATGAAGATGAGTCCTAATGAGACACGTTACCTCAATTGATGAAATCTCAATGAAATTTGGTGGAAGGGAACCCTCAATTGAAACCATAGCTCTCCACCTTCTTCTTCCTTGAACTTGAGAGATCTTTAAAGAGAGAAAGAACTGTGGTTTTGATTATGGAAGAATGAATTCAAAAACACCTCTTAAATGTTTTAATACCTTTAAAATAGTTAAAAACACTTAAAATAATAATAACTCAAAGTATCCAAACTACCCCTCACTTAGTTGGACCTTTTTAAACAAGTCCAACTTGAGTTTTATTTTCGCAGATTTCGTCGGGACACAAGTTCGTGTTGCGGAGGTGATCCCACAAGTTTTCTGGAAATTAAATTCGACACAGTAGAGTCTGCGGTGACTCCGCGATGCGGAGCCACTTTTTGGCAATTGGTGGAGCAGGTTCGCGACGCGGAGCCACTCCCTCCAAGAACAACTGCAAGCTGCCTTGGCAGCTTGCTTGGCCAAGGGTTGGGGTCTTCCTCGGGGACCCTTAGGGTGGTCCTGGGGAGTCATACCCGAACGTTTTGACCCTAAAAACATTTATTAAGACACTAGGGTCACCTCCATTGATTTTAGACTCCAAACAATCCATAAAAATATGAACAACATACTAGAACACACCAACACGTAAAAGACTAGTTTCCGAACGTCTTGATCGTCCCTTGACGTTTGACTTCCAAACTCTTTAAAACTAACTAAAAAGGTTTTTCTTCATTATTTTAACAAGGTATTAATGCATAGGACCCATGTGAGGCTCTACTTTATCCTACTTCATTTTGAGGGGTGTTACAGGGTGGGAAACTCATGGATGGGTCGAGATTTTAGTTCAGCTTGCAGGTAGGTTGTGGTCTACTCTCTCTTAGATTGTGCTCTAAAAGATATTGCTTAGTATAGATGGAATGTGGTTAGGTATTGTATGTGATATATTTAATATTTCTCCCTTATTCGTGTTTCCTTGATTCCCATAGGAGCCTTAGGTTGGACTGCAGATTCCTTAGTTTAGGCTAGTAATTCTGTTCATAATTGTGCCACCTCTTGACACATCTTCTCATTCACTTAGTTGTGGGTTAACTTTACCAAAAACGTATTCCTTTCAGTATCTGTACCTATAATACCCCAAGCTTTATTAATTTTGACAATCATTTCAAGTTTCTCTGCAACTTGCTCAAATGTGTTTGCTCCAAAGGATCCTCATGTGATAGTATGTGCCAACTCTTTACCATTGTCATCCAGTTCTCTTTAGAAAAACTCCTTGAGTGACTCATTATCTATCTTGTGGTTCAGTAAAATTCTTAGATAACTTATAAATCGCTCGCATGCAGCACTCATTGACTCTCCGGGTAGCTGCTCGAAGTTGTTAATTCTATCCTTCAGCTTCAACTTCTTTGACAATGAAAAGTATTTCTCTAGGAATATTTTGTGCAACTCATCTCATGTGGTAATTGATTTGTATGGGAGATCAAATAGCCACACAGTTGCATCACCAGTCAATGATAATGGGAACACACGCAACCTGGTGACATCTATGTCTAAGTCTGACCTACCCACACTGCTTTTACAAGCCCTGGTAACTTTGCTAAGATGGGTATATGGGACTTCAGATGGCATACTAGAAAATAACCCTCTAAATGTGAGAATTTGTATCATACGTTTAGTGACAATGAACGTCAATTCGTGCAGTAGTGGAGGTACAAAGATGACAAATGTTGTTCGAATAGCATCATGATCAACCCTGCAGTTATTTCACACCTCGATTGCTGCTCTCTCTCTAGGTGGAGGTTGATCTTGCACTATTAGTGGGTTGTTCTGGTTGTTTTCCTATACTTCTTCTGCACGAGCTTCATTTACCCTCTTGCCCCCTTCCAATTGGATCTTCATTCAGTCCTAGATTTTGGCTACGTCCGGTGTTGGCCATTCTTCAAAGAGTTTTATTTAGTTTTGGATTATATGGGGTTAAGGGAAAACCTTTACTCAGTGTACTCTGCATACACTTAGAACTAAACCTGTAAGAAATAAAAAAAAAGAAAATATAAATCAGGAAATAATGACTAACACTCCAATAAAAAAATAGTTTAATCCAAAAGCCTTATCCCCCTGCAGCAGCACCAAAATTTGATACGCTCAAATTACATATTCCGAAAGAAGTATAAGCGGTTCTTTCTTAAATAAAGAGTCGTAAATAGGATTGAATGTTTGTAAAATCAATAGAAGATAAAACGAGGATATTTATGTTCCCTTCAAGTCTTAACAAAACAAACCTCGTAGTAGTAACCTTGTATAGTGCCTAGTATGCAAAGTCGGTAAGTTAGGTATCACATAAGTGGATAGTCACTTACCTAACTGAATTTCACGTTGCAACTTTGGTCGGTCTATGGGTATATGACTTACTAACCCTTACCCTTGACCCCAAATTAACTATTCCTGGTCTGTTCAAGCTATTAGATAAGGGTTGGTACCCTCAAATCTCTGCTGTATAATTCCTTTTCCCATGCGTTACCCCCTTGGTCAGGCAAGTAGAAATAAGGCGAGTTTTACCGTAGGCCTCCGTTAAAAAGCAATCAAAGTGAAGAGAGAAACAATACATGCATAAACACTATTCAAGAATTACTAGTTATTGGGTCTAGCTTGTTAATTTCTCATGGTTCCCACAACACTAGTTATGGATTTAGCTACTCATGCTTGATTGATCACAATTCATAATAATTTGGTTAAGATAAATTATTGCACTTACACTTAGAGTAGTTGAATTCCAGAATCTTAAATTGATGAAAATATATATAATATAAACAAACCATTCCAGAATTAAAATGGAAAAGTGTTTGAACAATTAATTCTTAAAACAAAACTCCAAACTGTGAACTGTCTAACATCCAAAAAATAAATTAAAAAAGACTATTTATAGATATCTAATACTAATTAAGACTAGGAAAACATAAAAAAGTAGGACTCGACAGTCGTTTCTACAGTGTATGTCTACGACTCGTAGGAGTTTCTATGGCTTGTAGACCTTTTGTGGAAGTAGCATTCCGAATATTTTTTGGATTCTTTCTACAAACATGTTCTATAGCTCATAGACCTTTGCACGACATGTCGTGTCTAATCATAGTACATGTACCGGAGATCAAAATCTCTCGTATCTTCTCGACTTGGTCCTACGACTCGTAGTCCAGTCTCGTTACTCCATACTTAGTTCTAAAAACCACTTGTTACTTTTAAGACTCGTTCCTATGGCTTGTAGAAAAGTCTATGGATCATAGGTGAACTTGTCGAACCTTAAAAATCTGTTGTTTCAGTGTACTCTTCAACTCGACTTGCCAAAACCTATTTTCCTGTAAAACAAAGATAAAATACCATCATATCTACTAACAAGTGCTTAAAAGACATGAAAAACCTCAAGTTTAAAGCATTATATGTACCATATATATGTGGTACATCATCTACCAAACATAGGTCAAAATATACATTCACTTGTAGTATCCATTAAACAGATCAAGCAGTAGTTGGGTAAACTTTCTTCATCCGCGAATTCACGCCAGAAAGGAAAGTCCAAGCATTACTATAAAAAATCTGAAGAATGATGGGCACTGCATGGCAGTCACTACTTGAGGTGGAAAGCAAACCATCGATCATCCTATGCCTACAGTAGTGGAAAGTTCTAAGGAACTCGAAGATACTGGAGTTGAAGAAGTGGAGAAACCCAAAGATCAAGTCGGGAAAGAAGATAAAGCCACATAAAAGATAATTCTAATGCCTCAACCTCCTCCTCATTTCATCAAAAATTAGTCATGAAAATTGAGGAAGGTAAATATCGCAAGTTCAACTCAATGTTGAAGCAACTCTCAGTCAATGTTCATCTAATTAAAGCGCTAGAACAAATGTCGGGCTACACAAAGTTCATGAAGGATCTAGTGACTAAGAAAAGGGCTAATAGTTTGGAAGGGTGTGACAAGTTGCAACATTGTAGTGCCATAGCCACCATATCATTAGTTCAGAACAAGGAGGATCCCGGAACTTTCCCAATTCCATATATAATTGGTGCATTTCATTTTGTTAAAGATCTATATGATTTGGGTGCTATCATAAACTTGATTCCTTTATTGTTGTTCAGAAAGTTGGGTTTAAGAGCCCCCCAAACTGCTTTCAATGAGGTTACTTATAACGGATAGCACTATAAATCAATCAATTAGTGTCCTTCATGATGTTCTAGTTAAGGTTAAAGCTTTCATATTCCCTACGGACTTTGTGAATCTGGACTGCAAGGTTGATTTTGAATTGCCCATCATCTTAGGATGACTATTCCTTGTAACTGGGCGTGCTTTGGTTGATATGGAAAAAGGAAAGATGTTATTTAGGCTGAATAATGAAGAGGTAACTATCAACATCTGTCAATGGATAGAGCATCAAAGTGATCTCAAAGTATTGTGCATCCTGAACTTTACTATTGAGGAACAACTAGGGGTGCCAATTGAAGAAGACTTGGTGTAAAGGTGCTAGCGACAATGATTATGAACTTTAATGGAGAACACATTGAGGAGTATGACCAAATGGTCAGTGCACTTAATGTATTGGCGAAGTTTATTTATGCACCAAAGAAGTTGGAGCTGGATATGAAGAATAGAGAGATCCCACCTACAAAACCATCCAATTATGAGCCTCTGAAGTTGGAACTCAAAGCTCTCCTATCTCACTTGAGGTATGTTTTTCTGGCTCAGACAATACTTTGCCGTCATCATTGCTGCAGATTTATTAAAGGAAAAGTAGAGGCTTTGCCATCTATGTTGAGATTCTTCAAGAGGGCGATTGGATTGACTATTGCTGAAATCATAAACATTCCATTAGGTACATGTTCTCATAAAATCCAACTCATGCCTGACTGCAAACCTAACATTAAGCACCAAAGGAGACTTAATCCATCGATGCAAGAAGTCATCAAGAATGAAATCATCAAGTGGTTAGATGGTGGAGAGGTTTATCCTATTGCTGAAAGTAAATGGGTAAGCCCTGTTCAATGTGTGCCTAAGAAGGGAGGAATCACCATCGTTCCCAATGCAAAGAATGAGATCATACATGTGAGGTCGGTCACTAGTTGGAGAGTATGCATGAATTATCGCAAATTGAATGCATGGACAAAGAAATATCACTTCCTAATGGCGTTCATGGATCAGATTTTAGATCGTTTTACTAGTAAAAGATGGCACTATTTTCTTGACGGTATTCAAGCTACAATCAAATTTCTATCAATCGTGAAGACCAAGAGAAGACCACTTTCTCTTTTTCATATAAGACGTTTGCTTTCAAGAGGATGTCTTTTGGGTTGTGTAATGTACCAATTACTTTTAAACGTTGCATGATTTCTATATTCTCAAACATTGTGTAGACACTATTGAGGTTTTCATGGATGATTTTTCTGTAGTAGGTGACTCGTATGATGATTGCTTGGCTCATGTAGGTGATGTACTGAAATGGTGTGAATAATGCAATCTTGTGCTAAATTGGGAGAAGCTTCAGTTAATGGGGAAAGTAGGCATGGTTCTTGGTCATCAAATCTCCAACAAAGGCATTAAAGTGGATCACGCTAAATTGAAAAATTGCCTCCACATATCTCTGTGAAGGGTGTTAGAAGCTTTTGGGACATGCTAACTTTTATCAAATATTTATCAAGGATTTCTCCAAGATAGCGCACCTATTATGAAAGCTACTTGAGAAGAAGCTTGTCTGAAGGCATTTAAAGGATTGAAAGAGAATCTTATTTTTGCATCTATCATTTTTTCACCGGATTAGGGACAATCATTTGAAGTTATATGTGATGCAAGCGGGGTGGTTCTTGACATAGTGCTAGGTCAAATGCTTGAGAAGATTCTTCACGCCATATACTATGCTAGAAATGCCCTGAATAATGCTCAAAGAAATTACATAGTCACTGAATAAGAATTGCTTGTTGTAGTCTTCTCGTTCGAGAAATTTAGATCATTGTTGCTTGGCACCAAAGTCATTGTGCACACTAATCATGCAACATTCAGGTACCTTATGGAAAAGTAGGATTCTAAACCAAGAGTGATTCGTTGGGTGTTGTTGTTCCAAGAAATCATTTTTGAAGTTAGTGACAGAAAAAAAGATCAAAAATAAAGTTGTTGATAGTTTGTCCAGATAGGAAGTAGAAGCAATGTTGAAATTGGCTGATGAGTTTGAGATAGATGATACTTTTACAGATGAGTAAGTCTTGGCTGCTTTATATGATCTGATCCCACGGTTCGCTGATTTTGCTAATTATTTCATGAGTGATGTGTGCCTTTAGATTTGTCCTTTCACCAATTCAAAAAGTTTTTTTCCTATTGTGAAGAAGTTCATATAGGAAGAGCCATACTTGTTCCGTGTTTGTACTAATAGGATTATTCGTCACTGTATATGTGAGGTTGAGATGATAAGAATACTTGAGGCATGCCATTCATCACCTTTTGGACGTCATCATAGTGATATCCGAATTGCCTTAAAAATCTTTCAATGTGGGTATTACTAGCCTACAATTTATCAAGATGTTCATGAATTCGTCTAGTCTTGTGATAGTTGTCAAAGAGAAAGAGGTATTTCAAGGAAACATGAACACCCCTAGGCCTGTACAAATTCCCGTCTACTGACCATAGGAGTTTCAAAGGCTTTAGTAGGTCGACACAACACTTGGTAAATTTTGAGAAACATACCTGGAGTCTAGAGTGCAGACTACAGACCATAAAACTTTCTACGGTTCATATTGTGCACTCGTAGACCTAAAGAGGCAGTTGTACTGAGGTTTTTATGAGTACCATCTACGATTCATTGGATGAACTACGACTCGTAGGTGTGACCCGTTGTAACGACCCTAAAAATGAACTAGTGAAACTAGAGCCTCACATGTGAGTTTGGAGTTGAGAACTTGATGAAAAGATGAGAAATGACCGTGACGTCCGGAAACTAGTCATTTGAACTAGTGAGTTGTAAGGGTCAACTTTAAATGGTCATATCTTTTAGTTCAAAATGAATTAGGTGGACCTTTACCTATCCAATTAAAGGTCTTTGAGTCCTCTTTCCAACGCCACCGAGTTTGCCCAATTCCGACCTTGGAGTAAAAAGTTATGCGCGAAATATTGAAGCACTGTCAGGCTGAAAAAAAAGGGCGAACTAAGACGGGAAGGGGTAGAATTTTTAAGTTAAGACTTTATGGGTCCTTAGTCCTTTTCCAAAATTGACCCTATG
>NC_064282.1:63680411-63754979 GCF_019186545.1 Solanum stenotomum | reverse complement strand
AACTAAGAAATGGTGCCCTTTCTATAAATGCTAAAAGAGGAATTCTAGGCCAAGACTTGGATTGGCAAAACTAAGAAATGGTGCCCTTTCATAAGTCTATCTTTCCTAAGTAAATGTAAAACCATGAAATCGGTAGACCTAATGGTGGTAGCCCTTCTCATGTGTGAAATGATGAACCTTGGACCGGTAGGCTTAAGGCACCCTTAATGAAAAATCGGTAGGCCTAAGGCACCCTTCCAGGGGGATTTAATGAGCTATCCTTAATGAACATTGATCGGTAGATCCTTGTGGTGCCCTTCTTGGTAGATGTGCTATGGGTCGGTAGACCTAATGATGGTGCCCTCTCTAGCACATACATGTGAATGAAATTACTTTATGGGAACTAAGGCTAAGCACCGAGTGGATATGGTTAAGATGGTAGCTCTCCCGAGTATGAGGCAAGAGTACAATGAACATCTTTGGATATCCCTTAAACCATGTGCCTACATGGGATGTGTCCTAGTTACCCTTGGCAAGTAGAACACCTTCCACGGTGTAGGGTTTTATGACACCGGATTCCATGTCTAGCTCGCATGGTCTATGTCGGTTAATGCCTATTCCCATCATGTGGGATGTGCACTCTAGTTATTGGATAGGTTCTACAACGTGTAGGTAGTAGTATTGGATGCTATCTACACATGACACGAGTAGGCTTTGAAGATACTAAAGTGAGTTCCCTAAGTCTAACGACTATTATGTGAAAGTCCCCTTATGTGCTTGAATGTCTCCAAAATGGTTTCTTAAAGAATGTTGGTCTATTGATGTTATATTGTAACGGAAATGTCCTTATCTAAGGTAATCTTGGGGAACACTTAAATGTGCTTGAAGAGGTTGTATGGGCGGTCACTTCTTGTCTCACTCAAGTGTGTCTTAAGAATATATTAGATAGAGGTCCTATGGTAATGAAATGACATGTGTTCTTTTAAAGTTAAGCATGAGTTGTATATGGACATATGTTGAGTATATGTATGGTTGGCTATGGTCTTATATGTTAATGTTGACTTGTATTATGTGTCTTATACTTGTAAATGATAGGTTTTATTAAATGATATGAAAGCATTTACTTCCTTGAAAATGTCTTTTTTGGCATGTTTTTGCATGGTCTCCATACTTAGTACTTAATTGTGCTAACCCCTTTCTTTCCCTTTTTGGACTAAAGTGTAGGGATTTGGAGATGATGACATGTCATGGCTATTTGATAGGTTTCTAAGTGTTGAAGATGAAGATTTGGTGAGTCCTCATATATTCGAGGACAATACCCCATATGTTCTTTTATGTCTTTTTAGTATTGTTTAAGTTGTGTATGGGATTGGTCCCGAATTTTGTACTCTAAAGTATTAGATGGTTTTGAGACATCATGTATAAAGTCTAGAAAGTCTTCCGCTTGCTATTGTTTTTTTTTTTATGAAATGTTTTCTTGGTAAAGAAAGTTTTTAATTCCTTATGGTTTTAATGTCTATGCGATGAATGAATGCTAAGAGGCTTGTATTAGACCTCTTCGAGGTCGAGTACGCCGGTTACGACTAGGGGGTGATCCCGGGTCGTGACACCCGTAGAACAAGTCCTCTATGAATTTATTCACCCTAGATTTATGAACAAGGTCCACTAGATTGAAGATGGTAAGGAGTTTATACGCTATGTCAAACACCATATTTCTCAAGAAACACCTAGAACAACTTATTACAAAAGTGGGAATCTCCATCACTGGTTATTACCCTTAGTGTACCAAATCTGAAGAAAATATATCTTTTAAGAAATGAAGTGAGCTTTAATTCTTGAATCCTTTGGTTTATAATTATATCATCGATCTTTATCACTATTTTGCAACTTCAATTCAAGATATCAAAACTCAACTACGCTAATTGTAAGTTCATGATTCATTTTAACCAAATTAATATGAATTGTGATCATCCAAGCATGAGTAGCTAATTTCACAACTAAGGTTGTAGGAACCATGAGAAATCAATAAAGTATACCTAATAACTAGTAATTCTTGAATAATGTTTATGGACGGATTATTTTTCTCTTCGTTTTGATTAGAAATCGGCTTATTCCTACTTGTTGGACCAAGGAGGTAACGAATGGGAAAAAGGACTATACAACATAGATTTGAGGCTACCAACCATCATCTAATAGCTTAAATGGACCAAGGTATAACTAATTTGGGGTCAAGGATAAGAGTTATTAAAGTATACACCCATAGATGGACCTAGTTACGTGGTGAAATTAATATATTTAGGGGACCAACCACTTAAGTTATACCTAATTACCAACTTTGCATTCTGGACACAAGACAAGGTAAGTGCTATAAGGTTCACTGAGGTAAGGACTTTTGGGGAACACAAACACCCTAGTTTTATCTTTTATTGATTGTTGGAAACATAAATCTTGCTACATTTGTTACTTGTTACTACAAGCATTAAATCAAGATTTTGTTTCACAACCACCACCCCCCCTCCTTTACAAATATAACTCAACTAAAGTATAATTAGAAAACAATTACGCTATGTCTAGACCTTATTTCTCGTTGAATCGACCCTAACCTCTGTTAGCTTCTTTATTTGAACAACAACCACTTATACTTCTATTAGAAGTTGTAATTTGGTCATATCATGTTAATTATTTATTTTTTAGTATCAGACCACACAAATAAATTCTTTTAAAAGGTATTTTCATATATGTCCTCAGAAAATATAATTATACACTTGCCTTATGCGGTGTATGAAAATTAAAATTTTGCTAACTAAATGGGATTAACAATCATCCATTTTAGTAACTTAAATACTTCTCTCATTTTTATTTCATGACTTCAATACATTATATAGTATTATTTATGACGTATTGCTTTTTTTATAAAAAAAATTGTATACTCACTAATGTAGAATACACGTACGAAGAATGTGTATGCCTTTGCTAACCTTCTACATAAAGGTATAAATAGCACTCTATACACTTATTAGTTAACTAAGGCCTCATTTTTTTGCACTTAATGGAGGTCTAAATCTTAATCATTCAGATTCACCGCCCATTAAATGCATTTGATTTTTAGATCTAAATTTTAATCATCTAGATTCAGCCCATTAAGTACATTAGTTACATTTTAAGAATAGCCCCTTAATGGATCTGAAGATATCTTAACAAATCAGATATCTAGAGGAATCTAAACAACATTCATAACTCAATAATATTATTGGTGTATTGATGTTTATCAAAAACTCTTATTGCAATAATATTTTTGGGTGTATTGATGTATATCAAGAACTCAAGGTTTCTGATTTAAAAACTGTTAGTCATGATTGAAAAGAATAACTATGTATACATAATTGAGGTCTCTTATTAAAATTTTATTTTAGACCACCAATTTTATTGAGACTCTTTGATCATCAAATCCGTTTGTGAGATTACACTGGATATATTATTATTATTGAACTATGTGTATACTTCTGGTATTTTATTAGAAATTTGTTTTATGCCATTAATTTTATTCAGACTCTTTGATTATTAAACTTTCTTGTATGATTAACATGAGTTCAGGGTTGGAGTCCAAGTTGTACCTATCCACGCCCTTGTGTTTTGTTTGCATATGCTCTATTGATATAGATACACCTCATAGAGTTGAAGATATAGTTGTTGACAAAAATGATGGATCTCCTAATAATTCTCCATTCCAATCTTTAGTTTTGGTAGAAAGAAAAGTTTTGGGAAAGAAAAGAAAAATAATTCGTCTCAATTTGAAAATGATGAGAAATGACTACTGCTTTGAACTTATTGATTGAAAGAATAATGTTCCTAGCTTTGAAAAAAGTAAGGAAAAATTAGATGGACTTGGATGAGAAGAACTATTATACAATACATCAATTAGTATATTTTGTTAAAGTGACATCTACAAAAAAAAAGGATGACGCTAAAGGTTCACAAGTTAGAGAATTGGATTAAGGTCATCAGGAAAAAATATGAATTTTTTATATATTCTAACTAGCTAGAATATATGTAAGGCGCTGATAATGTGAAACCTTCCTTATTATTTGATTAGTTGGATAATTTTTTTTTATGAAAAGATGTTTATGTTGAATTCTTTAAAAAGTAATTTACAATAATATTATATTGATATATAATTTTTGTTTGCATATTATATAATCTTTATGATCAAATATGAACATTTAAAACATTATTTTTGTAACGACCCTCAAAATGAAGTAGGATAAAGTAGAGCCTCACATGGGTTTCATACATTAATAACTTGTTAAAATAATGAAGAATTGCCTTTTTAGTCAGTTTTAGAGAGTTTGGAAGTCAAACGTCAAGGGACGACCAAGACGTTCGGAAACTAGTCTTTTGCGTGTTGGTGTGTTCTAGTATGTTGTTCATGTTTTTTATGTGTTGTTTGGAGTCAAAAATCAGTGGAGGTGACCCTAGTGTCTTAATAAATGTTTTTAGGGTCAAAAGGTTCGGGTATGACTCCCCGGGACCACCCTAAGGGTCCTCGAGGAGGACCCCAACCGTTGGCCAAACAAGCTGCCAAGGCAGCTTGAAGTGGTGCATGGAGGGAGTGGCTCCGCGTCGCGGACCTGCTCCACCAAGGGCCAAAAAGTTTGTTCCGCGTCAAGGACATGTCGCGAACTCTACTGCCTCAAAATTTAATTTCCAGAACTTGTAGGAACACCTCCGCATCACGAACTTGTTTCCCGACGAAATTTGCGAAAATAAAACTCAAGTTTGACTTGTTTAAATGGTCCAACTAAGTGAGGGGTAGTTTGGGTACTTTAGGGAATTATTATAAACGATTATTCTATCTATTTTAGGGTATTTTAAGTTGGTTAAAACCCCAAAACCTAGATTTAGACCCCATTCTTCATATTGGCCCTTCCCTCTCAAAAGTAGATTCTCTCAAAAACTCCATTGAAGACCTTGATGAAGATCAAGCTAGAAGATGGGGTTTCAACTGATTTCTTCTTCAATTTCATGAGTCTTCAATAATTAAAGTATGGTAACTCTTGATTCTTGAATAACCTCTCATTCAAGGAGTTCTATCAAAGATTTTCAAAAGTGATTCAAAGACCAAAATTCCCAATTTTCAATCTAATCATGGGTCTTTTGTCAAACGATTTTATAAATCATTCTATTGATGAATTAATGTGGAATTAAGGTTTTTAAGACAATTTTCAAAGGAATTCTTAAAGAACCCATGATCCCCAAATTCTCAAAAATTGGCCTATGATGTGGGTCTTTGTGAATATGATCTCTATTGATGAAATTATGCTTAGATTAGATTATATTGACATTTCCTATGATTATCTATATTTATTCATGTTGAATTGTTGGTATATTGATGAGTTGAGAATTAAGGCCTTATGGGTAAAGTTATGGGTTGATCCCTTTGTTTATAGAATTGTACATAGATTATATTTATGTTAGTGAATTACATTGTTGATTCCTATTGCTATCTATGTCAATTGATTATGAATTGTTGAGGATTGATCCATGGTGATCATGGCTTAAAGAATTGGTAAGTTGACCTAACTCCTAGTCTATAGTATGAGAATTGATGTTGTATGGTTGATCCACTTATGGTGGAGGTGTTTACTTCTTGAAAAATTATGCATGTTGAGATCGGCCTTGAAGGCAATAGATGTGAAGTGAATTGATGATTATGATGCATGTGTTTTTTAAGTTGTGCTATGAAGGCTATGTATGAAATCCTCAATGCTAGCATGATGGTTAAAGTATGTTGATGATGAGGAGTATAATGTGAATGATAATGTTAGGGATAAGGTGTGGTCTACATGATTGATTATGTTAAGTGCTATTGTTGAATGACCCTTACCTATATGACCCTTATATGAATGTGTGATCATATACATGTTAGGAGTACCTATTCAATGTTGAATATGTCATTCTCTCCTATAATGAAGTATGGGTATGTGGTCTAGAGTCCCTAAAGGCTTTATATGTGAATTGCTCATGAAGTGGGGACATTGTGAATGTGTTGTGATCCCTTGAAGGGAAGTGCACTCAATATCAATGTCGTTGCTATTATGTCACTATAAGGACCAATATGCACACACACTCTACATGTATAGCTATGAATATGATGGGTTGTGGTGTCTATTGAAAGGTTAACTCTTATATGCATCCTTACATCTTATTATGCATGCAAAGTGTATGATTAGCAAGGTATGAATATGTGTTGTATGAAGGTGTTTATGTGAATGGCTTTCTCACATATGTACACACATGAATGAATGAATAAGGTTTATGATAATCTAGTGAAAGTGAGTCTCTTGAAAGGCTTTCCCAGTTGCACTCTAAACTAGACTATGTTATGAATATGGTATGACTATGTGAAAGGTCATTCTCACATAATGTAGGTTCTATGATGAAAGTTCATTCTCATCTTAGAAACATTTGAGCTGTATGATATGAGGGATTAAGTCCCTAAAGCCTATTTTATGAACTAATGTTAAATAAAGGCTTAAAGATGAAAAAGGGAGTTGGAGCTTAGCACCGAGTGAACATGAAAAATGAGAGTGGGGGCTTCACGTTTAGCAAGTCCGGCTTCCCACAAGAGAACCTTCACGTTTAGCAAGTCCGGGTTCCCAACATAGATGTTGTCTCATGAGGTGGTAACCTCCACGCTTAGTAAGTCAAGGTTTCTAGTAGCAATCTCCTTGTTCCATAACTACGTTCCCCCGTAGGTCTTAGCTTAGTGGATCCACTAGATAGCTATTAGGTATGTAGGTCCTACCTTGGCAAGTAGTACCCTCTCTTTTTGGTGTGGGAGTAGAACACCGGATTCCATGTAGCTCACATGGTCTATGTCGGTTATGGAAATGTCTCCCGAAAGTTAAGAAATGAACTAAGATAAAAATATGAACTCTAGTCATGATTTCTTGAAGAGTTACTTAGTGTAGGTAGGACTATGGACCCTACTTATGCATTGCACAAGTGTACTCTAAGGGAGGTTATGATTAGGCTCTTTATGTAATGAAGAATATGGTCTAGGTATGTTAATATGAAAGCATGTTAAGGTTGACTTTACGTATGTTAAGACATGAAGTATGATTATGCATGTGAATTACACTTATGACTTCTTAATGGGTTTGCTTAGTATATGTGGGGGTATGGGACTCCATGTGTACATTGCACAAGTGAGCTTGTGAAGGGGTTGTGAGGGTGGTTTACCTATGGTATGAACTAAATGGGTTATGACTAATGATGTAGTAAAGGAATGAGTCCTTATATGATGTTATGAAGTATGTTGGTCTTATGTCTAATGTTAAATGAAGATGTTATGACTTGTTGAATATGATGTGCCTAGTCTATGGTGGCTTCTTAGGAACACTTGGTGTGAGTAATATTATGGGATGCTACTTGCACATTGCACTAGTGTGACTTGGGGGTTGTCTTAGATGATGGTTCCTATGTGAAGACTATGTCTTATGGTGTGCTTATGAATCTATGAATATATGTGGTTGGACTGATGAAGGCTATATGTAAGTTCAACTTTGGAAACCTTAAGGTGATACATTGCACCAAGTATTTCCTAAGGGTTGCTTGAGGAAAGGAGTTAAGATAAAGAGGAAGGTAATGTATTGTATGCATTGAATGTGCCTAAAATGTTATAAGTGGCCCTATGTGCAATTATGAATGGTTTTCATGTGTATGATGATGCATGTGGTTTATATTGTGCCTAATGTACTAAATGTTCTTGAAGTTTCTCAAAAAAGGCATGATGCATGGTTTCTAACTAAATGTCCTTTTAAAAGCATGTTTTGCATGGTTATCATACTTAGTGCATTCTTGTACTAACACCATTCTTCTTCATCTTTTTACACCAAGTGTAGGTGATGGTGGCTAAAGGGTCTTTCCTAGAAGTGATGAGCTTGGCTTACTATTCCCAAGTTAGGGTGTGTCCTTAAAGATTCAAGGACCTTTATGTTAAAGAGTTTCCTTAAGCTCTATGTACTAGATAGTAGTTTCTTTTGTATTGTAAGGGTTGTGTCCCTCTTGTGTTGTAGTCATGTTTTAAGATGGCTACCTTGAGACGTAGTACTCCGATTTTGTATTAAAGGTTTAAATGAGGTGACTTTTATGTCTTCTGTTATATTATGAAAAAGTTTTAAATTTTCCGCTATTTTTCTATGATAAATGCTATGACGAATGCTAAGGGCTTGTATAAGTTTTAAATTAATAATTTTTTTTGTTGAAATGAATTTTTATAATATTTAATTGATATAATGTTTAATTTCTTATGCGCATTCACGTATTGAAAACAAATAATTTTAATCATTCAGTTTTAGGATTTGGAAACCACATCTTAATATTCAGATGTGCAATTAGATCTAGGCATCTAGTTTTTAATGCAAATCTTAATATTCAAATGCTAATTTCGATTCACACATCTTAATGTTAATGGAAACAAATGAGACCTAAATACTCTACTATTTCAATAATAGTAAGACTTTTTTGTCCATTCACAAAAAAATAATAATTAAAACTCTAACACATCTTACCCATCATTTTGGAGTTCTCTTGATTCTATATAGGATTTAGCAGTCATTTTTCTTTCCTGAATTTTGTCATATTTTTCTGCTTTCCTTCCAATGTTGAATGTAATAATGGAATTAAGAATTTAGTTTTCAATAGCTTTCTATAAATACTTGAAAAAACACCACAAAAAGATAAATAGATTTTTCTTTTCTTTTTATGTTGTCTCTAGAAAATAATTTGAGAGTAATTGATTTTTTTTTATTGTTTCAATTAATGAATTTTAAGTATGTCATAACTTTTGTATCTATTAAAATAGTTCTCAATAAAATATGAAGCTCTTTTTTCCTTTTTGTTCCTGAAAGGTGAAAAGGTGTCATGATTTTATAACGATACAAAAGTTATGAAATATTTATATCACAAATTTTAATAATTTTATAATTATAGAAATATAATATAATTTTTAATTTAAATTACTTCATATAAATTGAAATGAATCCAATATTATTTTTGAACATTATTAGATTCAATTTTTAAAGAGATATGAAAAATATAATATAAAAAATTAAATAGATAAATGATTTTTTTTTAAAAACAATATTTTTCATCTTATCATAATCGAATCAAAGTAAGATAATAATTAATTCTTTGCAATGAGAGAAAAAAGGAAAGGAAGAACATTTCAACTAAATAATAGATATTAAAAGAGATCCAACAAGATGATAAACAAAAAAAAATTGATTGATCTATTACATCGTATGAAGTTTTCCTCCTAGAAATTAACTTTTTAATGTACTAAATTGAGTGCACTGGACATTAGAGGCGAAATGTTGTGTTCTGGATTTGATCCCGAAGGAACTTCATGCAAGGATGACATCAAGTTTCTTGAAGCTCTTAACACATCTAAAGATCGAAAAATTTCTTTGATTTCTATCGATTTGATTGAAACATTCTCAATTTTGATAGCAACAACTTCTATTGGTGTATTGAGAAGGAGAGCAGCAACACCACATACAAAGAAATGAAAGCTATTCGTGTTGAAACGAGAAGAGATATAATTTTACTTCTTATGTGTTGGATTTTGCTGGTACATGGTTCCTTCTTTTTATAGTGGTTCAAACATTTTTTAATTTTTATTCACTGTCTTTATTTTTAATGGCTAGAAATTCTGCATTAGATTAAATTTCATTTATCCTTATCTTTATTTATTTTTCTTATATTTCTACCCTTTTATACTTTTATTTTTATTTTTTTTTATGGCTAGAAGATCTTTCATTAAAATAAGTACATTTCATTTTTGTTTTCTCTCAGTATTATTATCCATATTTTTCTAAATCTTTTCCTATTTTTTTACTTTATATGTTTTACCATTTTCTATCACTTCGGCATGAATATGTGCAAACTTAATTTTCTCCATTTTCCTGATCTATATAAGTGTGACATGATTATTCTTCTAAGTCAAGATTTCTATTTATTTGACTAATAAAAACACATGTGCTTCACATAATTCCAAAAACTTCACATACTTAAGTTAATAAATAATTTTCTTCTTTTTAAACATTCAACTAATAAAAAAAATTGTATATCTCTTTTTGTAAATGCATATATATAGAAAAATGTATTATTGTACATGATTTTAGTTTTACATATATTTGATGGGGAATCTTAATAGCTCAGTTGGTTGGAGTTACGATCCAAAATTTCGAATCATGATGACACCTACCATAACTCACCAATAGGTTAGTCAACCCATATCCCGGAACGACAAGTTACATGCATATTGAACATAATCAAGGAAAAAGAAACATATAGAAAATAAAGAACAAACATTAAAAAAGGAAAGATATAGACGATATATAAATACAAACCATCCCTAAGATATGGAATCAGTTGGTAATCGAGCCACTAGTTTCAATAAAGTACAAGATAAATATACATATATAGAGAACCATCCCCGAATGGAAAATAAAGACTAATCTAAGTCAAACAAAGGAAGATTTGAAACTCTAAATGTCAGGAGCTCACCCTAGTCTATGAATCAGAAAGTTTCTCCGCACGAGGCACATGTTAATGGAGAGAGCGCGTACTATGATCTCCAGGAAGTAAAAGTATAATATTAGTACCAACAAGTTGTACTTAGTAGAAATAGGAAAATTTAGAGCCAAAGATAATGCAAGAATAAATAATAGGTAAGTAAGGAATGTACAGTACAAGCAACCAAAGAAGAGGTATCATACAATCAAAGTGAACAACAAAAACATATAGGATAAATAATAAAGTAACCAAGACAAGAGAACGTACATGGAGGCACTATCCCAACAACCTAATCACTACAAGAGTGCACTAAGGAAGTCTACTAACTGGAGATGAAAAACGACAACCACTGCTACAAACCATAGCGAGAGGCCAATCCAACCCGACCAAATCTAGAAGCACAAAAATAGAGACAAGTCCAGGCCATTCATACAATCAACTATCACACAAAATACACAATTATATACAAACAACAACCTAAATAGACCCCCATAAGCCCAGAAGGTACACAACAAAAAACATAACCCAACTGACCCTCGATAAGACCGATGGGTGCAAACAACAATCAATTATACTAGTGATACACGATACATATAAATGCAAGTTAAGCAATAAAAACTACAGGTGCCAACAATACCAAGTATCACACACCCAAGTATATACACTTACTTCATCCTTCAAACATTCTACGTTGGACATCCTTGGATACCCCTCCTCATGTTCAACATTTCACATGGACAGAGAGACCCATAGGAGACTCAAAATGTCAATATATACTGTCTTAACTCGATTAAGGACTTTCATAATTTGTCTGTCATAGCATCATATCTACTCCATCATGATACCAGAGATATATATGTCCAATCAATATAAAAAGGGTCGGCGGTATTCCCAATCGATCAAGTAAGAAGTGAGCACATCCCGAATGCCTCTTTCTTAACACCTCGGATCCAAAGGAATGAGAAGTTAAAGCTTTTCAGGATCTCATGCCAGTACCAATGGATCCACCAACGACCCGTGGACTGGCACATGGTCCATAGGTAGTTCTGTGGGTGACTAGTCCCACATTTTCAAAAGTGTCAAGTTCCAGTACTTTTATACGGTTCACCATTACAGTCCGTCATCCCTAACACGAGTCGTAGGTAGGTCTCGTAGGTGATTCTCAGACTTAGCGAGATTCTATGAAATTTCAACTGGAATAACAGAGGCCATATACGAACCGTAGGTTTACCAATAGACCGTACATGGGTCCCGTTAGTTGAAGGACTAAAAAAAAGGTTTATGAACCCATCGACATTCAACCAAGACAGTCCGTAGGTGGACCCACAGACCGTAGGTCCCCACCATCGATGGGAGTCGACAGTTATTTTAAAAGGGATTTTAGGTCTTTTTTTAATTATTTTAATCCAATACTATATCATTTTACCTTCAATTAGAGGCCCTATATAAACATTTTTAACCCCAAAATCTCCTAATTCAATTCATTCTCTCAGATTTTTAAAAGAAGAAAAAGTTTATCCTCCCAAATATTTCTCTCTCTGGAAGCTTGAAGAAGAAGACTAGGGTTTCAAGTCAAGTTTCTAATTTCATTATTGATTGTAAGCTCTTGGCATTAAGGTATGATAGTATTCACCCATCGAGTCCTTTCCTGTAACACTCCGGAACTAGAAGGCTAAACTAGAGCTTGATGTTAGGGTAGGAGTCTTAAATGTACTTCCCCGTACCTAAAAATATAGGGTTTCGTGTTAGAACGTCAATGTATGACCCCCAAGGACCAACCATGGGTCTGTCACGCCTCGAGCCTACACCTTGGGTGGGACTAGCACTCGAAAATGATTGTTGGCCGCAAGCTAACCCTTGGCATGACTTACTTACCTAGAAGAAGACTTTAAGCATTAAGAAAAGAACTCAAATGCAAGATAACTCAACTGTCTCAAACTAAACTCATAGTGTTTTAGAAATAAACATTTAACTTAGCCAAAGTGGCAACTCAAAACTGAACATAAGTCAATAACAAGATAAAGACAAATGCACTAACTGACTGTCTATCTATGAAGCCTCTATTAACTGAGATGGAGGTCGGGACAAGACCTACGACATCCTAATGAACTAAATACTGAAAGAAATAAAAAGGGATCCTCTAGAAGTAAGGAGGGTCAACAACAAACTCTGGAGCTCAACTAGAATCAACAATGCACTGGATGCTGATCCTAGTCACCTATGTCTGCATCATAAAAAGATGCAGGCCAAATGGCATCAATACATTGAATGTACGAGCATGCAAGGGGAAATATAAAACAATACATAAGCTTGAAAGGAGCTGAAGAACTTACCTGGCTAAACTGACCTGAACTAAAGTGATTTCAATATAAAGTAGTGTAAATAAATGCAGTATAAAGAAAAGCTTTAAAACATGGTTTTCAACTCTGTGTATTTAGAAATACAATAATAACTCTGTATGTATGTAAAGATACAATATGAACTCTGTTTGTATATGAAAATACAAATATTTCTGATGTATATAAAAACACAAAATATTGATGTGAGAGTTTCTCTAATCGACAACCATCAGTTAAGAGCTATCGTGATTATACAACATTTTGCCTCACACTGCCAAGGCAGTCCTATACCTTGCTGGGGGTATAGAACCTGAACTACTAAGAGGATCCACTAGTCTATGCTAAAAAGCACTAAGGATTCATCTAAAAAGTATTATCCTTTTCTACCCATGGTGGCTACATGGTTTATGGGGGTTGTGAGTTGGCTGAACTCTCTCCCATATCGGTGCTCAATACTACTCCCAAAATATGATATTAGCTCTTATGTTTTAAAATAAATAAACTTCTTTCTGTGATTTGAGATAATTGCTCAAAAACTTAGTTCAAAGGCTATCTTGAAAATAAAAGTTTCCTCTCTTGCTTAATTGTGAAAGCATTTACTCTTTACTGAAAAAGTAGCTCAAAGGCTCATTACTGAAAAATTAGCTCAAAGGCTCTTTATTGAAAAAAACTAGCTCAAAGGCTCTTTACTGAAAATCAAAGTTTTCTTTCTTGCTTAAATGTGAAAACATTTACTCTTTGGGAATACATAGTCCCAATATACTCATTTTGAAGAAATGAACTTCAATCTTTACTCTTTACTCAACTCAAAACTCAAGTATTAAAACAAAGTTAAAACATTTATAAAAGACTTTTGGAAGATTCTATGAACTTCTCTTGACTAGGCTCTTAACATCTCTTGACTTTACTCTTAACTCATCCTTGAATTGAATTATGGATTTAAGAATTGTGATTTGTGATAGGAAAGATCTCATGATGTTTAGGAGTGTTTTTAGATAGTTAAACATGAGAAAAGATCAAGAAATCACTGTCTAGAAGCAAGTTCGTGACTCGGAGATGCATTTAATTATTTGGTCATGAAATAAATTTTGAGGCAGAACGGTCCGTGACAACTCCGCTCTGCGAGGAAAATTTTTCCAATCCTGAGGAATAGGTCCGCGACGTGGACCTGGTACCTAGATTCTGCCAACTTTTTCCTTCTTCATTTTCTGACCCCAATTCACCTAAACTCGGTTCTTTTTCTCAAATTATCTTTAGATTGAGATACCCAACAAATGTACCCAAGAACCTAACTTAAAAAAACTCTAAAATCTACCTTAAACTCTCAAGAACTCCTCAATCTCATCCCAAATTCAAGAACGAAAGCAATTCAAGAATACAACTCAAGAACATCAAAGTCTCAATCTTTTAGGACAAAACTCATACTGAAATAAACATGTTTGGCACGTGGGTGAAAGAACCCAATGCTTTGTGAACTCACATACCTCGTAGGGATCACCCCTTGATGAAATCCATGATCAAACTTGAACGATCTTGACGAATCTTGCTTCTTCTCCTATTTTCTCCTCTTCTTTTCTCTTCTCTCAAAACCCTAACTCTTTTTGGAAAAGAGTAAACTGACCAAGTTCAGTTTAGACCCCAATTAAACTCCTAAAAACGAATTAAAATAATTGGGAAAGGAAAAGACTAAAATACCCTTCCAAAATCCGGATTAGGCTTTCCCTATTTAAACAGCCCAACTTCCAATGGGCATATCTCACTCATACAAACTCGGAATAGCGTAAACTTGGTGGCGTTGGAAACATTATTCCAAGATCTTTCCTACGATATCTGGAAACACACCTAACTCATCCTGAGTTAGGAGTTATAGTCCTTTGAAGTTGACCAAAAATCCAACTTAACATAACAAATTTTCCAGATTCTTATATTCTTTCCGAAAGCAACTATATCCACTTTTTAACTTCTTTCTAGTTACGGGGTGTTACAATATCTCTTCTTTGGGAACATTCGTCCTCGAATGAGCTTACTCTTAGTAGGCTAAGGGTGAAACATCTAACATTCAGTTCAAACACCCAATAATCAAAATGCAAAAACAACATGCCAATTTGTAAATAAATACCAATAAAAGGATTAGTACCTTGATCTGGAATTTCTCCGGTTTCAAAGAAATGTGGATATCTCTTCTTCATATCCTCCTCAGCTTCCCCGATAGCTTCCTCAATAAACTGGTTCCTCCAAAGAACTTTGACTGATGCTACTTCCTTAGTCCTCAACTTGCAAACTTGACGATCTAGAATCTGAATNATCCTCTTCAGCTTCCCCGGTAGCTTCCTCAATAAACTGGTTCCTCCAAAGAACTTTGACTGATGCTACTTCCTTAGTCCTCAACTTGCAAACTTGACGATCTAGAATCTGAATCGGAATCTCCTCATAAGATAAGCTATCCTTGATACCAATATCTTCTGTTGGTATGATAAGTGAAGGATCTCCCATGCACTTTACAACATAAGAATGTGAAATACCAGATAAACCGATGCTAACTCTTGTGGTAGCTCTAACTCATAAGCTACATTGTCAATCCTCTTTGATATTCTGTAAGGACCAATATACCAGGGACTAAGCTTCCCCTTCTTACCAAATCTCATAACACCCTTCATGGGTGATAAACCTAATCATTTACTTCGAACTCTAACTCCCTTCTCCTAACATCAGTGAAGGATTTTTGACGACACAACGCCGTTTTCAACCTCTCTTGAATCACTTTCACCTTGTCCATAGCTTGATGAACTAAGTCTAGTCTTATCAACCCAACTTCACCAACTTCAAACCATCCAATTGGAGATCTGCATCTTCTGCCATAAAGAGCTTCATAAGGAGCCATTTGGATGCTAGAGTGATAACTATTGTTGTAAGCAAACTCAATGAGAGGTAGGTGATCATCCCAATTACCCATGAAATTAATCACACAATCTACCTTGATACCTCAAAACACCATCTCCCCCTGCCATCACTTTTTGCTTATGAATACTTGCCTTTAATTCAAGCAATAAAGGATCTTGGTCTTGCTTCTCTTTTACTTCTGACACTAATGATGATTCAACCACATTCATCACTATTTCTCCTCCTTCTGTGGAATCCATTAGTCGAACTCCTAGTCATGCAAGTCTATGCACCTATTTTGTTAACTTTTTCTTATCTTCCTTAAAATGGGCGATACTACCCATAGACAACCTGCTCAAGGCATCAACAAAAACCCTTACCTGGGTGATATAAAATACTTATGTCATAATCCTTGAATAATTCTAACCACCTCCACTTTAAAGATTAAGCTCTTTCTTAGTAAATACATACTGAAGACTCTTGTGATCGGTGAACACATCCATATGAACACCATAAAGATAATGGCGCCATATTTTCAAAGCAAACACTACAGCAGCCAACTCTAGACCATGATTTGGGTAATTCTTGATAAGGGTTCCAATTGGGGATGAAACCAATTGAAATCAAATGGGAATGAAACAACACAAAAGTAAGATAGATGAGAAATAAGAGATGAGAAGAGAAGAAAGNCTTGAGTAATTCTAACCACCACCACTTTAAAGATTAAGCTCTTTCTTAGTAAATACATACTGAAGACTCTTGTGATCGGTGAACACATCCATATGAACACCATAAAGATAATGGCGCCATATTTTCAAAGCAAACACTACAGCAGCCAACTCTAGACCATGATTTGGGTAATTCTTGATAAGGTTCCAATTGGGGATGAAACCAATTGAAATCAAATGGGGAATGAAACAACACAAAAGTAAGATAGATGAGAAATAAGAGATGAGAAGAGAAGAAAGAAAGGCAATTGAATAAACAATCAACCAAGGAAGAAGAGAAACTTGAATTCGAAAAGAAACAACTCAAATTGAAAACCACAAATGAGAAATCTCAAGTGAAATCAAGGTTAAAGAAGTCCTAAATCAACAATGAGAATCCACCCATCGCTAATCTAGATTAAGCTACACTAAGCTAGGCTATCCTAAAGGGATTCCACCCTTAAAACTACACTCTTGAAAGAGTTTGTTCATTTCACATTCAAAATCCATATAGTCTAAATCTTCCAAAATAAAAGAGACTACTATTTATACTAATAAAATAAAGAAGACACTTATTTGACAATTTTACCCTTAATGAGGTAAGGGCCTTGTTTGTTTGACTTCTTTTGTGAATTCTTGAAAATAAAGTAAAGAAGACACTTCTTTGACAATTTTACCCTTAATGAGGTAGGGCCTTGTTTGGTTGTCTTCTTTTGTGAATTCTTGAAATTATGAGATGACCATTTGCACAAATGGTCTCTTTCTTCTTTCTCTTCACTTAGATGGACCTTCCACACATTGTACTTCTTGATTTTGTGTTCATCAAGCTCCTCTAATGCTTTTACGCGATCCATGCTATCCATGTTGTTATCAATTCTTCTCACATCACAATCATAACCATGGTGTGTAGCATGAGAACCTTCATCTCCACAATGATATACACCATAAGGTTCTTCCATCCCTTCAACATCATCACAAAAGTCATAAGTTCCATTCATCTCAAAATCATCTCTGGAGTAGTAGTTCTCACCACCATGTTGTTCATTATCCCATGGACCATCATATCCCTCATAAGAATCACCATCATAAACAAGAGCCCCATTACCAAGCTCGTAAAGACCATCATAGCCCTCACAAAACTCATTTTCACCATGCTCATAGCTCATATTGCTACAAGCGTATTCACCAATATCATCTCCACAATATTCGGAAGTTACGGATGACATTCTTCCTTGTAATCACCTTGGGTACCTACAAAACTTAGCAAACAAGGTTAGTGGCAAAATTCCTCACACCTCTCTTATTTGATCTCACACTCACCTTCCTAAAGTGTCTTCCCAAAGTTGATAGAGAACTACCTTTGCCCAATCAAATCACAAGATCACTAATTCTTTGTGGTGGAGTGGATTCTTGTGACTCTTGAAAGAAGGACGACCCAAAAAAAATTAATGGACTTGAATCAAGAAGGTTATCAATGAATTAAGATGAGAAAAATAGAATAAAGAAGCACCAAAAGATTCGGACTCAAAATAAACCAAGTAACAAAAGTAGAAGAATAACTTCTTGTTACTTAATTTGAAGGATCAAAGAAATGATTTGATGATTAAAACTAGTTAACAAGTAATTAAAGTTGTTAATTAATTGTTAAATAGTTGAAAATTAGAAGAAAAATGAGTTTAGAAGAAGAAGAAGTGAATTTGGACACTTAGAAAAAAATTATGCCTCAAAGTAGTCCATCACTTGTAAGACTTTGATTGGATGATTTGATGATTAAAACTAGTTAACAAGTAATTAAAGATGTTAATTAATTGTTAAATAGTTGAGGAATTTAAGGGAAAAATGGTAGAAAAAAGAATCACGAAGTTTGGACACTTAGAAAAGTTTCTAGGTCCAAAAAACTTCCATACTTAGAATATTTTTGGGGTCTTAAGCAAAAAACCTGCACATTTTCCTCTCTGAATCTGAGCCACACGCGCCACGTGGCACGTCTGGGATGGCCTGGCAGTGAGCTGTTGTTGTGGCACTGAGCTGGCGCTGAAGTAGCTGTTGTGTTGGCAGTTGATTGCTGACGTGGCAGTCCACGTGGATTTTTTTTTTTTTTAATTCAAATTTTATTTTTATTTTTTTTAATTTTCGTTCTTTTTTTTTCCTTCAAAATTCCACTAATTGACCCCAAAAAAACACCTTTGACCAACTTTGACTTGAAAAGTTGGATCAAATGTACTTTCTCTTTTCTTCTTCTTCAGGAACAACTTGAAGACACCAAGAACACATAGAACACCAAGAACACACACTAAACCCCAATACACTCAAATCAACTCGAAATTGGCTCAAAATTAAGGATTTTCTTCCCTTCAATTAAGAGAACAAAGCCCAATAATTATTAACCTCCAATTTCGCCTCAATCAAAAGACCCACTTTCAAAATTTGAAAAGTTTGAAAAGCTTAAAACCCTTCAATGGTAACTTTACTTCTACAACTCCAAATTGAACAAAAATGAAACCTAGACTCAAAAAAAAAACACTAGGGAACAAGGATCTAGTGTCAAAAACAACAAATCAAAATAATAGAAAAAAATCAAATATTTTTTTGACGATTTTTTGAACTCTTTTTTTTTAAAACCAAGACTAGATTTGTAAGAACAAATCTAAACCTAGGCTCTGATACCAAATGATAAGGGTTTCAATTGGGGATGAAACCAATTGAAATCAAATGGGAATGAAACAACACAAAAGTAAGATAGATGAGAAATAAGAGATGAGAAGAGAAGAAAGAAAGGCAATTGAATAAACAATCAACCAAGGAAGAAGAGAAACTTGAATTCGAAAAGAAACAACTCAAATTGAAAACCACAAATGAGAAATCTCAAGTGCAATCAAGGTTAAAGAAGTCTTAAATCAACAATGAGAATTCACCCATCACTAATCTTGATTAAGCTACACTAAGCTAGGCTATCCTAAAGGGATTCCACCCTTAAACTACACTCTTGAAAGAGTTTGTTCATTTCACATTCAAAATCCATATAGTCTAAATCTTCCAAAATAAAAGAGACTACTATTTATACTAATAAAATAAAGAAGACACTTATTTTGCAATTTTACCCTTAATGAGGTAAGGGCCTTGTTTGGTTGACTTCTTTTGTGAATTCTTGAAAATAAAGTAAAGAAGACACTTCTTTGACAATTTTACCCTTAATGAGGTAGGGCCTTGTTTGGTTGTCTTCTTTTGTGAATTCTTGAAATTATGAGATGACCATTTGCACAAATGGTCTCTTTCTTCTTTCTCTTCACTTAGATGGACCTCCACACATTGTACTTCTTGATTTTGTGTCCATCCAGCTCCTCTAATGCTTTTACGCGATCCATGCTATCCATGTTGTTATCAATTCTTCTCATGAACTTTCAAATGTCTAGAGGCATAAGCTATAACTTTGTCATTCTGCATTAACACACAACCCAAACCAACTCTGGACGCATCACAATATACGACAAAACCTTGAGTACCTTCTGGTAAGGTCAATAGGGGGCAGTAGTCAACCTCTTTTTCAACTCCTGAAAGTTTTTCTCACAAACTCCAGACCATTGAAACTTAATGGTTTTCTGAGTTAACTTAGTCAAAGGGGATGAAATAGACAAGAACCCCTCTACGAACCTTCTATAATATAGCTAGCCAAACCCAAGAAACTCCTAATGTCAATTGGAGACTTGGGTCTAGGCCAATTCTGCACTGCCTCTATTTTTTGAGTATCAACTTTAATTCCCTCTCCAGACACAATGTGGCCTAAGAATTCCACAAACTCAAGCCAAAATTCACACTTAGAAAACTTGGCATACAACTCTCTACCCTTTAGAGTTTGGAGAACTATTCTGAGATGACTAGCATGATCTTTCTCATTGCTCGAATAGATTAGTATGCCATCTATGAACACGATAACAAACATATCTAAATAAGGCTTGAATACTCTATTCATAAGGTCCATGAACGCTGCAGGTGCATTGGTCAAACCAAAGGACATCACTAGGAACTCATAATGACCATAACGGGTCCTGAATGTTGTCTTTGGAATGTCACATTCCCTTACTTTCATTTGATGGTAGCATGATCTGAGGTTTATCTTAAATAAACAAGTAGCACCCTGAAGCTGATTGAAAAGATCATAAATTCTCGGAAGAGGATACTTATTCTTGATGGTAACCTTGTTCAACTGGTGGTAATCTATACACATCCTAATGGAAACATTTTTCTTTCTCACAAACAAGACCAGAGCGCCCCAAGGTGAGACACTAGGTCGAATGAAACCTTTCTCTAGGAGATCTTTCAACTCTTTTAACTCTGGTGTAGCCATTCTATATAACAGAATAGATATGGGACGAGTATCTGGAAGAATGTTTATATCGAAGTCTATTTCTCTCTCATGAGGGACTCTGGGAAGATCATCAGGAAAGACTTCTAGAAACTCTCTTACTACTGAAACTAATTGAATAGGAGGTATCTCAACACTAGAGTCATTAACTCGGACTAAGTGATAGACACACCCCTTAGAAACTAACTTTCTTGCCTTAGGGTATGAAATAAAACGACCTTTAGGTATTGCTGAACTACTTTTCCACTCTAAGACTGGCTCATTAGGAAACTGGAACTTGACAACTCGAGTTCTACAATCAACTGAGGCATAATATGCATGAAGCCAATCCATACCAAGAATGACATCAAAATCTACCATGTCTAACTCAACTAGATCAGCGATGGCACTCTTGTGATTGACAAAAATGGGACAATCACGATAGACTCTCTCTGCTAGAATAGACTCACCAACAGGAGTAGAAACACTAAAGGGTTTACTAAGTTTCTCAAAAAGAACATCAAAATTCATAGCAACATATGGAGTTACAAAGGATAAACTAGCTCCAGGATCTAGCAAAGCATAAACATTAAAGTTAAAGACTTGGATCATACCAGTAATAACATCTGGTGAGTCCTCTTGCTCTTGGAGACTAGTGATAGCATAAAGACGGTTTCCTCCTCCGCCAGTACTGGAGGTAGCCCCTCTAGGTGCAGCTCTGTCTGGTGGAGCAACTGAAGAAGACTGTGCTCTATTGCCCCATTACCATTACCTTGCCTATTCTCAGAACACTCTCTCATAAAATGACCATCTTGACCACACTTGAAACAACCAGTAGAGCCATCACGACACACCCTGAGTGGCTCCTACCACACTTAGCATATGGAAGAGTTTCATTACCTCATTGTGCAAACACTGCCTTGAGAATAGGAAAGTTTAGCTCTGAAATTCAGACTATTGTACTCACATTTGTTTCTGGGTGCAGGTGCACTAGAAAATAATGGAGTAGGTCCCTTCTGCTTGTGTTAGAAAGAAGATTGGTTCGCATTGCTCTTTTGCTGCCTGGACTCATTTCCTGATGTCTTAGCCGTCTTATTCTTAAACTTTTCGCTATACCTCAGCTTGTCCTCCTCAATTTGTTGCACATGGATCATCAGCCTTAGTATGTCCATGTCACCTATTAGCATAACTGCCTTGCCTTCCTTACTTGATAGATGAGACAACCCAACAACAAAAAAATGCATCTTGTTCCTCATGTTGGCAACCATCTCTTTGCTTCTCTTAGCTCACGGGGAAAGAAACGCCCCATGAAAGAACTCTCAAAACAGTCCAACTCACAATCGGTTACACGAAAGTACGAGTTAGAAAGAAAATTTTTAGAGATAAAACTCTAACGCACGAAATTAGTGTGAAACAAGTGAGATAATTTCCTAAGTGTTGCAGCCTCCTAATTATAGTTGTGGCACGCTTCACACCGATAACAAGGACTCTACAGACACGACTTCATAGACTCCCTAGGACTCTTAAACTATGTACTCTGATACCAAGTTTGTCATACCCCGAGCCTACATCCTAGGCGGGACTGGCACTTGAGAACCATTATTGGCCCAAAGCGAATCCTTGGTCCGACTGACTTACTTATCGAAAGACTTTAAGCATTAAGAAAAGAACTCAAACGCAAGATAACTCAACTGTGTCAAACTAAACTCAAAGTGTTTTAGAAAACAACATTTAACTTAGCCAAAGTGGCAACTCAAAACTGAACATAAGTCAATAACAAGATAAAGACAAATGCACTAACTGACTGTCTATCTATGAAGCCTCTATTAACTGAGATGGATGTCGGGACAAGACCCATGACGTCCTAATGAACTAAATATTGAAAAGAAGTAAAAAGGGATCCTCCAGAAGCAAAGAGGCTCACCAACGAACTATGTAGCTCAACTAGAATCAACGATGCGCTAGATGTTGTTCCTGGTCACCTGTATCTGCATCATAAAAATATGCAGGACAAATGGCATCAGTACATGAACGTACGAGCAAGCGTGGGAAATCTTAAACAAGACATAAGCTTGAAAGGAACTAAAGAACTTACCTAGCTCAACTCAACTCAAGTGAACTAAACTGGTTTCAATATAAAGTAGTGTAAATAAATGCAGTATAAAGAAAAGCTTTAAAACATGGTTTTCAACTCTGTGAATTTAGAAATACAATAATAACTATGTATGTATACAAAGATACAATATGAACTCTGTTTGTATATGAAAATACAAATATTTCTAATGTATATAAAAATATAAAATATTTATGTGGGAGTTCTCTAACTAACAACCATCACTTAAGAGTTATCGTTATGATATAGTGTTTTGCTTCACGTTGCCACGGTCATCCTATATCTTGTCGGGGGTATAGAACCTGAACTACTAAGTGGATCCACTAGTCTATGGTAAAAAGCACTAATGAATCATCTAAAAAGTATGATCATTTTCTACCCATGGTGGCTACATGGTTTATGTGGGCTATGAATTAGTTGCTATCTCCCCCATATCGGATGAGACTTTCCTTATTTGAACAACCCAACTTCCAATGGGCATATCTTACTCATATGAACTCGGAATAGCGCAAACTTGGCGGCGTTGGAAAGATTATTCCAAGATATTTCCTATGATATTTGGTAATACACTAACTTATCCTGTGCTAGGAGTTATGGTCATTTCAAGTTGATCAAAAATCCAACTTAACATACTTAACAAATTTTCCAAATTTTTATATTCTTTCCAAAAATGTCTATTTCCACTATTCAAATTCTTTCTAGTTACGGGGTGTTATAGGGTCCTTGAGGAGGGCACCAAAGATGTTCCTGGGTAGTGACCCACGAGGAGCCACTCACGCCTTGTGGGTAAGGGGCCGTAGGTTGAGCCTACAAAATCAAGCCCCAGAACCCCGACCCACGCTTCACCATCATGGGCCATGGGTCCAACCATGGTCCATCTATGAGGGGTTCATGGGTGGTGATTGGAAACGGTTTTTGGGAGTTAGTTGAGGGGTACTTTGGGGTTTTCCATTTTTATTTAATACTGAGTGACGTCGTTTTATACTAAATAAGACTAACTATATAATGATTTAAGACCCTTAAATTAAGTCATCTTCCTCACAATTCCAAATTCCCAAATCAAAACCAACTTTTCCCCAAAATTGTCTCTCTAAAACTTCAAGGAAGAAGAAGAAGGAAGTTGGGGCTAGGGTTCAAGGATCTAGATTTTCCACTCAAATTGTTGGATTTCATCACTAAGGTATGTTAGTGCTTCATCCATGGACAATATTCATCCACGGAGACCCTCCAAACTCAATTTTAAAACTTGTAATTTCCCCAAAAGCTAGGGTTTTACTCCAATTCATGGATTCCTTTCAAAAATGATTCTGATGGTTTAATTACTTTGTATTATGATTGAATTGATGATTTACTATTGTTTTTATATTGAATACCCTAAGAATCCATGAAATTCCCATATTCCCAATTTTTGACCTAACAATGTGGGTGAACTGATGAAAGATGTTTATTATGAGATTATGCTTGTAGTATTGGAGTTATTTGAATCATGTTATTATCCATGTCTAATGTAGTAATTATAGATGTGTTAATTGGACATGAGCTTTGACCTTTGAAAAGGCAATATATGATATAAAACATGAATTATGAAGGTTATATATATGCTTTAAGAAAACTTTGAGAGGGAAGTGTCCATGATTATGATAATGTTGTTGTGTCGATTGAAAGATTATTCTAATGAACACATAATGAACATGATGTGAAAGATTTTCTCACAATATGATGATTCTAAGGTTGAAAGGATATTCTCACCTAATTGAATCTAATGTTACACATAGACATGGACGGTGAAAGGTTATTCTCACGCATGATCTAATGAGCTATCTTAATGAAACAAGTTATGAATTAATAAGTACTCCATGGGATAAATGCTTAGCACCGAATGGATATTGACTATGAGGTGGAAGCCTTTCCATGAGAAAGGCCGGATTTCTAAAAGCAATATCTTGAGATAGAAACCTTTCCGTGAGAAAGGTCGGGTTTCTAGTAGCAATCTCTTTATCCCATGAACTATGTGCCCCCATAGGTCTTTAGCTAGTGGATCCACCTAAAAGCTAACAAATGATGGTCTTACCTTAGGCAAGTAGGACAACCCTTTTCGATGTGGGTAACACAGGATTCCATGTTTAGCTCACATGGTCTATGTCGGTTAAGGCTTATTCCCACTTTGGGAACAATATGAACAAGAACATAAATTATGAATTATGGTTATTGAAGCATATTTACGTAGCATGGGTGGGATTATGGGATCTTATTCATGCATTGCACAAGTAGAATTTGAGGGTACTTATGGTATGTTTCTCTTATGATATGAAGATTTACGTAATGAACATGCTTATAACTTATGCTTTACCATTATCTTCAAAATGAAGATTTAACTTAGTAAATTGCATGCATTCAACTAAACTGTCTCTTTTGACATGTTTTCAAGGTTTTTATGCATGGTTATCATACTTAGTGCATTTTTGTACTAACCCATATTGTACTATACTTTTCCCAAGTGTAGGGTCCAGTTCTTAAGGTGGTCATCTTTTGTATTCAAGCTTGGAGTCAACTATTATCCTAGCTTGTGGTGGGTCCTCATGATTCAAGAACGGATGCTTCATTTTAAGTTTCATTTCTGGTATTTATTTTCAAACTATGTTATTAGGCCGTGTCCCTTTTCATTTGAACTATTGTAATAGATGGCTATATTGAGACAAGTCTAGACTTCCGATATACTTTATAAAGACTATTTGGACTTGAAATGCATTTTCTTCTCTTTATTGTTCTATGCTTATGTTATGATATGCTAATTGGCTTACATGGTGCCTTTCAGGGTTCTATGTGTGTTGTTACGTCTAGGGGCTACCCCTGGGTCGTGACAAACTTTGTAATCAGAGCACAAGGTTTAAAATGATTCTAGGATGATATCTTCAGAAGCCACGTCTAGTAGAGTCTTGTTCATAAGTGTGAAGCGCGCCACATTTATGAATGAAAGGCTACAAGATTATTAGGAAATTCCACTTCTTTCATTACTCATAACTCGTGCGATAGAGTTTAACTCCATAAGGTTTTTCTTCTAACCCTNTTAGGGTTCTATGTGTGTTGTTACGTCTAGGGGCTACCCCTGGGTCATGACAAACTTTGTAATCAGAGCACAAGGTTTAAAATGATTCTAGGATGATATCTCAGAAGCCACGTCTAGTAGAGTCTTGTTCATAGGTGTGAAGCGCGCCACATTTATGAATGAAAGGCTACAAGATTATTAGGAAATTCCACTTCTTTCATTACTCATAACTCGTGCGATAGAGTTTAACTCCATAAGGTTTTTCTTCTAACCCTTATTCGATGGTTTAGGAAGACAATTTGAATGAAGGAGCTCTTCCTCAAGTTCCTCAAGCTCCAATTAATCCTTCGACTATGTCGGATGTGAAGTTTATGTTAGCTTTCCAAATGTTGGCCCAAGCCATGACAACTCAAGCTCAAGCCGTGACAACTCAATCTCAAGCCATGAAGACCAAAGCCAATACAGAAGTTGTAGCTCCGGTGAACCTAAATATGAATTTCATGGCTTCTAGAGTGAGGGATTTTACTAGAATGAATCCCCTCGAGTTTCATGGCTCCAAAGTAAGAGAGGATCCTCAAGAATTTATGGAAGAGGTTTATAAAATACTTGATATCATGGGGGTGACTTTGGTAGAGAAAGCGGAATTAGTCGCTTACTAATTGAAATGTGTTGCTCAAGTATGGTTAATCAATGGAACAACGGTAGGGCGGTAGGAACGGGTCCCATAAAGTGGGAAGCATTTAGATTGACATTTCTTAATAGGTTCATTCCCCAAGAGTTGAGGGAAGCTAAGTTGGAAGAGTTCATTAACCTTTGTCAAGGAGGTATGAGTGTACAAGAGTATTCTCTAAATTTTACCCAATCGTCCAAGTATTCTCCGGCTTTGGTGGCGGATCCAAGGGATATGATGAGTAGGTATTTGACGGGTGTGTCCAAATTGGTAAGAAAAGAATGTCGCACGACAATGATCCATGATAATATGGATATCTCACATCTTATGGTGTATGCTCAACAAATGGAGGATGAGAAACTCCAAGAAAAGAATAGGAAGGTGAAAAAAGACAGGACCGATGATGGGAACTTCTCCAAGGCCAAGTCCGATGGTCAAGGTCAACCAAGGTACAAGCAAAGGTTCTCCAACCAAGGTTCCTTAAATGCTTCTCCAAGGATCAACAAGGATAGGGTGTCTAACACTAAACCTCAAGGAGGAAATATTTGTGGTTTTTATGTGAATAGGCCTAATTGTGCAAAATGTGGGAAGATTCACGAGTGTAAGTGCCTAGCCGGCATGGATGTTTGTTTTGGTTGTGGTAAGAGTGGCCATCAATTGAGGAATTGCCCAACACTTACGGCCTAGGGGAAAGAAGGCAAGCAAGCTCCTCCAAGAGGTTCAAACTCCAATGGTCCAAAGCAAAACCACTTTTATGCTCTTCAATCCTGATGTGACCAAGAGAGCTCTCCGGATGTGGTGATCGATATGTTAAAAGTCTTTCTTATTGATGTATATGGTTTGTAGATCCCAGTGTTACTTTGTCCTTTGTGACACCTTATGTGGCCATGAAGATTTATATGCTCCCAAAAGTGTTAAGCCTTTTTCGGTTTCTATCCCGGTTGGTGATTTTGTGGTTGCCAAGAGGGTTTATAGAAGATGTCCTATTTCCTTGTCCCATAGAGTTACTCTTGTTGACTTGGTAGAGCTTGACATGTTAGACTTTGATGTGATTCTTGGTATGGATTGGTTGCATGCGTGTTATGCCTTTATTGATTGTAGGACTCGGGTGGTTAGATTCCAATTTCCAAATGAGCCTATCTTAGAGTGGAAAGGAAATTTTTTTATGCATAGAGGTCAATATGTGTCGTACCTTAAAGCTAGAAATATGATCTCAAAAGGTTGTTTTTACCATGTTGTTACGGTGAGGGATGTAGATTCCGAAACCACTTCTCTTGAGTCGGTTCCTGTAGTTAATCAGTTTTCGGAAGTTTTTCCCGATGGTTTGGCTGGTATTCCTCCCGAGTGGGAAATAGATTTTGATAGTGACCTCCTTACGGATACACAATCTATCTCCATTCCTCCTTATAGAATGGCTCCGGTGGAGTTAAAGGATTTGCTAGACAAGGGTTTTATTCAATCGAGTATCTCTCCATGGGCTGCTCCGGTGTGTTTGTTAGAAAGAAGGTCAGGTCTCTTAGAATGTGCATTGATTATCGTCAATTGAATAAAGTGACCATCAAGAATAAGTATCCCCTTTCGAGAATTGATGACTTCTTTGACCAACTTCAAGGGGTAAGTTATTTCTCTAAGATTGATCATCGTTCGGGTTATCACCAATTGAGGGTGAGAGGGGTTGATATTCTCAAGATGGATTTCCGAATGAGATATGGTCACTATGAGTTCCTAGTAATGTCCTTTAGTTTAACTAACGCTTCAGCGGCATTCATGGACTTAATGAATAAAGTGTTCCGATAATATCTTGACATGTTTGTGATCGTGTTTATCAATGATATTTTGATTTATTCAAGGAGTGAGAATGAGCATGTGGACCATTTGAGAATTGTATTGCAAGTTCTTAAGGACCATCAACTTTTTGCAAAGTTAAGAAAGTTTGAATTTTGATTAAGGTCTGTAGCATTCCTTGGTCATATTGTGTCAAGTAAGGGTATTGAGGTAGATCCTAAAATGACGGATGCGGTCAAGAGTTGGCCTAGACCTCTATTACCTACATACATTAGAAGCTTCTTGGGTTTGGCCGGTTATTATAGGAGGTTTGTTGAGGGTTTTCCTTCCCTTACCTCTCCTTTGACGACCTTAACTCAAAAGAAAGCTATGTTTTTATGGTCGGAAGCTTGTGAGAAAAGTTTCCAAGAGTTAAAAGATAGACTTACTTCCGCTCCGATATTGACCTTACCGGAGGGTCCATATGGTTTTGTGGTGTATTGTGATGCCTCTAGAGTTGGGTTGGGATGTGTGCTTATGCAAAACGATAAGGTGATTGCCTATGTTTCAAGGAAACTTAAAGTCCATGAGAAGAATTATCCTACCCATGACCTTGAGTTAGCGGTGGTTGTGTTTGCCTTAAAAATATGGATGCATTATCTATATGGGGTGCATGTTGATGTGTTTACCGATCACAAGAGCTTACAATATGTGTTTAGTCAAGAGGACTTAAATTTTCATCAATGAAGGTGGTTAGAATTATTGAAGGACTGTGACATGAGTATCCTTTATCACCTCGACAAAGCTAATGTGGTAGCAGATGCTCTTAATAGATTGTCCATGGGTAGTGTGGCTCATGTAGAGGATAAAAAGAAAGAATTGGTTAGTGACGTGAGTAGGCTGGCTCGGCTAGGTGTTCAACTAGTGGATTCCACCAAGGGTGGTGTCATGGTCTATAATGGTTCTGAATCATCCTTTGTGATAGATGTGAAGTCTAAGCAAGGCCTTGATCCTATATTAGTTGAGTTGAAAGAGTCGGTACTCAAGAAGTCCGTTGAGGCTTTTTCCCAAGGGAAAGATGGGGTTCTTAGGTACCAAGGTCGGTTATGTGTTCCGGATGTTGGTGGTTTGAGTGAACAAATTCTAGAGGAAGCTCATAGTTCTCGATATTCTATTCATTTGGGAGCCACTAAGATGTACCGTGATCTACAGGAAGTCTATTGGTGGAACGGAATGAAGAAATATATTGCGGGATTTGTGGCCAAATATCTGAATTGTCAACAAGTTAAGGTTGAGCACCAAAAGCTGGGAGGCTTATCCCAAAATATACCAATTCCCTCTTGGAAGTGGAAAGAGGTGAATATGGATTTTATTATGGGTTTGGCTCGCACCCGAAGGCAACATGATTCTATTTGGGTCATTATAGATAGGATGACAAAATGAGCCCACTTTATCCCCATCAAGGTTTCTTTTTCGGCGGAAGACTATGCCAGGTTGTATATAAGAGAGATAGTGAAGTTGCATGGGGTTCCTTTGTCTATTATTTTGGATCGGGCTACTTAATTTACTTCACACTTTTTAAAGTCATTCCAAAAAGGTCTTGGTACTAAGGTTATGCTTAGCACGACTTTTCATCCCCGAACCGATGGGCAAGCGGAGCGTACTATCCAAACATTAGAAGATATGTTGAGGGCATGTGTTATAGACTTCAAGGGTAATTGGGATGATTAATTGCCTTTAATAGAGTTTGCCTACAATAATAGATATAACTCAAGTACCAGTATGGCTCCTTTTGAAGCTTTGTACGGTAGGAGATGTAGTTCTTCGGTTGGTTGGTTTGAGGTGGGTGAAATTGCTTTGATAAGTCCCGAGCTAGTTTATGAAGCCATTGAGAAAGTTTGGCTTATTAGAGAGAGATTGACAATGGCTCAAAGTAGACAAAAGTATTATACCGATGTGAGAAGAAGAAATCTAGAATTTGAAGTTAATGATTGGATCTATCTAAAACTTTAAACTATGAAAGATGCGATGAGGTTTCCCAAGAAGCAAAAATTCAGTCCCCGGTATGTGGGCCTGTCATGACCCGGGAGCACCCCATAGTTGTAACCGGCGTACTCGACCTCGAAGAGGTCTTATACAAGCCTCATAGATCATTCATTGCATAAGATACTTAAAAATAGAGAAGAATTAAAAACTTTCTTTACAATCAAAGACATTTTTATTAAATAGAAAGCAAAAAACCTTCAAGACTTTATACACTATGTCTCAAACCATCTAATACTTTGAATACAACATTGGAACTTAGCCCACACAAAACTTTAACAAAACAAAAAGACATAAAAAAGAAACACCATGGGTTCGTCCTCGAAACTATGAGGACTCACCAAGTCTTCATCTTCAAGCACCTTACATACCTATCCTTCAAGCATAGAACATCAACATCTCCAAAGCCTACACTTTGGTAAAAAAGGAAAAGAATGGGGTTAGCACATTAGATATACTAAGTATGATGACCATGCAAAAACATGCTTGAAAAGGGACATTTGAGTTGAATGTCATGATATTATGCCATTTTTTATAAAACTTCATAAGCATGATAATAGAGGCATAATAATCAACACAACCAACACACAAGTCCTTCATCACAATATAACATGTTCAACACATATAAACCATTTCCTTTACCTTTAGCCTTTCACCTCAAGAAATCCTTAGGCAACACCTTTTGCAATGTATGGATAGCGTCCCATACCACCACCCACACTAAGGTACCACCTTAAGACCACCAAAAGTGAACTTACCATTCATCATGCTTCACATTACAAGTATTCATGCTCAACTAGTACCAATATTTAACACATAAGAACATTCGTCAAGTAAGTCATTTGACCCACCTAAGAACTCTATCTAAAGTTACCCTAAGACCCATCTAAGTAAGACATGAAGTGGCCACCCATACAACCTCTTGATACCACACCTAGGTATTCCTTAAGGCTACAAAAGACAAGAACCTTTCTATTTCAACATAGCATGCTAAGTACTCAATCCATCAATATAAGCTACTCATTCATCATTTCATTTAGACAATAAGTCAATATCTTCATTAGGCCATTTAGGAAACATTCATTCCTTTAGAGGACTTTCACTCATTAGCCATTAATGCTTAGGGAAGACACTTTAGTGTCTTCAAAGCCTACTAGAGACATATGTAAATGCTTATTCCCATCATGTGAGATGTGCATTATGGTTTCTTGATGAGTTCTATGAAGTGTGGGTGGTAGTATGGGATACCATCCATGCATTGGACAAGTAGGCTTTGAGAGGGTCATAGTGAGTTCTCTAAGTCTTAATGGCTAATGTATGAATGTCCTCTTATGATAAAGTTAATGAGAATGTGATCTAATATCTAATGAATGAAGGTGATTTAAATGAAGTTAATGAACAATGTTGACTTATATGCTTAAATGTAAAGATGCATGCTATACTTGGATTGAATTATGAGTTACTTTCTTATCATGACTTATCGTATATGAATGTGTGTGACTTCAAAGGAATACTTAGTGTGAGTAGTAGTATGGGATGCTACTTGCACATTGCACAAGCATGACTTAAAGTTGTCTTAGATGTTGGTCTTAATGTTATGATGTGAATTATATAGTGTTTATGTCTCTTATACGCCTTACTGTGTAAAGGTGCAAAGGATGAATGGTAAGTTCACTTTTGGTGGCCTTAAGTTGGTACCTTAGTGTAGGTGGTGGTATGGGACGCTACCCATTCATTGCACAAGGTGTAGCTTGATGGTTACTTGAGGTAACGGCTTAAGGTGAATGTAAAGGTTTATATGTTGATTATGTTCAAATATGAAAGTATGACTTGAATGTTGGTTGAGACTTATACTATTCCTCTTTTATCATTGTTCATGAAGTTTTACCAAAATGGCATAAAAGCATGACTATCAAAGAAAATGTATGTTTTAAGCATGCTTTTGCATGGCTTCCATACTTAGTACATCTAATGTGCTAACCCATATTTCTTCATCTTTTTACCAAAGTGTAGGCTTTGGAGATATTGGTGTGTTTACTTGGAAGATAGGTTTCTAAGGAGCTTGGAGTTGAAGACTTGGTGAGTCCTCATAGTTTCAAGGAAAAACATCCACTATGTTCCCTTTATGTCTATTAGTTTTTGGTTAAGTTTTTGTATGGGCTAAGTCCCAATGTTGTATTCAAAGTATTAGATGGTTTGAGACAAAGTCTAGAAAGTCTTCCACTTGTTCTTTTATTGAAAATGTCTTTGATAGTATAGAAATTTTTAATTCTTCTCTATTTTCCTATGTTCTTATGTTGAAGAATGCTATGACGCTTGTATTAGACCCCTTCGGGGTCGAGTACGCCCTGTTGCATCTGGGGTGTACCCCCAGGTCATGGCAAACATGGTATTAGAGCAAAAGGTTTTGGAATGGTCTTAGGATGTCTCAAAGCACATCTAGTAGAGTCTTGTTCATAATGTAAAGCGCGCCACATTATGAATAAGAGGCTATTGGGTGTTAAGAAAGTTTCACTTCTTCATTTTTCAAGTCGTGCCATAGAGTTTAACTGTATAATGTCTCTCTCTTGTTCCTTATATGATGGTCTTTAGTATGTGACCACTTGAAAGGCGTATGCTAGAGGGTGTGAGGGAGGAAGGCTGGTTGTGATGCCAATTATGGCTATGTGACTTGATAGAGTTGAGATGATAGTTTGTGGTGTGACTTTAGTATGAATGGGTTGCTTTATGGTTATGCGTGTTGTTGGTAGAATCCCACTTTGTCAAGATGAGTTTTTGAGGTATGTTGAAAGAGTTGATGAAATGTGGTGATTTAGAAATTCTTAGGTGTGATGAGTATGAAGGTTTAGTGATGTTTTGATCCGGCGTTAGAATGGAAATAAGTGAAGTTTAAAAGAGCTAGTATAATATTTCTTCCAAGTGGGTATAATGTGCCTAGATGGTAAGGTCTTTGAGTGTCCTTGATGTTCATGAGTTATGCTTGATTGAATTTCTCACCTTATGAGGTGTAGTGAGTTTGAGTAGTTTAGACCCGGTATGGTGGACTCATATGAGACCTTGAGTGGTGTTGGTAAGGTTGTTTGCGAGCAAGAGTTGCTTAATGAGGACCTTCCTAGTTTAAAAGCACCGGTATGTTGATGGTTTCTTCTAAGTTGTGAATGTCATGATTTAGGTTCCTATGTTATGTTCATGTTAGCCTTAGTTGGGTTTACTCCTAAGTGAGAGATGGTATGTTGAGTAGTAAGGTTGTTGAGAGTTCCGATATCCTTACCTTTTTCTTTATATGCCTATTCAAGCTTGAGACAAAGAGTTCCTTTTGGCTTGTTTCATGTTTTGGAGTCATGTGCGAATATGTGTTTCTATGGTCTCCTTATTTCATGCATGTTCTTAATGAGTTTATGTTTGAATGAGAAAATGAGTTTTTCGTGAATTATGTTCCTCAAATTGATGTGCATTTAGTATGAGTTGCTTATAAGCTTCATGAGGTTAAATGTTGAACACGCCTAAAAGTGCTTTTGAGTGTAATTGCATAATGTGCTTAAAGGTGTTGTGATGAACACGATATGAGTTGGAGAAGGTAATTCCTCCAATGTAATGAGAAATGATGAAGTTATGTTGCATAATGAGTTTGTATATGTAGTCCCTACTTTCTTATGTTGCACTGACCTTATTGATGTAGAATTAATGTTTCCTCCTAGTTGTATGCATTGTTTATGATGTTGCATGCATGATGGGCTACTAGTTTTGAGTCGTTAACCCCTTAATGTGTTTTAAGTGTCATTCGAGGACGAATGTTTCTAAGTAGGGGATAATGTAACAACCTGTAAAACGAATAAGTGAAACTATAGCCTATAGAATGTAAATGTGTTGTGATTGAAAGCATATTCTAACTTAATACCCATGAATGTGGATGATGGAATGTGTATAATGTAATGTTGTATATCTTGAATTGGTAGGCTTGTGCATCCTATTCTTGTATGAATGAATGTAAAAGTGAATAACTATCTTGAATTGGTAGGCTTAGGAACCTTCTTCTTGAATGAATGAAAGTATTGTTGAATCTTGAGTTGGTAGGTTTAGGCATCCTCTCTTTTGTAATGAATGTTTCTTGACTTAATGTCTTAATGTCTTGAATTGGTAGACCTAATGTTGGTAGCCCTTTCATAAATTACTAATGAATGTGTTAATTACTTAGAATTGGTGGACCTAATTTTGGTAGCCTTTTCTTGAATGAATGAATAATGAAGTATTCTAGGCTAAACCTAGGATTGGTAGACCTAATGTTGGTGCCCTTTCATAAGAATTCTAGGAACTAATGTGATGATAAACCTTGGATTGGTAGACCTAATGGTGGTGGCTCTTCCTTGTGTGAATATTAAACCTTGAAACGATAGACCTAATGGTGGTGGCCCTTTCTTGTGTGAAATGATGAACCTTGTATCGGTAGACATAATATTGGTGGCCCTTCTTGGAAAGGCAATGAGCTATCCTTAATGTACCTTGAATCGGTAGACCTAATGGTGGCGGCCCTTTCTTGTGTAATCTACCTTGGGTCGGTAGGCCTAATGTTGGTGGCCCTCTTAAGTGCAACAATGTAATGTGAATGAACTACTCTATGGGGATGGAGGCTAAGCACCGAGAGAATATGGTTAGATGGAGGTTCTCGCTACGTTAGGCTGGATTTCAATGAACATCTTTCATATCATATAACTATGTGCCCACATAGGCTATTAGCTAGTGGATTTCATACAAGTTAATGTTACCGGTTTTCCTTACGCAAGAAGATCACCTCTTTATGGTGTGGGGTTACATGACACTGGATTCCATGTCTAGCTCACATGGTCTATGTCGGTTAAACACTTATTCCAATCATGTGAGATGTGCGTTATGGATTCCATGTCTAGCTCACATGGTCTATGTAGATTTTTTCACTCAAGATCTGGTGACATTATCGTTATGGTGTCATTTGAGGTATCGACTAATGATCAAAGCTTGGAACATGTTTTCACACAATAAAAAATTGAATATGGAAGGTGAATGGAGTTGTTGGAATATTATGATGTGACCATATAATACAATTGTGGTAAGGCCCATGTGATGGCAGACGAGTTGAGTTAGAAAGCGATTAGCATGGACATTTTGGCTTGCTTGGGGGTGTCCAAGTGACCCTTGGTTTGGGAGATTCAATCTCTATTGTTTCAATTCATGTAATTGGGATTTTTAGAGAAGGGTGGAGTGTTGGTCAACATTGAAATTAAACTCACCTTCCGAGAAAGGATCAAGGTCAACCAATTTTAGGATGAAAAATTGATCCAACTCTGAGACAAGGTGGTGTTAAGTGAGGCCCCAGATGCCACACTTGGCGTTGGAGGGGCTCTATGTTTTAGATGGTGGATTTGTTCTGCTTTAGTTTGTAACTTGATGCAGGATGTGTTGGCAATGGCTCATGGATCACGGTATTCAATCCATTCGAGCACAACCGAAATGTACTGAGACTTGAGACATTTTTATTGGTGGCCTAGGATGAATAGGAACATAGTTGAATACATGTTTAAGTGTTGGAATTTTCATTCGATGAAATATGATTACTAGAGGCCTGCGGATTTACTTCAGATGATGCCAGTCATAGGTGGAAGTTGAAAATGATAGCCATGGATCTTGTGGTGGGTCTACCTAATACCTTGGGAAAGTATGATTCCATTTGGGTCATTATGACTAGTTTGAATAAATCATCCCACCTTAAGTTAGAGTGGATTATAATACGCAGTAGTTTGCAAAGATTTGTGTTAAAGAGATATTAAGGTTGCACAGGGTTCCCCCTTTTTATAATTTCTGACTGAGGTATGTCGTTTACTTCTATGTCCGGGGAAAATTATATGAAGCGTTGGACACTCGGCTCACGTTTAGCATATACTTCAATCCACAAATAGATGTCTAGTTGAATACAATTTAAGTCTTGGAAGACATGATGTGGGTCTATGTGATTTCCTTTGTGGGCCATTGGGATTAGGTTATTCTTTTGTGTGAATTTCTATAACAAGAGTTACCACACCAACACTTTATGTGAGGGGATATAGATCACCCATTAGGTGATTTGAGATGGAAGATGTGAAACCCCTGGGTGTTGTCTTGGTGAGGGAAGCCCAGGAAAAAAGTAAGGGGCATCCAAACCAAATTATTGGCAACTCAAAGTTGACAAAAGGAATATGTAGATCGCAAGGTTAGTGAGCTTGTTTTATTGAAGGTGTCACTAATGAAGGGGGTAATGCAGTTCGGAAAGAGAGCTTATCCCTTATTATATTGGTCCATTTGAGGTTCTTGAAAATATAGGGCCAATAACCTATTGGTCATCCTTGACACCCAACTTATCTGGTGTCCACCCAATTTTCCATATGTCCATGTTCAAAAAGTACCAAGGGGATGGGGATTACATTATTAAGTGGGATTCGATAGTGCTAGAAAAGGATCTACAATACGAAGAAGAGTTGGTTACTATTCTTTGATCAGGATGTCTGGAAGTTAAGGACAAAGGAATTCAAATCAATGAAGTTTTAATGGAAGCATCGTCCGATTGAGGAAGCCACTTGGGAAAGCGAAAGAAAACATGCAAGACAAGTACCCTCACTTGTTTGAGGATTCATGTACTACTTCATTCTTCTTAACTAAGCCCAAGTGTTCTTGTTTGATTGCCCGGGGATGAGCGATGGGTAAATTGGTATCTATTGTAAAGACTCATCCCGTCGTTATGGGTGACCTAAATATAAATGAAATTGGGCAAGGAATCTTTTGTACTAGTGAGTTAAGATATTCAGACTAGGCTAGGCTTAGACAAAATTTGAGCAAGGTAAGTTCTAGGGCTATTCGAGAAAAGATTGCGTGAACTATCTGAGCATAGGTTGGTTTTCCTATTAGCTAGACATTAAGGAATCTGATAGGCTTTTTGGGATCGAATTCAAGAGAGTGGAACTCCCAATATCAAACTTGGCATTAAGGGATTGGTTTGGAATACTAAGGTACGAAAGTGTACTGTAAAATGGGGATTTTCGGGGAGATTTCCAAACATTTGTCCCATGAAAGCTGCTATAGTGGGTGTCACACTGCTATAACGGGGAATTAACTCCCGCTATAGAGGATGATTCCTCCACACAGGTTGGAAGTGTTAGAATTGCATTCTGAGGCCGTCTTCGTAGAGTTTTGATAAAAATGACCATACAAACTCCAGAAACTCCAAATCATAAAAACTTGTACAAAACTCAAATAAACAACCCGACAACTGTACTCTCAGTCCCAACAAGTCATAAATGACTTGGGATTGCTATAGGAAATCTATAAACACTAAAAAGATTGGAAAATAGAGGAAATGACCAGAAGGGTCATTACAATATCCACTACTAAAAAGACTTCCATATGCAAAAGTAGAAGAACAGTTACAACCTGAAGGCACGAAAATAAGAAGGTACCTGGCCCACATACTCCATCATACCATCATACATACCCTTGGAATGAGCAACGCCAACACAAAACTCAGGCTAGGGGAAAAATCCTTAAGCCGACTTCAACACTCCAAAAGCTCCTCCAATTCCTTTTTGGGCTCAAGCACTTGCCCAACTGAACGAATCTTGACTGAGAGTACCAAATCCATTTGAGGATAATGAATACCACACCAAAACCAATGAATTGAGAAAAACTAGGACCATGGCAGATGCAACCCAACTCACCAATCGAAATACTTATCTTATGCTTTAAATACAACATTTTCTAGTCATCAGAAGTGTTATGTCTGTCCTTAGCTATCCTAAACATCTGCAACAAGATATGAATCCTGCCTACAAGACCAACACAACACAAACATCTAGATGGTGACATGCCCCTTTAAACATTAAGGAACAACAATCACAAAAATAAGGAACTTTGCCTAGGGCAAAGCCAAAAATCTATTCCCAACTCCTAAAACAAACTATCACAGTTGAAACACAAGCTTCTAAAATTGAACACTCTACTCCAAAGGATGATCATCCCACGAATGATAAGATTGCACTGAGCCTAGCTCCAGTGACCTAGTTCTACCAAGATAACTTTTGGAAAATTGACACCATGTACCCACAAACCACTCTACCGCCGCAAATGTGAGCCAATCACCCCAATCATGGGAAACCAAGCTAGTAGGCAACGTATAAACATAGTCAACTGACCAATAATAGATCAAAGGTACTAACTCCGATCAATCAAAACCACAAGCTACCCAATATGAAGCAAACCTCCTTTCTTGAGCAAATACAAAACCATGGGTTTCACAAATTACTTTGACCCATCTTGTACATGTACCTTCTAAGCAAATTTACATTCTCCAACAGAAGTTAATGTCTGGAGCAACCAAGGAACACCACCACTCCTACTCCACATCACAAACAAAACCTCGAGAACTACCAACCCAAATATAAAGAACCAACCACAACAATAACAAGGTGCAACAACAGATTGAACCTCTAAATCCTAGCTAGCCATAACTAATATTAAGACCACCAGAAAGAAAGTGATCCAAAGAGACTGAATGAGTGAACATAACTTTGTATGCGAGAATGAGACTAAGGCAAAGGAAGAAAGTGTTCAACTAGGACTACCATAACACCGTAGAAGGCCATACTACCGTCCACACAACTCTGACAACTAAATGTCTCCCAAATATTACTTTAAGAGGGAGTCACGCCATTAATACAACCTACTAAGCTGACTAGGTCCAACAACATGACAAATTAAAATCAATAAAAATGGTCTAGCCACCTATCTAACAATGATCGACATCACAATAAAAGATACAACAAGGGTGGAAAAAGAGAAAATAGAAATCTTGAGACCACTATCACAACAAAACCACCAAGGAAAAGGCACGAGGAGTTACTAAAACACTACTTCCGATTAGAGGAACACGATCTAGTCGATCCACTACTAATAGAAATCAACTAGAGGAGATAAGACACATACACAATCCCTAATTAGGATAACACAGCTATCAAGTGATGGATAACAAGTCAAATGGGAAGAAATGGGTATGAAAACCCTAAAATCACACAAAATAAGAAATTATAGGATTATACAATGGAATCTGATCCAATGAAGGGATACTTGGAGTTTCAGCCTCTGGCCAACCAATAGAAACATAGAATAGATTGTGTCCAACCTCCACCTGAACAACTGAAGAACCACTAGTATCACTCAGGGCACCACTTTTGATTGATGGTTCCATAAATCCATGACACTGACCCACTGAACATTACCCACTGTGATCCCCAACGGGGACAAACTGTAGAATGATGGCCAAGCTCTAGATAGAAAAAGATCAACCCACTCTAGCCTAGAATAGAATAAGGAAAAAATGTCTAGAAGCTCAACTCACGCCTGGGGCACTCCGTGGACAAGTGGTCAAACCCTTCACAATCATAGCAACTTCTAAGTACTGAAGTTCGACATGAAAAACATGATGAGCTACCCTACTTACCTCTACTAGGCTCAATACCACTCCTAATCAACTACATTGAGGTTGTGTGATAATCTCTAACAAAGTCTCCTACCTTGCCACACACATAGTAATCACCACCAAGAGAAACCTACTACGAAGATGTAGCTAATAGCAAGTGCTCTGACACCAACCAGGGTGACAAAGAAAACCTTCTGGTGAAATCTTTCCTCAAACCTCAATCCATAGGTAATATTGTGGGGTTATACCCACATCCTCAACTTAAAATCGTTACGTGTTCTCAAGCGACGTGGAAGACTCTAAATGACACTTTTGCAGAAGTAACCCACAAAGTTAAGCAATCATTTGACATTTTCTAAACAATCACCCTCCTTATTTATTTTTTAGAACAACGCAAATCTTCACTCAACAACCTAATTCATGCGGATCAATAAATGACATAGACATACCAATAGACACATTCAGATACATAGACAACATTCACCAAGATACCAACTCTTCAATAATGTAAGTTCTGCCCTTACTTCAAAGAAATCCTTTTTTCAAACATAATTTTATTTTTTAGTTAGGGACTCAGTATACACTCACATTCAGAAGCAAATCTAATATAGTTTGTGCTCAATACCATAGGCTTGTCCTTATTTTCTACACTTTGACTATCCAAATCGTTTGCTTAGGATCACTATAGGACTTTCTTAGCTTGTTATATGGGCTCAGGGTGAGGTGTGTTATATTTGGATATTAAGTGACTTTTCTACCTTCTTGACAGTACATTGGTAACTTTACCTCTTTTTACAATAATTTTTGACATCATCTTGCTTTCTGCTCTTCTCCTTATAATTCATTTAAGCGCGGATGTGACTTGACTTGAAATTCTTGCTTGATTAATCTTTTCTTCATATTTTTATTTAAGATTTTCATTCTTTTGTTTGTTTTCATTCAGTCACACCATTTTCCAAAATATATTTTTTCATTTTTCACGACACACGACTCTTTTCATACCCTTTCTTTTTTGTTTTCCTTCATAATAGCCACCTCCAAATTAGGTGATTTGCTTGAGTCAAGGTGTACAATTTCCTGGGGAGGACCCATGCCAAAATCAAGGCAAACTTTTGAAGTAGCCACCCTCAACTTAGGCGTTTAGCCTGAGTTGAGGTGCACAATGTCCAAGGATGACTAGGGCCAAAATCAAGGAAAACTATTAAGTAGCAACCCTCAACTTAGGCTTTTAGCCTGAGTTGAGGTGCAAAATGTCCATGTATGGGCCAAGGACCAGAGCCAACATAGAGTTTCACAATTCTTTTAGGAAAGGTGAGTTGGGTATATTGGAAAACAATTGGTATTTGTTAGGCTCAAATATTTTTTTCGAAGGGAGAAATTTATATTTTTTGTTGGTTATTTTTAGGCTTAAGTGGACTCATTATCAACAATGACCTATAATCATTTCCCAGTTCCCAGTCTAAATCATCTTAGTAAGACCAACGGGGAAAGTTCTAGATTGGCACAAACTATATGAATATGCAAACAACCCCACACACATATGGCACCTCATTTCACTATCAAATCATCAATGTATCTGGTTCATGTTATAGCTTATGTCATGTTGTCTAATCATTTATGTCATGTCATATAATGAACCTACACATTCAACTTATCAAGCACACAAATACAACACATATCACAAATTTGAGGGGTATCAATTTTCATGTTCTTTTTACATCATTCTTTTATTCTAGTCTACTTCTACAGTTATACTATCCTAAACATGCCAGTTCAACAAAAATTAAACAGTTCCTTGAGGAAAAAGAACATATGCAAGAAAACCCCAAGGAAGGATTATGAGTTAGATTATTCAGACTTCACCCTATTACTCACAAACCATTCACCCACCCCCATAAAAAATATGGTGCAATTCCTTCAATTCACAAAAATATATAAAATATAAGGAGAGACAAACCTGTGGCCCTTAAGCACCGAAGACCAATCAAGAAGTGGGTGGGTCTGATAGGACCGAACACGTTGGATCACTATAAGTGATGCCCTCAGTAATGCCATCAACTATAATAGAGGGAACACCATCAGTAGTGCCCCTCAAAGTAGATGCACCGGCAACCAACTCCCTCTCTCTAAGCTGATGCATCTCCTTATAAAGTAGTGACTGTCGCTGAGGTGCCTCAATCTGTGTCCTCTCCCTCTTTCTAGACCTTCTCTCCTCCTTTGGATAACTGGTATGCCCAAAATTATGTGCACACTTTCCAATGAACAAGAGAGGTAGAGGGAACGCTCATTCTCAAAAAATAGTCCATGTAGCACCATATCTCCTGCATCATCCTCTAGGGCAGGCTCTGGGGAATCAATGGCCAACGCATCAATACCAACTTGACTTGAAGCCCTAGTCTTTTTCTTCAAGATTCTAGAGAGAGAAATATTGGAGAGGATGAACTTGTTCTTCTTCTAGGAATTTGAGAGAATGAATTGAATTAGGAGATTTTGAGGGTGAAAATGTTTGTATAGGGCTTGTAATAGAGGGTAATATGACATAGTATTGAGTTAGAATAATTAGAAAAATAACCGAAAACCCTTCTTAAAAATAGTTGCCGACCTCACTAACGGCCAGACCTACGCTCCGTTGGTCAGACCATGGACCGTCCTAGTTTATCGTGGGTGAGATCAGATTGAGGCCACTGATTTTAGACTCCCAACGGTGGACTCATGTACGGTTTGTGGGTCCAACTATGGGCCATAAATCTTGGTTGTGGATCTCAACTTTTGACTCTTAAATTTCTGCAAGTCTGGGACTCACCTAGAAGACCTACCTATGACTCGTGCATATTCTAATGGACCGTCCTGATGAACCATAGGAAAATACTGAAATTTGATGTATTTTGAAAAATTTGGACTGGCCAACCACAGGCCTGCACCCAAGGCTCCATTTTAGCCAAAATCCACAGGGTAGCTTGAAATGAGTACGGAAGCCATGGGACCCAAACCAAAGAACCTTCTAGACCAAACTTGACGTTTCAAAGCTAACATAATCATCAAAATTGTATTATCAGATCGTCTTCATGATGTTTTGTATGTTCAAATTGTAGAAGCTCCAAAACATAGAAACTCACATAAAAACCTAACAAATAATTAGGTGACAGAGTTGTCAATCCTAATATATCATAAGTGACTTAGGTATCACTCTAAGAATGCTCTAAACATCGATAATAATTAAAAATAGAGAAAATGATGTAGATGGTCATTACAACATGCACACTTTATGTAAAAAACCACATTTTATTTTACATCCACATGTTATTTCCAGCTTTAATTTTTTTGGTTAACAAGATACTGTTATTCATTTACTTAATATTCATAAGTATACTGGAGTGGAAATGTTGATAGCCTGCTAATGCTAGTATTGCTAGGGGAAGAGGTTATACTGGTAAATTTATCGGTACAATTATCCAAAATGGTAGGAGCTTTGGTTAGCTTTACAAAACAAGTACCTATTTTATCTGCCTCTAGCTTTTCCAAGATAAACACGATGGAACTTTCCAACAAAAAAAGAGTTTGGTTGCTTCATATTAGTTCCCTCCCTTGCTAAAGCATCTGCCACTTAATTTACTTCCCTATAGCTATGATGGGGGAGGGGGGGAGGGTCCCCAGCTTTCGTAGTAGCTCCCTACAATCAGAAGTAAGTATAGTGTGATCATCCGAAAGAAAATTTATAATTATGTTTTACGTCCAGCTCCAATCCGTGCAATAGAGACATTAGTTCTGCCTTAATGGGGTTAGTGGAATGAAGGTTTTCATGTATCCAGATACCCATTCGCCCTTTTCATCTCTAATTACACCATCGATTCCTCCCTTTCCCGGGTTACCTATTGATGATCCATCTGTATTTAACGTAAATCCTTTAATTGGTGTTCTTTTCTTTTGAATATTCATTTAGTGTCAGATCATACTCCGTGGAGTGTACGATTGCTTTTGTTATACATTTTCTTGTTTGAGTGTTGTTGTGATGATTCTCATTTCTATAATCCACATGAAGAACGGCTAGGTTTCCACCCATTTTAAGAAAGTTCTTTTAGGCGAATATTTAAACCTCTAAGTCTAGCTAACCAGTTATGTCATTTTCCATTGATGACTTACTTTATTTCATACATGGCCCCTAAATCTAAGTCTCGCTAACCATTTATGTGAGCAATTGGTTTGATCACATTACATTATTTTTGGGTTTAACTTGCTTATTGTGGTGTATGGTAAGCGTCAGCACCATCCAATTTCAGATCGTGACAAAATATGAGTAAGATCAGATTTACTTATCAAATAAGTGTTCAATACATCATTTTGAAGGTTATATTAACAAAATACTCCGCTACTTAAGTTTTTTAAAGGAGTGTGTAGTGTCAATAAACAACATTTTTAAAATTAAATAGGAGCATAAATTTTAAACTTTTGAAAACATGTGTACACTGTGATTAGATAAGATTTACCCGATTAACTTATCAAATAACTGTAGAAACATCATTAATAGGTTAAATTAGTAAAATACATATCTAATTAAATTTATTAAGGAAAATGGCAGGTCAACAAACAACATTTTGGGAATTAAAAGAAACATCAAAATTGAAGTTTTTGTACATACACACGTAAAGTATTAGTCATATCAGATTTATAATATTTACTTATAAAATAAGTGAAGAAACATCATTAATAAAGTTAGGTTAGCAAAGTGCACATGTAATTAATGTTTTTTAAAGGATTGTGTTAGTCAACGAACGATATTTTAGGAATTAAAAAGGAGCATGAAATTTGAAGAATTTGTATACACAAGTGTAGAGTGTGAGTCAGATCAATTTTACAATATTTACTTATCAAATAAATATAGAAAAATCATTAATAACGTTAAATAATTTAAATAAATATCTAATAATTTTTACTTGCCTAAGGTAGGACCGTTGTTTTTAGCTTAGGTGAATCCACTAGCTAGACCTATGTGGGCACATAGTTATGGGATAGGGAGATTGCTACTAGATACCCCGCCTCAACTCACGGATGAGAATCCATCTCAACTCACGGATGAGCATCCATCTCAAGGGGTTACTACTAGATACTCCGTCTTAACTCACGGATGAGCATCCACCCCAATTCATATCCACTTAGTGCTTAGCATTATTCCCCATGGAGTACTTAACATTCATTACATTCATTCATTATGGGATAAGAAATTGTTACTAGATACCCCGCCTCAACTCATGGATAAGTATCCATCCCAAACCCAACATTCATTCATTGGAAAGCTCATAGATTCAAAAATGAGAATAGTCTTTCACCTAAGAATCCCCTTATTATGAGAAAGTCCTTTCACAACAAGTCATTATCATTCATTAGAGTACAATTGAGAATAGCCTTTCAATCAACCCATCATCATTAACATAATCATAGAAATTTCATTCATTAGTCATTCATGAGCGTGTGTATATGAGAATAACCTTTCACAAAAATCCTCATCATTCATAAGGGTTAATTGAGAATATACATTCAATCACCACATAATTACATTCTAAACATGATCATAACACATTCATTGAGATCACCCACATATACTTCACATCATAGCCATACATAATCATTCATGAAATTGCCCCTTAGGGCTATGAACCAACATCAACCCACAAATCCAAGATAATACAATAGATAATGAAATTGACATTATTCAATCACTTAATTCAATATAAACATAAATAATTCAACATACTTGCATAATCAACCAATTCACAATCTCAATTCACAACTTAAGAATTCGGGGAAAAACATAGGTTCTAGGAAGAAATCATCTTAATTCATCTTTAAAACCACAACTCAGTCATAATTTAATGCAATAATGCCTTTGGAAATCGTTTGAAATCGAACCCATATCAAGATTGAAAATTAGGGTTTTTGGGGAAACAATGGGGATTTATAATCAACTTTGAAATTAGCTCCTTGAAAGAAACTAAGACAATTATGAAGACTACCATACCTTTTATGGAAGAATCCCATGAAAATCCCTTGAAAAACTTAAAGTCTTGACCTTGGAAGCTTGAAGTCTTCACCTCCAATGGAGGTTTCTAGAGAGAGAACTTTTGAGAAGAGAGGTTTCTAAATTTTGGGGTGTTTTGAAATAAGGATTAAATGACTTGTTTTAGGACTTAAAAATATATATACTAGTGATATAAAACAATTAAAAACAACCCCACACATTAATTAATTAAATGAAATTACCTAAAACACCCTCAACTTGGGCAGCCCGTCAGGGACCATGCCCAACTCAACGGGTCGTAAGGGGCACCACGACTCGTGGTGCTGCCCGTGGTCCCTTGACCAGTGTGCCTTCCCACCATGCCAAGCCCTCACGGGCTTAATGGAAGACCACGAGACCTCACACAATCCGTGGTCAAGACCACGAGTCGTGGTGATGGTCATGGTCTTGAGGCAGTGGCTTGGCCAAGTTGCCTTGCCTCCCCTTGAGCCCAAGTGATCTTCACGACCACTTGTATGGACTGTTTAGGGCACCACGGCTCGTGGTGGTGCCCGTGGTCTTTGGGGCAGTAGCTCCCTCAACATCTTCCAACTCTCATTAAGCTAAGGCAACCCCACGAGCCTTCCCAAGGCCCGTGGTCATGACCACGAGCCGTGAAGTGGCTCATGAAGGGGTGCCTTGTCTTAGAACCAAACTAGGGCACACTGCTTAGCCAACCACGGGTGGCACCACGACTCATGGTGGCCACCACAGGTCGTGAAGACCCTCATGATCTTGGTAGGCAGTAGTTAAGCCTAGTTTTAGGCAGCCTTGGTCCCCAAACCATGTCCTACACCCAAAACCTTTAGCCCTTGCCCTTAACTCTTGACGTTAACCCCCACGTTTAGGCTCTAGTTTAACCTATCATTTTCCGAGTCATTACATATAATTCATAAGCTTCATCAAGTGTTCATAATCTAAAATCATGGATCATGCATGGGTTCATGAGAATTCAACTCAAAATCATGTAATTGATTCAATTCATTCATTAAAAGATAGAAATCAATCAGTTGAATCATAATGGAAAAGAACCCATGAAGATTGATTAAACCTTAACTTTGAATTTAGAATCTAAATTTGTAAAATTGGAAGATCTTGGGAACTCTATGGAGGAAAGGACTCCATTAGTGAATACTAACAAACCTTAGTGATCAAGGCCCAATAGCTATGGTGAATTGAAGATCTTGAAGTAAAACTAGCAAGGATTTTGGGGATGAATTTGGAGGGAAATATAGGATTTAAGGGAATGATTTAGAATGGGTAGTTTTAGGACATAAATCACTTATATAGGACTTATAACAGGGGTTAAAATGACATAGCTTAGGTATAAAAACACATAGGGAAAGACTAAAATAGCCATGATTTAAAAAGTTGATGGGTGAACTATACGGAAGCCTTCACGGACCATTTAGAGCTTGATGTAGTGAAGGGAGTTGTACAGATGTCCAACTTTAGGGTTGCCTTAAGAGGCCAACCCACTACCCCTAAATGGCAATGAACCCCTAAATGGGCTATTTAGCCAACCATGGAGGGTTCTTGGTTTATTTTAGGCCTATAGACCTGCATGTTCAACCCATTGTACCTTTCCCAAATTTCAAGGTGTTACAATGGTGAATTATCATGGTTCAGAGACATATCACTTATGCTTTCTGTATTATTATTTTAGACTTCATTTTAGTTTTTCACATGTTCGGGTGAGCTTTGGTTTTGTCCTTGCAACTTACTTATGCAGTAGATGCTTCTTCAGACATTAGTAATTCGTCTTATGAGTCTTTTATCAGATTTTTTCTTATGTGTTGAGATAACCAATTAAGACTTTGATTTCTCTCATCTATTTATTCAGTTATGTATGTTATCTTACTGTCATGCTACGTCATATGGTTCTATTGGAGTCTCTAAGAATTCTAGATACCATGTTATGTCTAGGGGTAGTTATGGGTCATGAAAAAGTTGGTGTTCAAAGACTCAGGTTCAAGTGTCTTAGGGCGTCTAATATGCCGCATTGATAAAATCATATTCATTAGTGTGAAGGACACCCCATTTATGAATAGGAGGCTATGAGACATTTAAGAAACTTCACTTCTTTCATAACTCTAAAGTTCTGTGATAGAGTTGAACTGGATCAGGTTTCCTTCTAACTCATGTTCTATGTGTTTCAGTATGATGCCTCCATGAAGAGCTCATATAAGTAGTAAGTTGAATGTGGAGCAAGAAACACTACAAGCTCTAATTGATCCCTTGGTTGAGCAAGTCACTCATATGGAATTTAGGGCAACTTTCTAAGTGTTAGCCCAATTCATAACTGCTTAAGCTAACCGTCTGGTTGTAGCTCCCGTGAACCCAAATATGGGTACAACAAAAACTAGAGTTCAAGACTTCACTAGGATGAATCCTCCAAAATTATTGAGAGAAATCAAAAGATTATTGAGATCATAGGTATCACTCCGGTTGAGAGTGGGAATTTTGGTGATTATTAATTGAATGGAGTTGCTTAGATTTGGTTCAAACACTGGAAGAAAGAAAGGGTTGTTGATGTGGGTCCTTTGAATTGGGACAAGTTCAAGGTGCTTTTCTAGATCGATTCTTCCCTCTTGAGATGAGAGAGGATAAGGTGCAAGAGTTCCTTAACTTGAGGGAAATAAATATGAGTGTGAAGGACTATGATTTAAAATACACTCAACTTTCCAAGTATGCTCCAACTAAGGTGGATGACTCTAAGGCCCCTATGAGTAAGTACATTTTTGGTGTCTCGGAGATGGTAGTGAAAGAATGTAGATCCATTATGTCGATCAAGGCGATAGATATTTCTAGGTTGATGACTCATGTTCAACAAATTAGGGAAGAAAGCTTAAGGATATTGATATGAAGACTAAGAGGGCTCAAACCAATAGCGTGGACTACTCTCATCAGAAATTTGGTGGTGGTGGTAATTCTCTATTTAAGCAAAGGTATTCAAGCTTGGATCCATCTTTTGATAGTGCTTTGGTGCCTAAGTTCAACAAGGATATGGTGTAAACCCCTAAGTCTCAGAGTAGCGCTTCTAGTGGACATTTTATCCACGTATGCCAAAAGTGTGGGGAGATCCACCTGGGAGAGTACCTGGTCGGTACAAGTGGATGCTTTAGTTTGGGCGAAACTGTTCATAGGTTGAAGGATTGTCCTTCGGTCGCTAACAATGGTGGAAATGATTGTAGACACACTCTGCCTAATGCTTCTCCAAGTCACCCTACTCGGTAGGGTACTTCATCTAGTTTTGGTGGCAAACAACATCAAAATAGGTTTTATGCTTTTTACACTCAATAGAATTATGAGGTGTCCTTATGCGGTCATTGTGTATTACGAATCATTTAGTTTGATGTTTATGACTTGTTAGCGCACGAATTCAACATTCTAACTGAAGTCTAAAAAATATTTCTCCATGTGAGATACGACCCCAACCTTGTTGGGTTCTTTATGATAAACGATTGTTTGTACACTGACTTGTAAGGTGTACAATTATGTATTATCAAGTTCCTCTCGAAAGGGAATTCGACTTCAAAATCAATTTTTTTCTAGATACCCAGCCTATTTCTATCTCTGCTTATAGAATAGCTCCAGCAGATCTTAAGGAGTTGAAAGATCAGTTAAAGGACCATTTTGGATAATGACTTTATTAGACCAAGTATTTCTTCCATGAGATGCTCTGGTGTTCTTTATTCGTAAGAAAGATGGTTCTCTCCGAATATGCTTTGATTTTCGACAATTGAACAAGGTCACAATCAATAATAAGTATCCCATCACAAGGATTGATGACTTGTTCTATCAGCTTTAGAGTGCTAGCTTATTCTCCGAGATTGACCTCTCATATGCTTAGAGTGAGAGAATGTGACAGTTCGAAGACATNCTGAATATGCTTTGATTTTCGACAATTGAACAAGGTCACAATCAATAATAAGTATCTCATCACAAGGATTGATGACTTGTTCTATCAGCTTTAGAGTGCTAGCTTATTCTCCAAAATTGACCTCTCATATGCTTAGAGTGAGAGAATGTGACAGTTCGAAGACATCCTTCAGGACTCGATATGATCACTAAGAATTCTTGATTATGTCTTTTCGACTAACAAATGATCCAACAACTTTTATAGACTTGATGAACACAGGGTGTTCAAGTAGCATTTGGATATGTTTGTTATTGTGTTTATCAATGACATCTAGATGTATTCTCGAAGTGAGGATGAGCGTGTTGATCATTTGAGGATTGTCTTACAAGTTCTCAAGGACTGTCAAGAGTTTTCTAAGTTAAATAAGTGTGAATTTTGGTTGAATTCGGTAGCATTCCTTGGCCATATAGTCTTAGGATAAAGTATTCAAGTTTATCCTAGAAAGACTAAGGTAATTAAGAATTCCTGAGATATTTGGAGTTTCTTGGGTTTAGCCAGTTACTATAGACGGTTTATGGAGGGATTTTCCTCTATTGCTTCTTCTTTGACTACCTTGACTCCGAAGAAAGCAAAATTTCAGTGGTCCAAAGTATGCGAGAAGAGTTTTTAGGAGTATAAGACTCAACTTACTTCAGTTGCATTTTTGAATTTATCGAAAGGTTTATATGGTTTCGTTGTGTTATGTGATGCTCTAGAATTGGTCTTGGTTGTATTCTGATGCAACAAGGTAAGGTCATATCCTATGCTTCTAGACAACTTAAGGTTCATGATAAGAATTACCCGACTCATAATTTGGAGATGGCGGTAGTGGTGTTTGCCTTGAAGATATGGAGACATTATCTCTATGGTGTTCACATGGATGTGTTCACAAATCATAAGAATTTTCAATATGTGTTTTATCAAAATGATTTAAATTCTTTGCCAATGGAGATGGCTTGAATTGTTCAAGCACTGTGACATGAGTGTCCTTGCAATCCAGGTAAGGCTAATGTGGTGGCCGATGCTCTTAGTAGATTGTCCATGACGATTCTTTCTCATATTGAGGATGATAAAAAGGAGTTGGTTCGTAAGGTGCAAAGATTCGCCCGTTTTGGAGTTTGTTTGGTTGATTCACAGGATGGTAGAGTTATTGTTCAAAATGGGTGAGAATCGTCTCATGTGTCGGATGTTAAGGAAAAACAAGATAATGATCCAACTTTAGTTGAGTTCAAGGAAGCGGTTTCCGAAAAAGCTAGATAAGCTTTCTCATGGGGGGATGGTGTTCTTTGCTATTAATGTCTTTTGTTGTTCCAAATGTTGATAGGTTGAGGAAACAAATATTATAATAAGCTCACAGTTCGTTATTATATTTACTCGGAAGCCACTAAGAGGTATCGTGATCTACGGGAAGTCTATTAGTGGATTGGGATAAAAAGAAATATTTCAAAATTTGTGGCTAATTGTCCATATTGTCAACAAGTAATAGTTAAGCATCAGAAACCAATAGGTATGACTCAGCATGATAGCATTCCTCCTTGGGAGTTTGAAGATTTGAAAATGGTCTTCATTTTAGGTTTACCTTGTACACACCGACAATATGATTCCATTTGGGTAACTATAGATCGAATGACTAACTCAATGCATTTTATTCTTGTGAAGGCCTCCTATTTAGCCAAGGACTCTATGTTAGGAACTATACTCAGGAGGTGGTGAAGTTGCATAGTGTGCCTTTATCCATCATTTCAGACAGATTTGGAGATCATTTCAGAAAAGACTTAGTACTCAAGTTAAGCTTAGCACAACTTTTTACTCGCAGACCGATGGTAAGACTAATGAACTATTCAAATTTCGGAGGATATGTTGAGAGCTTGTGTGATTGACTTGCAAGGTAATTGGGGTGATCATTTGCTTTTGATTGAGTTTACTTATAATAATAGTTATGACTCGAGTATTCAGATGGCTTTGTTTAAGGCTCCCTAGGGTAGAAGGTGTAGGTCTCTTATTGATTGGTTTGAAGTTGGTGAGGTCACTCTGTTAGGGCCTGAGTTAGTTCATGAGGCTATGGAAAAAGTTCAACTTATCAAAGATAGGTTGAAGACAGCTCAAAGTAGACAGAAATCTTATACGGGTGTGAGGAGAGAGATCTTGAGTTTATCGTTGATGATTAGGTTTACTTGAAAATTTCACCCATGAAGGGAGTGGTGAGATTTGGTAATAAAAGGAAACTCAATCCCCACTACCTAATCCCATATTGGATTTTAAGATATTTTGGTAATGTGGCTTATGAGTTAAATTTGCCTCTAGATTTGGCATCAGTGCATCCGATGTTTCATTTTTCCTTGTTGAAGAAATGTATTGGTGATCCAACTTCAATTGTGCCTTTAGAAAGTGATGATGTGAGAGAAAATATACCCTAAAAAGAAGTCCCATTTGAGATTCTTGATTGTTAAGTCCAAAAGTTGAGAAATAAAGAAATTATTTATGTGAAAGTCCTTTGGAAGTTGAGGGTGCTACTTGGGAGGCCGAAGCCGATATGATGTCTAAGTACCCCATCAATTTCCTTTCGATTCAGTTATAGTGTGAGGTATTAGTTCCTCCTATTTACTCTTTTGATTCATGTGTTAGGGTATTCTAATGTTTCCCTATGCATGCATGTTCATAAAATTAGTTTTAAACTTCATGTTTTAGCTCGGAGTTAGACACTTCTAAGCTCGGAGTTCCTCCTGCTGGTTTTGGCATGTACGAGACCAAGGGTTGTAAATAGAGTGATGGCTCATGGAAGAAGATAGTGGTTGACACTTAGAAATTTAGAATCTCATGATATCATTGTACGAGCCAATAGTACGACTCATGAAAGGAACCATGAGTCGTGGTTGGGTTTTGTGAGCTTGACCTTTATAAGATGACTATTTCTGTGAACTGACTTCTACGCCTGGTATTACTTGTCGTGAAAAGGATTACGGTTCATAGTTGGTGGTCTGTGGTTCATTTTCCAGAAAGTTGGACTTTCAATAGTTGGGTTCCACGAGAGGACAGTACGGTCCGTGAAAAGGAGTACAAACCATAGAGTGGGTCCGTGATACTTGTTCAATAGTTTTAGTCAGCAGTATTTGGGTCTTTTCCTACAGTTTTAACTCTTATACTACGTTGTTTTAAGACTATTTTGAAGACTTTAAGGGTTCCTAACCATCCTAACCTCCTCATACTTTTATTTACTCAAACTCCAAATTTTTTCTCAAATCTTCTTCCCAAGAAAGCTAAGGTTCCAAGGCTTTCAAGTCTCCATTTAATATTTAACCTAGGGTTTCATCAAGATATGTGGAGCTTCATCAATGGGTCCTTCTTCACCCATTGAGTACCAAAGAAACCTCAATTTCTCAAGTTATGATTCATGCCATAATTCCAGTATTTCATGATTTTCTCATGGGTTCAATTGCATTTGAGTTTTCTCACCATGAATGATCCTGTTATACATGATTTGATCATATTTTAATGTTTTCAATGATATTTTCATGAACTCATGCTATGCAAGTATTTTATGATTATGAATCAAACTATGTTGATATGCATGCATGATGATATGAAGGATTTACAAATCAAGGATGCTTTTGAATAAAGTATCATCAAGTTAATATGAAATATGATGCTTCCGATTGAAGTATATCTCATTATGAAATACTATCATGATTTAGATGCTTTTGATTAAAGTGTCTCCTATGACTATGTGTGAAATCATGATTAAAAGGAGTTATTCTTATGACTATTAGATTATGTACGAATGATTCGGTCTTACTAGTTATTACCGTTTCAAAGATGATGAAATATGATTATGCATATTTTTGTTTCGAGATTACTTAGCACTGAGTTGGACTAGTGGAGATTACATAAGTCCCAAAACTACATACTCCCATAGGATTTAGTCTTAATTAACTCTAGCTAGTGGATCTACCTAAACTCATGATTATGGTCCTTACCTTGGAAAGTAGGACACTCTATCTTCGATTTGAGAGAAGTACATTAAACTGAATGTTATAGCTCACTTGTTTTTTTCAGTTAACGTATCTTCCATATACACATATGTAATGACTATGATTTACAGACTAATGTATGACCTTGTTCTATGTTTTCAAAATCAGATCATCAAACTTCATATTATGTTTACTTGGTCTTTGCATTATCATGTTTTCAGACTTATCATGTTATTATGCCATGTATATTCATTTCCCATACGTAGTACATTCCATATAGTGACCGCATATATTCTTGTGCCTATATTATTTTATAATATAAGTGTTTACACTTCATATCAGGCTCGTGGTTAGTATGGAGTCTTATCAGTCTTGCTTGGTATTGGTGATTCCTCATGGTTTGGACCATACCACTTATTCTTTATTTATTTATCCTTTAAGACTTTATTTCAATATTCTGATGTTCTAGTGAGATAGAGCATTGTCCTGTAACAGTTGTAGTAGAGGTTTATTCAAACATTAATACTTCCGCTTATGAGTCTTGTATTCAGATTTTTCCATATATGTTGAGATCACCAATTAAGACTTTGATTCCGTTTATCTCTTTAATTTAGTTATGTATATTATCTAAGTGTCATGCTACATCATGTGGTTTACTTAGAGTCTGTTAGGATTCTAGGTACCATATCACGTCTAGGGGGGTAATCTTGGGTCGTGACAAACTTGGTATTCAAAGCATATAGTTTAAGTGTTTTAGGGTTTCTGACAAGCCGCATTAAATAGAATCTTATTAACAAGCCGCATTAAATAGAATTTTATCGACAAGCCGCATTAAATATAATCTTATTGATGAGTGTGAAGTGTGCCACATTTACGAATATGAGGCTATGAGATGCTTCAGAAACTTCACTTCTTTCATAACTCCTAGGTCGTGCGATAGAGTTGAACTCTCTAAGGTTTTCTTCTAACTCATGTTCTATATGTAACAGTACAATGCCTCCACGAAGAGCTCTAGTGAGAAGGAACTTGAATGAGAAGAAAAAATCACCACAATCTCTGATTAATCCATTGGTTGAGCAAGTCACTCATGCATAATTTAGGGCTGCTTTCCAAGTGTTAGACCAACCCATGACTGCTCAAGCTAACCGTGAGGTTATAGCTCCCATGAATTCAAATATGGGTATGGCGTCAATTAGAGTTTGAGACTTCACAAGGATGAATCCTCTGAAATTCAATGATTCTAAAATGGACGAGGATCCAAAAGAGTTTGTTGAGGGGGTTGAAAATATTATTGAGATTATGGGTGTCACTTCAGTTGAGAGTGCGGATTTGATTGCTTATCACTCCGATAAGGTTGCCCAGATTTGGTTCAAACAATGGAAGGAAGAAAGGGATTGTTGATGTGGGTCCTTTGGATTGGGACAAGTTCAAAGGTAGTTTTCTAGATCGATTCTTCCCTATTTAGATTAGAGAGGATAAGGTACAACATTTCATTAACTTGAGGCCAGGCAACATGAGTGTGAAGGAGTATGCTTTGAAATTCACCCAACTCTCCAAGTATACGTCGCTATGGTAGCCAACTCTAGGCCCGTATGAGTAAGTTCATTTTCGGTGTCTTGGAGATGGTGATGAAAGAATGTGGAATTGCTATGTTTATCAAGTTCAAGTATGCACTCAATACACTATACATTTTGTGTACTGAGTGCGTACATTCTTGTGCCTATATTGTTTATAATATAGGTGTTGATGCTCCATATTAGGCTGGTGGTTAGTACNCATATTTGCAGTGGTTTTAGTAAACCTCCACGACGTCCCCCGCAAAATGACTTTTAGATTTGTGGAGGTTTTCCAGTATCAATTTTTGACGGTTTAGAACCTTCACAATATGATTCAAATATTTTTAAACTCAAATTTGTGTGGATTTAAAACTGTCATGGCTTTAAATTAAAATTTACATTTATAATTTGATTTGTGGAGTCTTACAAAATTATTATTTTAATAATAAATGTGAAATTTTATTTACATCAAGCCTTCAAAATAATAAGTAATTTTAAATTTGATTTACATCAATTCTTCAGAATAATAAGTAATTTTACTAAATAACACATTTAAAGNATACATTTTGTGTACTGATTGCGTACATTCTTGTGCCTATATTGTTTATAATATAGGTGTTGATGCTCCATATTAGGCTGGTGGTTAGTACAAATTCTTATCAACCTTGCTCAGTATTGATGAGTTCTTATGGTTCGGGGACATACTATTTATGCTTTCTTTATGATCATTTCAGAATTTATTTCAGTTTTCAGATTTTCGAGTGGGCTTGTCCTAACAATTCACTTATGTAGTAGAGGCTTATTCAGACATTAGTACTTCCACTTATAAGTCTTGTATTAAGATTTTTCCTTATATGTTTGAGATCACCAATTGGGACTTTGATTCCGCTTATCTCTTTATTTTAGTTATATATGTTATCTTAGTGTCATGCTACACTATGTGATTTGTTTAGAGTCTCTTGGGATTTTAGATATCATGTCACATCTAGGAGGTAGTCTTGGATAGTGACACGCCACATGACACAAAGTTGTCCATGTGGAGGGCATACATAGAAAGAAGACTAGTTCATAGTGGAAGGTTCTAGTGATGTGTGCTGAAATTCCTTGGAATACCGAATACCTTAGAATTCGATGGATTTACATGAAAGGTCCTAATAATATTCTAGTTGTATAGAGTACTGTAGAAAGGGGACTTATAATGTATAGGGACATGTTTAACAATTATTATTTACATATTAGCCCCTAAGTTAGTAGTATATAGAGGAGTATCCATTTATAAAATCATCAAACAAAAATCAATCAAAGTTCTCTACACAATTCTTCCTAACAACTCTCTTGTGTGATCTCTACAATTCTCTAAGTGATTCCTAGAGCCTTAGGTTGACTTAGCATAGCAAGATCGTGAGTAAGTGGTGCAAGAACGTGAGCAAGTTGTTAAGTGTCGCACATGCTACGCTTATGCCCTGACAGTGGGGCCTTATGGGGAAGGGCCCAGCCCAATAGGGACTGTACACCCCCCACTCCAAGCGCACCTCTGTATCGACTGGCTAAAATAAAGAATGATGAAACCTGTGGCCAGACATAAATAGAGGCATTCCTCGGGTGATTTCATGCTTCTGCTTCTTCATGTGGATTCCCTACCCAAAGGGGAGGGGTACGGGACAGAACGTAACACTACGCTCAATTCTCAACTAAGTAGGCATTTGGACATGCAATTACATCTCNAGGGACTGCACACCCCCCACTCCGAGCGCACCTCTGTATCGACTGGCTAAAATAAAGAATGATGAAACCTGTGGCCAGACATAAATAGAGGCATTCCTCGGGTGATTTCATGCTTCTGCTTCTTCATGTGGATTCCCTACCCAAAGGGGAGGGGTACGGGACAGAACGTAACACTACGCTCAATTCTCAACTAAGTAGGCATTTGGACATGCAATTACATCTCATAATTTAAAATCATGAGATGGAATGTGATGAAATTCCAAAGTCTTCAAAAAATTTGATTTAGAATTTTCATATCACGATTTCACAGTTTTCAAATATAAAAATTTACCACAAGTTTATATTTTGTAAAACATAAATCCACCATTTTATATTTATATTTTTTTTTTTGCGAGAATATCAAAATAGTGATAAAATATTCACGGAGTATGAACATGATGATATAGTTACTAATGATATTGACCATATTTAATTTTTATTAAAGAGTAGTACACTACAACTCATATTCAATTTAATTTATTTTTTTTATTTAACTAAAATTTGATCAATAAATGTTGTATATTTTTAGAATAGTTTTGTGATAGCGTATTTTAATGTTCTTATGAATTTTTGCTTATTTGGTAAGATTATACAAAGAATTGAGACAATTTTGATAGTTTTCAATGATGTTCTTATGTTTATGAGAAAAAATACAACTTAAAAAATTTAAATTGTATATCTAAACAAAACTTTAACTTCATCTCATATAATTTCATACCATAATTTTAAATCACGATATCATCTCATATGATCAAACGGGACCCTAAGTTACTAAGATTTCCTCTAATATTCTTTTCAAATTGTATTGATTTTAATTAACATTGTTAAGTTAATACTCTCTACGTCTCATATTAGTTGGACACTTTCTATTTTTATACGACGATTAAGCAAATCATTAATGGAGTAATCAATTGTACTATTTTGTCCTTTGTTTATATTAATTAGCCTCTTATAAAAATAAATTTTGAATCTTCAAAATTTGTTTAAACTTCCAAATGTCATATTAATTATAGGGATAAAATAGAAAAAAATAATTAATTCTATTATGATTTAGTAAGTGATATGAGACAAATATTTTTAATAAGATATACTATATTGATAGATTATAGAGAGAACAGTAATAATTTGGATTCCAAATCAATGGATGCAAATGCAAGTTCATTCATTCAAAATTAAGAGAAGGAAATAGCATTATTGCCAAAGTATAAGGGGGTGTATGAGTAATAAAAAACAATCGCGATACAAAAACTTCTAGAGTATTCCAAAGAAGGACAAACAATACGTCATTTGAACGGCTAAGATTGAGTAGAAGGTTCAAGAGAAACAAGGACCGTCTATTGAGAGCCTTTGTGGTTGGTTTCATAATATAACCTAATCAATCTCTTCACAACACCTCTCTAGCAGTTTCCTTTTATCCAAAGTAGAAGATAAACCCACTCCCCAGCTACTTCTTCAACAACACTATAGTAAAACCCTAATCTTCTTTCAAGGTAAGCTTTAACAAATTTCTGTATTCTTGGTTTCTTGTATGTAAATCTCTCCTATTCTTGGTGGCTAGTTGCATTTTTTTCTGCTATTTGTGTTTTGTTGCTTCTTAGTTATTTCATCGTTGAACCTAAAAAAGTGTTTCTTTTGGGATAAGGAAATGTAATTCTGGTTTTGGTTAAGAGAAAACATGTATTGTTAGAGTGTTGAGTCCACAGTGGTTGGGGAATGGTCACTTGATTAATTCTCTCTTATACGTATAGAGGTGACGAAGGATAAGTCCGCTATTATTAAGATTGTTATTAGTTTTGTTTCAATGATGTTATAGATTTGTATGGTCAAGAGTATCTGTTGAGTCAGTCAACTGATTCACTTGTGGAGTGCGTTTGACTGCCTTGTAAAACCTTAACTAGATAGCTAAGCAAACCGAGCCAATTGAAAACCATACATTTTACTGTTTGGGTTAGTTGGAGGCATCTCTTTGTTTGGTATTTCTGAATCTGTACCAACTCTTGCTGTTATTTACTAATATATGTTGATGTTGATTAATTATGTGATGATTTTTTTTTTCGTTTTAGGGATAGATGGCATCTACTTTTGCTGGTATGTCCTCAGCAGGTCCCTTGGCTGCTCCCAGCACTTCCTCAAACAAGCTTTCCTCTGTTGCTAATATATCTTCCACCTCTTTCGGGAGCAAAAGAAATGTTGCACTAAGAAAGTCACGCAGGCAGACAATTTTGGCTGCAGCTAAAGAGTTGCACTTCAACAAGGATGGGTCAGCTATCAAGAAGCTACAGGTGCGCTTTTTGACTAAATTATCAACTAGATTTATTATGTATACTCATTTGTATGCCTTGTTGAATACTTGGTTTTCCTTCTGTCACAGAATGGTGTGAACAAACTTGCTGATCTAGTTGGAGTTACTCTTGGCCCAAAAGGCAGGAATGTTGTCCTTGAGAGCAAGTATGGTGCTCCAAAAATTGTTAATGATGGAGTTACTGTGGCCAGAGAGGTGTGTTTTGAAGACATAATATTCTTATCATATCTTTAGCTGTTTCAATTAATTTCTTGTTGAACTTCAAGCTGTTTTGATATGCTATGTTTTTATTCATGTAAAACTGTGTTTTGACTTTCAGATTAAAAAAAAATGTCTCCTTGCATTCTTCATTGCTCGTCTATTTGACTAGTCTCTAGTAGCTTAAAGTTTGACTTGATCAAATTGCTCTTTATCATTCTACAAGGTTGAATTAGAGGATCCAGTAGAAAACATTGGTGCGAAACTAGTGAGACAAGCTGCTGCCAAAACCAATGACCTGGCTGGGGATGGAACTACAACATCTGTCGTGCTAGCTCAGGGCCTAATTGCTGAAGGTGTTAAGGTATATTGGGAAATCCATATGCTGCTGAAATGTTTCAACATGTTAAATCTACTGGAATTATTTTTTTTACCAACTGAGATTGTGTAAGCAGGTGGTTGCTGCTGGTGCAAACCCTGTCCTAATCACCAGAGGAATTGAGAAGACAGCAAAAGCATTAGTAGCTGAGTTGAAGAATATGTCAAAAGAGGTATTTATGTTCATCAATGGGTCTTTGACTGAATGCAATGATCTGAATGTTTGTTTTGTGCTGTTAGCTAATGGGTTGTGTATCAATTTGCTATTTTTCGGTTGATGAGATATACTGAATGAATGCAAGCATATATGCTATAAAATGAAATTGAGATTGCTGACCAAGTGTTCATGCAGGTGGAAGACAGTGAACTAGCAGATGTGGCTGCAGTAAGTGCTGGGAACAATTTGGAAGTAGGGAGTATGATTGCTGAAGCCATGAGCAAGGTTGGAAGGAAAGGTGTTGTGACACTAGAGGAGGGTAAAAGTGCTGAAAACAGTCTGCGTGTGGTTGAAGGAATGCAATTTGACCGTGGTTACGTCTCTCCTTACTTTGTTACCGACAGTGAGAAAATGTCAGTTGAATATGAGAACTGTAAGGTGGGTTTCTTTTTTCTAGCTTTACTCTACAGCTTAAGAGGTTCATGTCTCTTTGAATGCATAGTGTACCTGTTGCTGATGTTAGGTATTCTGAAATGCAGTTGCTACTGGTTGATAAAAAGATCACAAATGCAAGAGATCTTGTTAATGTCCTGGAAGATGCTATCAGAAATGGTTACCCAATTTTAATTATTGCCGAAGATATTGAGCAAGAAGCTTTGGCGACTCTTGTTGTCAATAAGCTTAGAGGTGCCTTAAAGGTCGCTGCACTTAAAGCTCCTGGTTTTGGTGAGCGAAAAAGCCAGTATCTTGATGACATAGCAACCCTTACTGGAGGTATCTAGTTGGTTCAGTTTTGCATCTTTACTTCTGATCCTTGTACCTGTTGGAATTCCTGACAAAACTGGAGATGGTGATTGCTAACATCAATTTATCCCTGTAATCTGTAGGCACTGTTATTAGGGAGGAACTTGGCCTTACCTTGGACAAGGCTGACAAGGAAGTTCTAGGTCATGCTGCTAAAGTAGTGCTGACTAAGGATGCCACTACAATTGTTGGTGATGGTAGCACTCAGGAAGCAGTCAACAAACGTGTTGCTCAGATTAAAAACCTGATTGAGGTTGGTGTTTGTTTGGTATTTGGTAAAAAATTGTTTCTCATTGATTCAGTTTCATATAATTTGTGAATTCCAAGCAGGCTGCAGATCAAGATTATGAAAAGGAAAAGCTAAATGAAAGAATTGCAAAGTTATCAGGAGGTGTGGCTGTCATACAGGTAACTTCCAGTCCAATATTAAGAATTTTGGTTTGTTGAATGGATGTGCAGCTGAACTTTGTTGATGCTTTAATTGAATGTGAAGGTTGGAGCTCAAACTGAAACTGAATTGAAGGAGAAGAAACTTAGAGTGGAAGATGCTCTCAATGCAACAAAGGTAAGCTGGTTTGTTGCCATCTAATTAGGTTTCTGTCCTATATTTGGAATGTGTTGATGGATGATAATGCAAAATGAGGATACAAGTGCCAATCATGTTTGCTCTTTGCTTTCAGGCGGCTGTTGAGGAAGGTATTGTTGTTGGAGGAGGGTGCACGCTCCTCAGACTTGCTGCAAAAGTTGATGCAATAAAGGGAACCCTTGCAAATGATGAGGAGAAGGCAAGTTTGTTGTAGTTTTTGACGTTCTTTCATATTGTTGTGGGTTCATATGTAGTTGTTGATGCAATGGGTTGACGTAACCTTCTAAAATTTGTATAGTAGAAATGAGCCTGCAAAGTTCTTTTGTGTGCCTTTTCAGATCTGTTATCTTTCAAAAATAAGGATCTCTTGCAAAAATGATATAAAACTAAAATGAAATTTGTCAAGGGGTTTAACAAAACCAATTGACTTGAAATCGTTGTAATATCATTTATCTTACTTGCAGGTTGGAGCTGATATTGTCAAAAGAGCATTGAGCTACCCTTTGAAATTAATTGCTAAAAATGCTGGCGTTAATGGAAGTGTTGTCAGTGAGAAGGTACACATATATGCTTTGGTGATTAGGGAAAAAAGTGGACCATGCTACCCATGGAAAAAGCCTTCTGCTCGAGTTTCTCTTGATTACCATTGTTGATCCTATGATTTTGAGTTTCATAATCGAAATTCTTATTTGCCTTTCAGGTGCTGTCAAGTGATGATCCCAAATTTGGATATAATGCTGCAACTGGCAACTATGAAGACTTAATGGCTGCTGGCATCATTGATCCAACAAAGGTAAGGTTTTCTAGAATTCCATTGAGAGTCACTGATGATGTGGTCAAACGCGTGAGATTTGTGTCTCTGAAGGATTCCCTGAATGGATTTGGTGTGTTTCCTAGGAATCCTTTGAATAGATTTGATGTGGCTACTGACAATTGTCGTTGCAATTTTCTGTCCTGATTCCTAGGGAAACGTCTCGAAATCTCCAAAAGTGTCTTTGGAAACTGAGCCTTAAGATGAGTTCGGATTATAGATTTAGGCTTTTGATGTGGACTAGAGGGATATTACAAATTTACGGGGATACTATGTTTTGGATAGAAACTTGTGACAATGATGCTCATGGTTGTGTTTCACCAGAAATTAAATTGTAATTATTTGCTCTCTAGCACTTGTCAAGGTGAGCTTGGGCTTGAAATTATCTGCTCTCTGGCACGTGTCTGAAGCAATTTATGGCTTGAAATCAGAGTAGTCCATAAGTACATCAGATCACAGAATAGTTTCTTTACAGTGTATTTTTTACTTTTCTAATCCTCTCTTGGGGAATGCCTAGAAGTGTTTGGTAGGAAAAGTGTAGGAGGAGGATGTCTTTCCACAAAATTGAGATTGTAGTACTTGTCTGAACTTTTTAGAGATGTAGTTGGTAACAGAAAGTATGAGCATGTTTTAACTTTCTCTCTCAACTTGGTTTGTTGTTAGTACCGAAAACTGACATATTCGTTTGCCCTGTACAGGTGGTGAGGTGTTGTCTAGAACACGCTGCATCTGTGGCTAAGACATTCTTGATGTCAGATTGCGTGGTGGTTGAGATCAAGGAGCCCGAAGCAGCAGTTGCTGGCAACCCAATGGACAACTCAGGTTGCCTTTGAATTCCGATATTTGTAATTGCTTTCATCACTTGACATTTTCTTTCTGCTAATGCTGACTGTCATTTTGTTTACAGGATACGGTTACTAGGTGATTGAATGAAGGCTACTGATACCAGATAGATGAAGTTGAAAGCCTTCAATTTTTTGTAAAAGTTTAGGTATTGTTTGTTGAAAGGAATATATAAGATCCTGGTGGGAGTAGCAGCCTTCAGGGTTCGGCACTGTTAATGAACATGCAATCCAATGTGTAATTGCAGCTTCAGTGGATGTTGAGTCACGGGACATTAATAAATCTTCTATGTAATTTCTCATATTTCTAAGCTTTACTTGTTTCACCTTCATTAGTTGTGGAATAGCATAAGGAAGAAAAAAAGAGAATGTTAGTGCCACATAACATGACCTAATCTAATAATAACTGATATGTGAGAGAGTTTATTTCCTCTTCTTTGGGATATTTTATTAGAAAAAGTAATGCATGTATTAGTTTTGGTACTGATTTGCTAGTGTTTTTCAATTTATGTATTTAATATCTAGAAATTTATGGTGGTACCAAAGCATGAATAAGCACAGTAACCAGTGGGATTAATTTGTAGTATAGTAAATCAAACCGTGGATAAAAAATTAACTTTAGTCTAAGTAGTTTTAGCATTATTGCTATATTTTATCAGGTATAACTTTCTCCTGACCCAATTTGGTTTTTTATTTTGTGGTGTTTGCAATTTATGTATCAAGTTAAATTAATATTTAGTAATTAATGGTGGTATCAAGGCGATGAATAAGCACAGGTACCCATGTAATTGATTTTTAGTATGTCAAATCAAACCGTGCAGAAAAAATTAACATTAACCTAAGTAGTCTTAGCGTTATTATTATATAAAATATTTTATAGTATAACTCTATTAGAAAGAATGTTCTAATTTCACTTAATATGAAATTTAAGGAAATAAAAAAAGGATTCTTAATTTTGTGGTTTTAAATTAAAGTTAACTATATATCAATATGTTTATAAATCTTATGACTTTAAATATGTTATGTGAAAAGTTGAGATTAAAGTGTTAAAAATATTATTATTATTTTAAAAATAGATTAAAAAGGAAAAAAAAATTAAACATTCTTTTTGAATGAACATGTATACACTTTACAAGTGTGAAGTTTTGTATAAATAGAACATGTGAACTCGGTTTATCTTTGTACAAGTGTTTCGATCTTGAACTAGTTTTGTCAGAAAAGTCCTTTGTGAAGATGATTAAGCGTATAATTAAATGAAGTCTTCAAAAACCTATAGAAGTTAAAGGTGGTTTAACATTGAACTAAAATTGATAACTCAAATAAAAAACATATTGATTTAGTGAATTTTGATAACTGTTATTATTATTATTATTATTATTATTATTATTGAATTATCGATTTTTAATGGTTTAAGGTTTTTCTTAACGGGTTAATCGATGATAGTAGATTATATTTATACCACTCGACTTAGGACTAAGCTTCGTATTATTTTGGTTTTCTTAAACTCTCGATTATTCTACCATATGATAGTGTTTGCTTTTGTCCAATAGACACTCTGTCAACTCATGTGCATGATTCATTTTCAATGATTTTTCTAAGTGATTTTCAATGTTTTTTTATGTTACATCTTAACGGTTAGATTGACAACCGAACTGATAATGATCAATAACCGATAAATTGACAAACTTATATCTTTATAGTTCTATAACGATTTAGCATGTTTACAAATCAATAAATTTTAAAATCAAACCAAATTGATCGATACACAACCTTAATAGAAGCCGAATTCCACTGAAGATTTCAAATTTTGTTTTTGAAAACATACAAACAAACACCTTGCTGAATGGGCGAGAATTTTTTAGATATATAAAATTACTCATGCTTATGAAAATATTGCATGAAATCTTAGATTTATAAATACAATACTAGATTTTTCTTACAAATTTTAGATTTAAAAACACATGTTCATACTACCGTCCAAAGAGTTGCAACTTTTCTAAAATGTTGACTTTACTGATAAGACACAATAAGCACATGTTCATACTATTTTTTTTTGTTGGTTATAAATATAAAGCTTTTTCCTCACATAGGTAACTTGAATGTTTAATTATTATAATACCTCAATTAAAAAAAACTATAATTTGAATAGAATCCACGGTCATAGATCAAAACACAGCTAGTAGATTTCCCTAATGGAAGGTTCTGATAAATTTTTAATTAGGGTTATTTCAGTCTTTTTCCATTCTTACTTAGCCTAAAACCTCAATAGTTTAGTACCTAATTGGTCATTATATTGTAGTGTTATCTTAGAATACTCTCTTTCTCCCCAAGCTTAGAGTAAGAATCAAGAAGAAATAACCTAGGTTTCATGTTTCTGAAGCAAGCTTTCTTCAAGAACTATATAAGAATATTATAGTGAAGAACCAAGTTCTTCCTCATACCCTACATCTGAATTTCAACTAGCAAGATCAAAACAAGGTTTTTATCCGAAAGTTCCGTTTGCTCGAAATTCTCGCTATATTCCTATTTTTGATTCTTGGTTTCATTATAGGGATTTCATTACTTTATATTATTAATTATCTTTGATTATTTTTCATACTTAATATACCATGTAAATCCTTTGTAGCTAAGAGTTATTTGAATACTTTGACATACTATGTGGCGACATGGGGCGAAAAAAGGAAAGAGCCCCATATTTTGAGATGCTCTTCTCATGTTTTACGAATCTTACAACTCTCTTTACTGAGAGAGAATTCATATCCCTACTTGTGGTTTTTCTTTCATTCAATCATCAATTCCTACGGTAATGACTATGAGCGCAATTGAAATTCCTGAGGAGTTATACATTTGTGTATTGATAAGACCGTTTACTATTTCTTGAAGCTTAATCTCTCCCCCGGATGAACCATATAGCCAAGAGAAACCATTAACCAGAATACAAGAGCTTGCCCCACCCATAATTAAATATGCACTGTTTTTATTAGTAAAGTAAATTCCAAATTTAAACATTATTCTAGAAAGAGTTTGAAGAAAACATGAATTGCTTCAAGTACATTGTTTTCAACAAGAAAAACATGGTTAGCTCTAAATAAAACATTTCTTAGTTTCAAGAAAGTATAATATGTTTTTCATAATAGCACAGTCTTAAAGCAAGTTCAATATAGTTATAAAGAAGCATTTTGAAGTATTAACTCAAGATAGAGATTATCAGTTCTCCCCTAAAGTGTGATTTTTTCCTAAATGGGACATCATATAGTAACTGAGCATTATTGCATAATTTTGAAAATAGTATTGACCATCGAATTGGGTAAGGATTAGACAATCAAAACCCCATAACTGCGTCACCAACATAGGATAGGATCATGTTGTTTATTTGGGTGATTCCTAATAAAGCCCCTAGTAAGGGCTCATAGATTGAATCCATTAGTTAAATTTGTTCTTTACCCTGGCAAGGTATAAGATGATTCTGACAATGTGGTCAAGACGTTGTATCATCATGAGCTCATGTGATGATTGTCGGTTAGAGAAAATCCCTAAGAACAAAATATATATTATCTTTAATATTTTCTATTATTACATATATCTTAGTATAAAGTTGTGTTGTTAGAGTAAACATGCATGCTTTGCTATTCAGTTTGACTTTATTTCAGTTTATATTCAGAGTTACTCGTTCAACTTAATTTAGTTTAGTTAATTGTTCATTCAACTATATTACATACCGTACATTCCATGTACTTACGCTATTTGGCGCTACATCTTTAAATGATGTAGATTCACGTGTTCGTGATCGTCAGTAATCGCTTCAATGTGATCTCTTTTCATTAGCATGGTGAGATCTCCTTGCTTTCGGAGGACTCCAGTTTAGCTAGTTCAGTTCATTTGATTATCAGTCATTACTAGTAGAATAGTCATGTATCAGTAAGTCTTATCTCCGAGCCTATCTTCTATTTGATAAAGGTATCATAGACAAGTTAGATGATTCATTATTTTCATATATTTTTAAACACTTACAGTATTATTTTTTGACTTTTCAGACTTTTAAATAAAGATTTTGCAATGATTTTTTTGTTTAGATCATCCTAAAGCTCATCCTTTGTAAAGTTTCTACATATATTGTTCAATCTTTCAGTTTATCAGTAAGTCAGGTCAAGAGTTCCCTTGGAACTAGAAATGGTTCTAAATGTCAACCACGTCTAGAGTGTAGGCTTGGAGTGTAACACTCACATTGCTAAACCCAATATGTCATCTTATTCTAGAGGCCTAATTTGGTGTCAAGTGTCAAATCATGTGGCATGCCAAGTCAAACAAACAAGTCAATAGATTTATTCACATGTCAAAATGACATGACACCCCTAGTCAAATCAAAGGCCAATAAAAATATATCACATGTGTACAAATAACATCTTTTGACCAATCAAATATTCGCATGTCACTTAAATATGTTTGGCCAAGAAAACATGTCATCACTACAAGTCTTTCTTTCTACAACTATAAATAGAGGTTGTCTTAATTTTTAAAAAGTCCATCAGAATTCTAACAAGAAGCTAGAGAGAGCTCGTTGACCAAACACCACAAATTTCTCTACAAGCATTCAAACACTCAATTATTTCTCTACAAGTTCTAGAGATCAAGACGATGATTCAAGATCAAGCTCAATGTCCCTTGAGTTCAATAAAAAGTTAATCTAGAGATCAAGCTCAAAGACCCTTGAATTCAAATACAAGACAAGATCAAGACCACAAACTTCAAGCCTTGGATCGAAGTACAAGTCAAGTTCAAGTTCATCAAGATTCAAGATCAAACTCGGAGACCCTTGAATTCAAAACAAGTCAAGATCAAGCTTCAAGATCTTTGATTCAAGTACAAGTCGTGATCAAGCTCGGAGATCCTGAATTCAAATACAAGTCAAGATCAAGCTTCAAATCCTTGGATTCAAGTACATGTCAAGATCAAGCTTCAAACCCTTGGATTCAAGTACATGTCAAGATCAAGTTCATCAAGATTCAAGATCAAGCTCAAAGGACCTTGAATTCAACTAAAAGCCAAGGTCAAGTTCATCAAGATTCAAAATCAAGCTCAAAGGTCATTTAAATCAAATACAGATTCAAGAACAAGTCCACGAGCTCAAGCTCATAGGCTCTTGAATTTATACTCAAAAAGAAGAATCAAATGATTCATATCGAACGTAACACTCATTTATTAAAATTAAATACTACAATTGTTGTGATACTATTTTTTATCTCAATTATTATTTTTTTCTTGATGCAAATTTTATTGTCTACAATATAATTGTTTATATTTTTTCAAAAGAACTGTGGATACTCTGAAAAACTCAAAACTCAAGTTAAATAGAGTAATATCTATGCTATTTTAGTATTTATAGGGACAAAATTCCTAGTTAAATCCTGAGAGACATCATAATGAGAACAGAAAGGAAAGAAACAAGTGTATATTTGCATACCCATTTCATGATATACCAAATCCATTGGTTCGGCGTGTACCAAACAAATTATTATATTGAATGCATGCTTCCCACCCACAATCTGTATTCTACCATTATTGTAATATCATACATAATTTACACATTTAGGACATTCCATATTTTTCCTTCATGTTCGTAGCTTGAAGTGACATGATAGGCTCAAATAGAATTTTGGTTATTCTTTAATCCCTTATTTGATTATAAAGTTATCGCAAGATTAATAATCAGTCCTAAGATAAGCTATCTTTATCTTTGAGTGAAATAGTATTATTGCGAGATAATTTCAGGATAATTTTTGGTTATTATTTAATTCCTTATTTAATTATAAAGTAATCGTAGGATTAATAATTAGTCCTAAGATAAGTTATTTTTATCTTTGTGTGGAATAGTATTATTGGGACAACTTATTTCGAGATAATTTCAAAATAAATTTTGGTTATTCTTTAATCCCTTATTTGATTATAAAGTTATCACATGATTAATAATTAGTCCTAAGATAAGTTATCTTTATCTTTGAGTGAAATAGTATTATTGGGACACCTTATCCCGAGATAAAAGAGGTAAATGACAAAAGTATCCCTTTAAACTCTTTTTATACATTAATTTTCCCATTCATGTATATTCATATTATTTTTAATTCCATGTATAATAACATTCACAATCTTCACTACTCCTTATTTTTATGATAATTCCTCATATTTTTTCATTAAAAAATTACACTATATAAATATTATTTTTAAACACACACACATAGTCAGGAGCGTATCTAGAGCGGGTGTCGTGGGTTCACATGAACCCATGTTCCCCTCTCTAGATCATATATAATAGTGTTATATTTTTTTAAAATAACATTTAAATATAGATGTGTGAACCCACGTTCAAAGTATCATATAATAATACAACGATGATTGGGTGCACCTCTCTAACTGAGGATATAAATTTAAGTCTTATATCTATCTTAACCATGTTGAGTAACACCTCTCCAAGTCGTTATCGGTTACACTTTTGACGTTTTAACTAAACAATTTTTTGTTTTTTTCCTTTAATCTTTCAAAAAAAAAAATTAAGTGTGTTACATTGAAAGTTCCTAAAATTTTTAGCACTGTATAATCTTTAATAATTAAATCAAATATGTATATTAAAATTTAAAACTAGTAGTATTATATAGTTTGGACCCATAATTTTTAAAATTTAATGATTCATATTAAGAACCTAAAAGTCAGACCGATAAAATTTATGTTTAAGATGCATTTTTTCGTAATCATGCACCTATCTGGCAGAAATCCTGGATATGCCTCTGCACACAGTATAATCATGGGAATGCACAGACACAAAATATTTAATATAAATAAAATGAAAGTTTTATTTTCAAGAATGAATAAAACTAAAGCTTGCAAAGAAAATATAAAAAAACTAAATAAAGTGAATGATATTTTTATAAATAAACAACTTATTCGTAAAATCTAAGCAATGCATATTATTTTAAATACAACAAATCAAACCGTTAATAATTAGTTGTTAAACTATTTAATTTCTCATGCGCTATTTTAAATTTCTACTCCTAATCTACATTTGAGGATAAAATAATTCAAAAAAATAATTTTAATATAATATATTTATTATGTAAAGGTACCAATAACAGGCATTACTTGATTTTTAAAGAAGCAAGACCGACACACAATTAATTTTGAGATTCAACGTTCCAAAATTGTTAGTAATACTCTCTTCGTTCAATAATACTCGTCTACTTTATTGAAAAGAGATGTCCAATAATACTTGTTTATTTTATGAAATTCATGGATAATTTTTTACTTAATTCCTAATTTATCTTTGTCATTAATTATAGTCATTTCCCTATTACATTTTTCAAGACATTGTATTTATTATATTCAAAGAGTGATATAATAAAATTACTCTTTTATTTATAACTTTTTAAGGGATGTGTCAAATTAATAGTGGACAACTATTGTTGTATTACACAACTCTCGATCCTCTCTTTGTACTAGCATTCTCTTTGTACTAGCATTTAATTATCCATCATAAAATTAGATCAATCATTCATTAATTTCAGGGAAATATTTATGTAAAAATTAGGCAAATGACATAGTATAAGAAAGAAATTACTTCCTTTCCCTACTCTTTTATTAATTACCAAAAATCCCTTTTTTTAGTGTTTTTCGGATACATAATATAGCAGTGTGGATACTTAATATAGCAGTGCGGATACTTAAATTATTAAGTTGTTAGCAGCACGGATACTTAATTAACGGGCGGATGCATAATATAGCAGCGCGGATACTTTAATTAATAACGGGCAATACTTAAATTATTAAGTTGTTAGCATCACGAATACTTAATTAACGGGCGGATGCATAATATAACAGCGCAGATACTTTAATTAATAACGGACGGATACTTAAATGAATAAAGTATCCGGTTAAGTTGAATTGGGGGAAAATAAGGGATCTTTGTATTTTAGTAAAAGAGTAGGGAAATATTGAGAATAAGTAAAGAAGTGTTGTGTATTTAAGTAATTTTTCCAATATTTAATGGTTGTTTCGTGCAAGCCATTAAATATTGTTGCTATAACAGGTAAAACCACTACCATCTTGGATTTTCTCTTAATCAGATTAATATTTTAAGACGTATTTTTTTATTATATTGATATGTAAAAAATTGTAATTTGTAGTACTTTTTGTATAATTTTTGAATATCTAAATTATTTTTTTAAATATCGAATTAATATAATCAAATTTAACTTTGAAAGTTAGTCAAATTAACTTTCTAAGAACACAACATGATATTTAAAAATGGACGGATGGAGTAATTAGTTAGTTGTTTCTTTATCTGTTTTTAATGGAAAAACTAAATGACACAACAAACAATGATATATATATTTAGTATCTATAGCTATAGCTATAGTTTACAATATTTTATCATTAATATGGATATAATTATACATTAAATGGCAAATACATATTTACACGCCATTAGTGTTTTTACAAGCGCCTTTTTTTGTTTTTACACGTCTTTCACGGTAACCTCTCTCTTTAATTCCCCCTTATATTTTTCTTTTTTCACTATTCATAAATCACCGTGATTTATTCCCAAATCATCTTGGAGATCACGATCATTTACATGATTTCAGCCTCGAAATCGTGATTCATCTTCATCAAGTAACTTCTAATGTATTATTTTGTTTTTTTTTTTAAAAAAAGAAATTGTATGTATGAAACCATCTCATATATTTTCTATGGTTTCTGTTGAAGCCTCTGTTTTTACAATTACAATGGCGGATAGTAGTAGTTAGAAGAGGGTTATACGAGGTATACCGATGAATCTATCTGAACAAGAGCAAGGGATAAAATCTGTCTAGAGAAGAGAATGTTCAAAATCTTTAAAAGAGAAAATCAATCTTGAAAAAAGAGAAGAAAAGTCAATAATGCTTTTTGTAGCAATAAAAAAAGTCCAACAAAATTAAGTGGAAACGATATATATATTTTTGTATTCACTTTTTCTCAAAATTATTTTTTCATATAGTTTAATATTTGAATACTTTAGTTTGTTGTATCAACTCATAGTTATATTTGTGTGGTCTACTTGTACCAATATAAGTTTTTGTTGATTAGTGAACATATGGATATTTTTTATATATGAATACAATTGAATGAAGCAACTACCACTTGTATACATACTGTAACACCAATTCTATTCAATGTACTCAATATATGTATACTCACCGTGGTTGTATTCATTGGGTATAATAATTGTATTTATTGTATATTTAACCACTTTATTTGTATCTAATGTATTTCTTTAGTTTTTCCGCATATTTGTATCAATTTGTAGATACATGTATCAATCTGACGAAGAGCAATGGAGAAAACTAAGTAAAGTGTCTCAATTTTTGTTAAACAGATAAGGATTCCAGCGGCTAAGCGTTGAATGAGTAATTTTAGAAAATAGTTTAATACTGGGAGTTTTTTCTAACAATGGAAAGTTTGCGACTTTAATGGACATGATTTAAAGACTTACCGTTTTAAAAATAGAAAATACCTTGTTTAGTGCCTTAAAATTGAAACTGTATAATAGTATACATAATCAATATACCTTGTATACAATGAATACAATGGAATGACCACTTAAAATATAGTCACGTATGGTAATTAACATAGTTATAGTTATTGAACTATATTAACCTTTAAATTATAGTCATTCCCTGTAAGTTTCTCATTTTTAATTGTCAAAGTATTGATTCGGCACACTCCTGAGTAGTATTTTAAAAGGTGAGGGCGTGAGGCGAGGCGTTTTATACCGTACGGGGCGAGGCGTAAGCCTCAAGACACGGGGTGCAAGTCCTATGGATCTATGGGGCTAGTCCATGTATCTTCAATTTTATAGTATTAATACTGATAAAATAATAAAAAGTAAACCTTTCAATGATTTTACAAAGGGAAAATGCATAAGTACCCCCCCAGCCTATGCCCAAAATCCCTGAGACACAGAGATAAGTATTAATAATCAATAGTGAAGAAAAAAAGTATTATAATTACTATTTGAGAAATATCATTACACCAATAATAAAAAAAAATATGATTTAAAGCAAAAAAATTCAAAAAAATAATAATTAAATACACCCGAGCCTACGTCTTTACGCCCAGGACTTACGGTTTTATGCTCGAGGCTTACGCCTCAATTTTAGAACTTATGCCTTATGGATCTACGTCTTTACTCCTCGGAGCGTTTTTGGTACGCCCCGCCCCGAGACTCGCCCCAAAAACGTTTTTGAAAACACTGCTCCTGGTCAATATAGTAGAATGATAATTTATTATATCATTCTTTAAATATAAAAATTCGGGTAAAAAATATTTTCACCACCAACTTTTCTTTTAAAATTGAAATTCCCCCTCAACTTTAAATAATAATCAAACTCTTCCATTTATCCTATTTGCTTTTAAAATTGAAATTCCCCCTCAACTTTAAATAATAATCAAACTCTTCCATTTATCCTAATGAATCTTTAAAATGCTTATTATATCCTTTTATCATCAACTCTTTTTACTTCTTTAAAAATCATAGTATTTTCATTTTTGTTGAATTCATGTAAAAAAAATTCATAAAAAAAGCATAAACATTATCTTTTGGACGAAAAAGTTAGAATTGTAATCAGTATATAAGTTAATGATGTTCTATAATGAGGTAAATTAGAAAAATGAGAAAATCGATTTTTATTATTAATATTGAAAACTGTAATATTTATTTATACAAGTAAAAATAGCAGAGAATAATAACTACACAAATATATTTAGATGTAGGAAATACAAAGTTATTAATTTAATTAAGGTCAAATTTTTAAAGATTGTATTATTTAGATTTTAAATTATTTTAAATTATAATTTATGTAATACTCTATCAGTGCCAATTAAAACTTGTTTATTTATATTGAGAATGCTCTCACTATTTGTATTACTTGACCCTCATTTTGAAAATAGTTGTTTTAATTTACTTGTCCAATTTATCAAATCAAAAGATTTTTTTAAATATTTTTTATTTCTATCCTTAGTATTAAATAACTGCATAAAATAGTAATAGTCAAATTTAAAGTTTCAAAGCATTATTAATAATGTTAGTTTAGTAAAATGCACCTCTAATTAATTTTTTAAGGGTGTCATATCAAGAAGGGTCAAGTAATATCAACACATAGAGTAAGAGAGTGTAGAAAGATAAAAATATACGCATACATATACACACACTTAATGCATTATTATATTGAAAAATGGTCAAAAAATTAATATGAAATTTTAATTCATTAAAATATTATTCTACTT
>NC_064282.1:63656446-63680392 GCF_019186545.1 Solanum stenotomum | reverse complement strand
TTTTTATCTATAAATAAAATAAAATTATATATATAATATTTACAAAATTTTACAAGCCCAAATTTAAAATAAAATATATAAACATTGAAAACTATAAACTAACTAAAAATATATTAACAAAGTAGATTATAAATAATTTTTTTTATCTATAAATAAAATAAAATTATATATATAATATTTACAAAATTTTACATGCCCAAATTTGAAATAAAATATATAAACATTAAAATCTATAAACTAACTAAAAATTTATTAACAAAGTAGATTATAAATAATAGGATAGCTTTTTGAAATTTTGGGAAGTGTAAAAGCTACTTTTTAGAAAGTTGAAAAAATGGGGCCCGGCGCGTGTTGAACAAAGTTTTCAACCTATTTGGTTTATATTTCCACGTAAGCCAAAAGTGGTAAAAAATTAATTAAAAAATAAGTTCGGGGGGGTAATAGGACCTTAGTAAAGGTTAGGTGTGTCTCAGGGATTTTGGGCATAGGCTGGGGGGGTACTTATGCATTTTCCCTTTTACAAATAAATTTTATAAATAACCTATAATATATAGAAATTTATTATGATTTTTATTTGAGATAAGTATTAATAATCAATAGTGAAGAAAAAAAGTATTGTAATTACTATTTGAGAAATATCATTACACCAATAATAAAAAAAATATGATTTAAAGCAAAAAAATTCAAAAAAAAATAATTAAATACACCCGAGCCTACGTTTTTACGCCCAGGACTTACGATTTTATGCTCGAGGCTTACGCCTCAAATTTTAGAACTTACACCTTATGGATCTACGTCTTTACTCCCCGGAGCGTTTTTGGTACGCCCTGCCCCGAGACTCGCCCCAAAAACGTTTTTGAAAACACTGCTCCTGGGCAATATAGTAGAATGATAATTTATTATATCATTCTTTAAATATAAAAATTCAGGTAAAAAACATTTTCACCACCAACTTTTCTTTTAAAATTGAAATTCCCCCTCAACTTTAAATAATAATCAAACTCTTCCATTTATCCTATTTGCTTTTAAAATTGAAATTCCCCCTCAACTTTAACTAATAATCAAACTCTTCCATTTATCCTAATTAATCTTTAAAATGCTTATTATATCCTTTTATCATCAACTCTTTTTACTTCTTTAAAAATCATAGTATTTTCATTTTTGTTGAATTCATGTAAAAAAAATTCATAAAAAAAGCATAAACATTATCTTTTGGACGAAAAAGTTAGAATTGTAATCAGTATATAAGTTAATGATGTTCTATAATGAGGTAAATTAGAAAAATGAGAAAATCGATTTTTATTATTAATAATGAAAACTGTAATATTTATTTATACAAGTAAAAATAGCAGAGAATAATAACTACACAAATATATTTAGATGTAGGAAATACAAAGTTATTAATTTAATTAAGGTCAAATTTTTAAAGATTGTATTATTTAGATTTTAAATTATTTTAAATTATAATTTATGTAATACTCTATCAGTGCCAATTAAAACTTGTTTATTTACATTGAGAATGCTCTCACCATTTGTATTACTTGACCCTCATTTTGAAAATAGTTGTTTTAATTTACTTGTCCAATTTATCAAATCAAAAGTTTTTTTTAAATATTTTTTATTTCTATCCTTAGTATTAAATAACTGCATAAAATAGTAGTAGTCAAATTTAAAGTTTTAAAGCATTATTAATAATGTTAGTTTAGTAAAATGCACCTCTAATTAATTTTTTAAGGGTGTCATATCAAGAAGGGTCAAGTAATATCAACACATAGAGTAAGAGAGTGTAGAAAGATAAAAATATACGCATACATATACACACACTTAATGCATTATTATATTGAAAAACGGTCAAAAAAATAATATGAAATTTTAATTCATTAAAATATTATTCTACTTATAATGTTAATAAATTTGAAGAAATAGTTATAAATACCCAAATTAATAAATAAATTAAATATACTATAAAAAAAGGAATTACATAGATGCGATATAACAAGGTAAAATAAACAATACATAGGATAAAGGGGGAGTTTGATTATTGTTCAAAGTTGAGGGGGAGTTTGATTTTTAAAGCAGAGTTAGGGTGAAAATGATTTTCACCCAATAAATTCAATGATTTGAGAAATTACTATAGATAATAATAGGGTAAATTAAGAACTAAAAGATAAGTTATTTCTTGATTTTCTAAATTTGACAAGTAAAAATGGACAGAGGGATAAACTTTGTACCTTGAACCAAAAAATTTGGACCATCATTTAAGCTATAGTCAAAACTTTTTTTGTTGTTGTTGCAAATATACTATTTTGGAGCCATGTTAAACATACAAAGTTGTAAGAATTTGAGTTTGAAGTTTGGTTATAATGATCCTCGGGGTCATTTTGAGTTTTTTTGTGTGCTTTTTCTATTTTGTCTCTTTTTTAGCTTTTATATATTGTTTGTGATCAATGAGAATAGTGACATGATTCTTGAGGTGATCAAATGTATATTAGATGAGTTTTTCAATTTTGAAGGGTACTCATTTGGCTTTCTATTCTTTCCTTCACCTCCTTTTGTATTTGATTGCCCACTTCTTCGGCACGGATTATTAGGTTCCTTAATATTTTCCAATTTCTAGCTTTCCAAGTATGATATATCAATGCTCCAAAAATTGCAGTTGCCACCTCCTTGTGGAACTTTTTCCAGTTCCTCCTTTTTAGCCATTGCAAAGTTTGTTTGACTGTTTGACGTTGAAAAGAAATCCCCGACCATCTGGCCTAAGCTTGTTGTACTCCTCTAGTCCATGTACAATCAACAAATAAGTATTGTTGCGTCTCCACCTGGTCGTCCACACATAGGTTACATTTCTCATCTCCATCTAGCATGTTTAGCCTTTGGAGTCTTTCCTTGGTGAGTAATCTGTTCTGGTAGGCTAGCCAAACTATGAACCTGTGTCTAGGCATCATAATAGAATTCCAAACTAGGTCCGCCTCTTGCATTCTCTCATGTCTTCCTATCAGTGCATTGTAACTTTGAGTGACTGAATATTCTTCATTCGCAGTCAATAAATACACACCATTGGAAAACCAGTGTACCATGCCTCTTTTGAGTGTGTTAATCTTTTTCCAATACCAACTACAATCTGCAGGAACCTGATGCTCTCAAATGTCTGTGTCCTGATTTTTCATATATATTCCATGCACCCATTTGACCCATAAGGCATCCTTCTTCCTAGAAAGCTGCCATATAAACTTCCCCACAGAGGCAATATTTCATTGTTTGTTGTTCTTGATGCTCAAACCCCCATACTTCTTTGGTGCGCACATTGTGTCCCAAGAAACCAAAGCAATCTTCCTTTTATTGATTGTGCATTCCCATAAGAAATCTTTGCAGATCTTGTCCACCTTCTTGACTATATATTGTGGTAGTATAAACACTACTCCCCAATAATTATCTATGGAAAATAAGACTGCTATAGTGATCTGAAGTCTTCCTGCATACGACAATGATTTAGAATAACACATGGTTACTTGTTAGTTATCTTCTCCACCAGTACATGACAATCAACTTTGCTCCACTTCTTTGATGAAAGTGGTAAACCCAGATATGTGATTGGTAACGTTCCAGCCAAGAACTTTGTCAGCCTAAGAAACTTCTTCTTTGTTTCATCATTTACCCCAGCACAATAGAATCTAGATTTGTCATTAATCGCCACCAATCCAGTAGCATCAGTTAAATGGTTTAATACCTCCATCACTCTTGTGATAGATTTCTCATGTGCTTTGCATAATATCATCAAGTCATCTGCAAAGATCAGATGAGTGAGTTTAGTTCATTTGCACATTGGATGAAACCTGAAATCTGATAGCTCACTCATTTTATTCAAACTTCTTGTAAGATACTCCATCACCAATACAAAGAGTAAGGGGGACATTGGGTCACTTTGTCTTATTCCTCTTCTCTCCTCAAAGTATCTAAACCCATCCCCGTTAACCTTCACAACAAATTTTGTTATCGTGACACAAGTCATCACTAAACTAGTGAAAGAGTCTGGAAACCCATATCCTTGCAGTGCTTCCTGAATGAAGTCCCAACTTACCCAACTCCTCAATCAATATCAACAAGATGTCGTGACCGCTTAGGCTTGGTTTACTTTGGTTTGAATGTAAACTAAAATAAGCGGCGTTTATTCAAACAAAGGGAGCTGAAGGTTTCCTTGTTTAGTAGTACGAAAGTAGTTCTACTATTAAGATGTTTAATATTAATAATAAATATATAGTGTTGTAGCTGTAGAACAGAATGACGTTCACCCTTACTTTTACTTTCTGAGAAGGACTTAAGTAGCTAAGTTTCCAAAGGCGAACACCCCTCTGTCTTTTATAGTATAGTCGTAAAGGGCTTCTCAGAAAAGTAAGGAAGAAGACATTCGAAAGGCCGACCACTACCACCATGTCATACGCCTTCTTGAGATCAATTTTCATTAGGCATCTAGGTGTAGTTTTTCTATTATAATGCCTAAGAATATCATGACATATCAATACATTGTGGACTAGTGATCGACCCTCTACAAATGCCACTTAATTTTCTGCTACAATGCATGCTACAAACCTTCTTATTCTAAGGCAAATCAACTTCTAAATGCACTTATAAAGCACATCACAACATGAAATAGGCCTAAATTGCCCTGCATTCTGAGGTACAGTTAACTTAGGGATCAGTGAAATCATTGTTGCATTAAGTTATTTGCGTAATTTGCCTGTATGGAAAAACTCCAAAATTTTCTGTCACATCCTTGCCGTTTATTCCCCAAGCAGCTTGGAAAAAATCACTACCATAGCCGCTGGTCCAGGACTCTTGTTCTTATCTATGCTGAACATGGCCTGCTTCACCTCATTTTCAGTGTAAGGTCTGATCAACTCAAATTGTTTTGTGATGTCTAGGATTCTTCCAGCCTTAAGAAAACTATTGAAAGCTCGAACTCTGTGGATTTGCTTCCTTCCTAAAAGTTCAGTATAGTAATCGACCANAATATCATGACATATTAATACATTGTGGACTAGTGATCGACCCTCTACAAATGCTGCTTGATTTTCTGCTACAATGCATGCTACAACCCTTCTTATTCTAAGGCAAATCAACTTCTAAATGCACTTATAAAGCACATTACAACATGAAATAGGCCTAAATTGCCCTGCATTCTGGGGTACAGTTATCTTAGGGATCAGTGAAATCATTGTTGCATTAAGTTGTTTGCGTAATTTGCCTGTATGGAAAAACTCCAAAATTTTCTTTGTCACATCCTTGCCGTTTATTCCCCAAGTAGCTTGGAAAAAATCACTACCATAGCCGCTGGTCCAGGACTCTTGTTCTTATCTATGCTGAACATGGTCTGCTTCACCTCCTTTTCAGTGTAAGGTCTGATCAACTCAAATTGTTTTGTGATGTCTAGGATTCTTCCAGCCTTAAGAAAACTATTGAAAGCTCGAACTCTGTGGATTTGCTTCCTTCCTAAAAGTTCAGTATAGTAATCGACCATAATTACTGTAATAGCTTTCTATTCATGTTAGATCACTCCATGTTTATCCTCCAGCTGAGTTATTGCATCTTGTAGTCTTCTATGCTTGATGACCGAGAAGAAGTACTTTGTGTTATCATCCCCAATTTAATCCAAGTAGCTTTGCTTCTTTGCTGTAGAAAAATCTCTGCCATGTAAGATGAGCATTTGAACTTTGCATACTTCTCTTTCTCTTCCTGTTGTAGAGAACTATCAGATGGTTGGCATTGGAGGGCTCGTTGGACTTGTAGCAGGGCCTGTCTATCCTCGTTGGCTTCCTTACTATGTTCCTGACATGCTATTTATTTAGTTCGACCAATTTTCTTTTAAGCTCCTTTAGTTTCCTTGTTATTTGAAATTAAACATCGTGCACCCTAGACTACATTGACTCCAAACCTCCTCCACTATACCAGGAAAGTTAGGATGTTTCGACTACGTATTACAATACTTGAAAGCTTTCCTCTTATGCTTCACATTTGATTTCAATGCAATATGGATAAGACTATGATCACTCACACCTTCTGGCAAGAAATTTACTGAACAATCAGGCATGTTGTCCAGGCATGTTGTCCAGCCATTCACTGTTGACCAGTGCCTAATCTATCTTAGACCAAATTCTGTTGTCCCCCTACTTGTCACTCCATCTGTATCTACTTCCACAATATGGGAGTTCAATCCGCACTTCACCACATATTCCTTGAAGTCCTCAATTTCCCCCTATAGTGATAGGATTCCCTCCAATTCTATCGTCCTGGTTAAACACTGAATTGAAATCTCCAGTGATCAACCAAGGTAGTGTTTGTCCTTGATTTGTCACTGATATATAATTCCATAACGCTGTCCTACCCTCTTTGCTATTGTGCCCACAGATCACAGTAAGATAGAATCTGGTTCGTTCACAAATATTCAGAATCTCACATGTCACAGTCTGGTCCATCATACTCACAACAATAGTCTGAAAGTAATCTGGCCTCCAAGTTGCCCAAATCCTTCCATTGTAATGATGCTCCAGGTTTGTAATATACTCCCATCCAGGAAACATACTTTGTGCTATTTGTCTTACTTATATTTATTTTTGTCTCCACCATACCCACTATTTTTGCATTAATATTATTGCAAAGGAGCTTCACCTCTTTTTGCTTATTCGACCCGTTAAGGCCTCACACATTCCATACTAGAAAACTACCCATTAGGTGGATGTGTACGACTCCCACCCATTTCTTCACTTTGTGGAACCATCACAATAGTATCCCCTTATCAAGTATATGAAAACCATTACCTGTTTTTTGCCCTGTTGTTCTTTCTATGTATTGTGCACTTGCAGCCTTCTTTGGTGTTACCCATACAGGTTGGCCTTCTGTAGTTCCTTCGTTGTGTATCTCCTTACCAGATCTCTGGGCAACTCATTGGTGAGTCCTCCCTTCCCCTTCCAGTGATTTTTGTATCTCTTGCGTCGTATTTTTTGTTCCTGTTCCCCTCATAACTTCCTTATCTCCCTGTAAATTCATATAATAAGTTGCCAAGATCAACTTCAGACATTTTTTTACTATAGGTCTTGGCAAGAAAAACTTTTGATATATACCAATTGCATTTCAGACATTTTGACATGAAGTGGTGTATGTATATATATAACCACACTTTATATATTTTTATATGAAGCCTAGGTCAATAATTTTTTATCCACAACATTTGTTATTCTAATTTTAACAATATAGCACATGATTCAACACCCAAAACTATTGTTGTGTTGTGGATTTGCGGCATTGTTGATGCTTAAAATCTAGAATTGGTGTATGCTCTTTAGTGCATTTTAGTAGATTTATTGTGTGTTTATAGTTGTTTTGCAGGAAAAATAGAATTTGATGGCTATGTGTTGAAAAACATATAGTGTGGACAATTTTTGATCATATACGAGCCATTCTATGAATCGTGGTTTGGTCCATGAGTCGTAGATGACAATCCTAACTGATTACATAATTTTGAATTTTTTTTTGAATCTTACGAGTATGCAGTATGCGTCATAGAAGGGCTTATGATCTGTCGATGAAGTTCATGTTTGAGGTTCAGAAGATGGACACAAATGTCTGACTTCTACGAGGGAATAGTAGAAGTCGTAGAAGCTTTTACCAGCTGCATTTCTTGTCTATGGAGAAATTTTTGAGACTATACATTCACTGTCATTTACGAGTAGGTTCCTCAAACCGCAAAAGTAACCACGAATCGTAAAGCCCGTCGGTAGAAGTTGTCGAACACTATTTTTCTAGTTTGTTTTGGATAAGTTTTTAGTGTCTATAAAGACTTTCTAGATTTTCTTTTACAATTTGTGCTCAATGTATATTCTAAAAACACAAGGAAACAATTACTTTGAGTTTATTCTTGAATTTGGAGAGATTTCACACTTTAATTTGATTGTTGACTTTTGCTTTTGAAGTTTAATTCAAGATTTCGAGTTTTTTCATCTTGTAGTGCATGATTCCGATTAACTAAATTATCGTTGATGGTTGCCATACAAGCCTGAGTAGCTAAATCCACAACTAGGATTGTGGAAACCATGAAGAATTAACAAAGTTGGACTTAATACTTAGTAAACCTTGAAAAATGTGAATGCATGTATTGTTTTTTCCTTCGCTTTGATTGCTTTTTAATGAGTGTACGCCTTAGGACTCATCTTATTTTTTCTTGTTGGACCAAATGGGTAACGAATGGGAAACAAATAACACAATGGAGATTTGAGGCTACCAACCCTCATCTAATAGCTTGACCTTGTATGAGAATAGCTAATTTGGGATCAATGGTACGAGTTAGTAAAGTAAACACCCATAGACGGACCAAGTTGCACGGTGTATTCACTCATTTAGGGGACCAACCACTTAGGTGAACTTAACTTACCGATCTTGCATGCTACACTTAAGAAAAATGTTACCAATATCTAGTCTTACTAAGTTATGACTTCATGGGGATCACAAAACCTTAGTTTCATCTATCATTAATTCAAAACTCGTTTAATTGATATTTATTTACTTGCTTTTTGTGAAGATTATAGACATTGCTTGTTACACAAATTCCTGCTTTCGAAAATAATTCGACTAGGAGCATAAATAATCGCAATTGAACTAGGTCCAAATCATATTTCCTGTGAAATCGACCCTAATCTTATTAGATTCTATATTGGAACATCAACCGCTTTATACTTCTATTGTAATCTGAACATATCATTTATCTCGAATGTGCTTACATTTGAAACATGAATTCTAAATATCATACAAAACAAATCCACAATCATTAATTTGTCATAATACCAACATCTTTGTTTTTAAAAAAATCATTATGCAACAAGGTAAATTGCCATTGTTTTCAGCATTTTTTTAAAAAAATATATCACACACTTAATTTAAATTTATTTTTCATATCCAAAATTCAAAACCCACTTCTTTAAAGTATTATTGTTCAAATCATCAAAATTGTAAATAGTTTGGGAAATTTTTTTGGTTCAATAATTAAGAAGAAGAGCGGAAGGAAAAAAAAAGAAACAACTTTATATGATATTTATATTTGATTATCAATTAAACTTTTTGGAAACATAGGTATATAAATTAAAAGAAGTAACTAGGTGCACACAATTCTTTTTACCTTTAAATGGTATTCAAAATTGCATCATAAAGTCTTTAACAAATAGACAATAAAGGAGATGATAATTATAGCATGTTGTAAGACCATAAAACATAAGAAAAGCATGCCATAAAAACTATACAGAAATAGCAATAAATGTAGTGTATTATTTATGTGCAATATATTATTGCTAACACACACACACACACACACACACACACACACACACACACACACATATATATATATATATATATATGTTTAGATTGATTAAAAGAAAATAAAATGAACTTCATATATATATATTTTGATAATATCACAATCTTTTACACAATCACTATAATTAAACATGTTACTTTTAGATTACTAATTATAATAATTATGATTAGTTATGTGTAATTATGTTTTAGGGGACTTAATGATATAATAATCTTTGACCCTATGAGTATATAACTCATAAAAAGATATATACTAATTAAATAGTATTTAAGTAGAGTAAACACTTGTTCTTTAAAAAAGGGCCACCTTGGCAAGAAAACCAGAAACGTACCAAACAATGTGAGAAGGGCAAAAGGCATGCATGGATATATGATAATAATAATAATAATGTGAATCTAGCATTCCAAAATTGTGCACTTTGTTGAAATAATTTCCAATGTTTTAAATTGTTGGTGTGTTTGTTTCAATTTGGGTTTGTGTATGTGATGTAAAACTGATACATATACAACAACATAGTATTTGTCGATGAATGCCACCTCTTTCGTTCTCTCTCTTCAGTTATAGTCATATGTACACTCTTCTCACGCCGCCTCACCTCCATTACTTGCCACACTTTTCACTTTCTCACAATTCAACAAAATCTCCCTATTTTTTGTGTTCTAAATTGAAATCAAGGAAAGTCACTTTCATGAAATTGATGCTATGATCGATTCCTATTGTTACTCTGATCACTAATGCTTCACTGGTATTTTTCTATTTTCCTCTTATTATTACTTGTGTTTGATCAAGGGTTTGTTCTGTTTTGGGACAGTGGTTTGATTATTTTGTTAGATTCTTATTCGATTTTGATGATCTAATGTATTGAGTTTTGAGTCTTCTGACAAATCGAATTGATTTTGACGGAATCTGATGTAATATTTTATTTTGTTTTGTTTTGTTTCTGTATAATTGTTTTTATGTAAAATTTAACGTCAATATCGAGGAGACATGTCGGTACACTTTGTCTGATCAGACATTCTCCCTCAGTTCTGTAACTGGGTATTTTGACCTTGTTTATCAATTTTTAAATGTTTTCCATAATTTTGTTGTAAAATATTGGACTGAGATGAGCTGCAATAGCTTACTTGGAATTGAGTTGTTTTCAAATACGGGAGACTTGAATTTTTAAAGAATTATTATTCATTGTTTTTGCTTGTCCTACAATCCCTTTATTTGATTGAGGATGATGCAAATTTTTGTGGAATTGGATGTGCAAAGTTGTTGGTTGTACTTTATGTATTTTGATTTTGACTTTATTTTCTTGGTGATTTAATTGGTATACAATGAGTACGTTTGAGGTATAAGTTAAAGGCTTTAGCCAATTTTGTGTTATGTGTACTGGACTATGTGCTGTGTCTCACTTTCAATTTCCTTTCTTGTATAGAAGAAAGAGACCCATGAATCTTGCTCATCACTGTGAAGAATAATCTTGATGCTGCCTGCTGTTCAGAAAATGGAGAATGGGGTGAATGAACTGGAAAATGATGAATTCGAGAAACTTCTTGGTGAGATTCCAAATGTTACTTCTGGGAGTTCATATTCTGAGGAATCTGGTGTCATCAATTGTCCAAAAGATTTTAATTTGACATCCTCGAATGGGGATGGGTCAAAGCCTATTGGTGTTACTGAGACATATATAAGCAATGAGATCTTAGGCAAGTTAAAAGAATTTGGTAACCGAGTTGAGCAGCTACCTAACAAGAGGTATGAGTCTGAAGAAATAAACTTACCAAATGAACAGGCTATAGCGTCTGCATTTGCTGAGTTGCGTGTAAAAGATGGTGCCTTCTTAGAATCTGCAGCTCCTATGGCTAATTCTACGCCGTTGCTGAACCATTTAGCTGTTGTGAATGGACAACGCAAAAATAGCTTAGGTAAAATCCCTTCAAATTTGGATTCGCAAGTGTTAGTTGTTCCCTCAACAAGAACACCAAATAATCTATCCAATGCTTTTAATGGGTTTAGTCCAAGTATTGGTGGGCACCAAAGTGGATATGTACATACAATGGAAAACATATCTGCAGCTGTACCATTACCTCCTGGAGTGCCAGGTGTTCACCTACTTCCACCAATTCATCGGGTAGATATTCCAGTAATTTCCAATCAACAACATTATTTCTTGGATGTTACATCACCTGTTCCTTACTTCCACTCACAAATTAATCGACACCATGGAGCATGTAGACACATTGAAGAGGAACAACATTATTTCTTATATATGCAGCAACTTCGTGCTCAGCAATTAGGTAATCAGTATCCAATTCAACCTGATGGGTCAATCACAAGTAGATCAATCAATAGTAGCTCGCGTCAACCATTCAGTGAGATGCCGATTCCTCACTTCAACCAGCAAGTTTCAAGAAGTATAAACCCGTTAAATTCCCTGTTTTGCTCAATGGGTTCTGATGTGCTGCAAGGTTTAGACAAAACAGATAAACAATACTTTCCTGAAAGAATGTTAAGAAGATCACATGGACCGGAGCCAGTTAAGTCTGCTAAATTCGGTTCGTTTGGAGGAACCAACTATCTTTCAAATATGAATCAAAATAGAAGAGTTTTTCCCAACGCTTATTCGAAGCGTAGTTTCCATTCTCCAAGTGCAGAATCTCGCTTGGATTGTCTAGAATCAAGAAGCTTTTCTCCTGATGCTGTTGATCTCAAATTTCATCGGTGGTCACAGTCTCAGGAGTATAATTTAATTGATGATTTTGCTGGAAGAATCTATCTCATGGCGAAGGATCAAAATGGATGTCGCTTCTTGCAGAGGAAATTTGCTGAAGGATCTTCAGAAGATGTTGAAAAGATTTTTCCTGAGATTATTGTGCACATCGTGGAGCTCATGATTGACCCCTTTGGCAATTACCTTGTTCAGAAGCTTCTTGAGGTGTGCAATGAAGGTCAGAGAATGCAGATACTTCATGCAATCACTAGAATAGCTGGGGATCTTGTAAGAATTTCATGTGACATGCACGGGTCTGATTTCTCTCTTTATCAAAGTCCTTTTTTCTTTACTGAGCTGCTTCTGTTCATTTTCTTCACAATTATTTTATATTTTCTTCTTCTTTAACTGCAGGACCCGAGCTGTGCAAAAAGTTATTGAAACTCTTAAAACACCTGAGCAGTTTTCCATGATTGTCTCCTCATTGAAACCCGGTTTAGTGAATTTAATCAAGGACATGAATGGTAACCATGTTGCGCAGCGGTGCTTGCAATACTTAACACCTGAGTATAGAGAAGTAAGTTGCATATGTATCCGTTTATAGGCAGTAATTTTACACATTGATATTTCCTGTAGTTTAGAGATCAAAGGGCTGAGTTGTTACAATGTTGGGGAGATAACTTCATTGCTCCTTTTAGGTAAAGAATAGCAATCCATTGTGTAGTAAACTGAGAAGGAGAACCGTAGAGTCAATATCCAATATTAGTGCAACTTGATGATAGGATAGGCATTCAGATTTCTCTTTTATTGGTTGTTACAACAGTTATATACTAATCTCCAGTTTTGGATGAATTTGATTTTTTCATGGATAGCATTGAAGTGGTAATCAGGATTTAGGAGAGTACCAGAATAGTCAATCTTGTTGTCATCCTTTGGAAAATAATACTCACTCCGTCCCAATTTATGTGACACCATTTGACTGGACACAAATTTTAAGGAAAAGGGACGACTTTTGAAATATGTAGTCTAAAACACTCCTTGACCATTTGGAACGGACTTAAAAGGAAAATGTGTCACATAAATTGGGACAGTTTGAACTATTAGATAGCATAATCATGATTAATATCTGTATTGTCCTTTCTATTTGTTGTGTTGATGTCATTTCATCAGTAACTGGTACTCCTAAACTTCAAGGACGTCGGTTGATTGTGCGGCAGCAGATTGTCTTAGGATATTTGATTATGCCAATCTTATTATGTTTCCACCGTGTCTTTGTAGGGATATTTTGTAACTGTAGTGTAAGTTATTTGAAACTGTTCATATACTTTTCATAGGGATAAAATGAATGAACTGTATTCGTAGTGTTAGTTCTATTAATTTCCTAACCCCATATTCAAACTGACGAAACTTAAGGTAGCATATTATAGAGAAGAGGATTTCTGATTACTGATGCCTCTGTTTAACATTGTAGGGGATAGTGTTCATTCCTGTTGAAGTGATTTCTTTACAAGTTTCTTATTTTTAAAAATTGTTTGTCACTTAATTTTTGGCTAGAAAGTGCTGGAGAGGTTCATTTAGTTTTCACATACCTAGCTGTTTGAGGTTTCCTTCATTGCTTAGTTTATGCACGCCACAAAAATTTAACTTGGGACACAAATTTCTTTCTTTCGCAGTTCCTGTTTGAAGCTGCTATTACCAATTGTGTCGAACTTGCTACAGATCGTCATGGTTGCTGTGTGCTACAGAAATGTCTTAGCCAATCTGACGGTGGACAAAGACACCGATTAATCTATGAGATCACTTCAAATGCATTGGTACTTTCCCAAGATCCATTTGGGTATGTCAATTCTTTTATACAGCAGGACTTTGTAATATATGGTTGTAGACAATAATTTATTTCATAAATGCAACAATATCATTATTTTTATGAATCTTATTGATGAGAAATTTGAAAACTCGGAAGACTCAATGTAGAAATTTGAAATGTGACTCATGCTAGTCAAGTTCAAGTGTCTGATTTCATTCCCTGTATAATATACAGAAGTATGGATTTCTCTTTAGTAAGTCCCATTGTTTTCCGTCTTGCAGGAATTATGTTGTGCAATATATTTTTGACATTCGTCTTCCCTGGGCAACAACAAATATCTTTGACCAGCTGCGGGGTAAATTTGGGGACCTTTCTATGCAAAAATACAGCAGTAATGTGGTAGAGAAATGTCTTAAGCATGTGGATGAAGAACGTTCTTCATATATCATTGAGGAGCTGTTAAGTGATCCTCGACTAGACCAGATCATGCAAGACCCATATGGCAATTATGTTATCCAAGCTGCTCTAAATATCTCAAAGGTCATTAGTTTACCACTGTTGTAATGTCTTAATTGGAAACATTTGATCTTGACAATTTCTTGACGTGTAGGGAGCCTTGCATGCTGCACTCGTGGAGGCTGTGAGAGCCCATGTTCCTGTTCTACGGACCAATCCTTATGGAAAGAAGGTCCTCTCATGCAATAGTCTTAAAAAATAAGTTTCAGGTATAATAAGATTATCCAAATCTTGCATTAGTATATAAGTTGTTTCAACTGCGCAAAAGTGTTTTCTTCCTGGCACTTGGTAGGGCTTGTTTTGTGAAATTTCCATTCAACTTAACCTTTATGTTTTTACAGACAGATCGTGTAATTTATGTGGAGTAATAAGCAGGCGAAGAGTTGCCTTAAAGTTGTTTCCATAGGTTGGGCAACCAAGTTTTGAAGCTCGGAAAGAGATGGTATTCATGTAGATCGATGCTTTTGAGTACATGTTACCATCTTTTTAGAAAATTTCTTCCATAATTTTCTTTGAAGGATGTATATTTCTGCTAATGCCTTTCCTTCCACTCCATTCTTCCCTGTGCTTCTGTGAAAGGAATGGGAGTCAGCAGAACATGTTTCTGTAGAAATAATCAATTTTGAAGGTGTATATCTATGCCTGGGATGAATGCTTTTATAGCCATCAATTATATTTATTAATTACTAATACTGTTTTCCATTCCTTCTATTTTTAATGGCCACATTTAATAGAAAATGTAGCTCTTGGTATGGTTTAATAGGTTTAGCCCCTCCTTTTTCAACATTCGCTTTGGGTGTGTTTGGTATGAGGGGAAAATATTTTTCAATTTTTCTCATGTTTGATTGACTTGAATGTTATGGAAAATGCTCTCAAAATGGACTTATTTTTCTCAAATTAAGGAAAATAATTTTCCAATATGAAGGAATTTTTTTTTTCAAAAATCTCTTTCAACCTCACCACCCGACTTGAAATTTGATCTTGATCGAGGACTAGACTGTAAATTTTGATCTTGACTTGGGACCCGACCTCGAGATGCAACTCTAGACTCTTGACCCTCGACCCCAATTTGATCCTAGATTGAGAAACATGTAATGGGTTAGGAATCATGTCAGGTTCGAGGCCAGCTCCCAAGTCGAGAGTTAGGTCTTAGATTGGGATCAGGAGTTTGGTTTCGAGAATCTCAAGTCTGGGTCGAGAGTTGGGTTGGGTTGGGTCTGGTGTCATGCCAAGTTGGGGAGTCGGGTCCTGGACAGGGATCATGTAGGACAATAGGAGTTGGGTCCTTGATTTGAGACTCAACTTCTAACCCTGACTCCAAACTCGAGACCCAACCCTAGATTCGGTCTCAAACCCGACCCTGACCCACGACTTGACTCTTTATCCTGACCCTCAACTCTTGACTCATGATCCTGCCCTTGACTCGGTACTCGATTCTTGACCCGATTAGACTCTCAACCTTGACCCTGACCACAGACCCGACTTGAGATCCCACCCCAAACTCGACCTGACTGTCGACCACGACCCTAGTCTAAAACCCGAATTTCGACCTTGAGCCTTAGACTCTCCCAACTTCTAACCTCTGACCCTAACTCAAGACCTTACTACCTTAATTGTGACATGACTCTGACCTAGGATGTGATTCCTACTCAAAGCTTGACATGATCTCGACCCTAACTCTTTGTTTTATGTTTTTTGGAAAACATTTTGCTTCATAGGGCTGGACATAAAATATCGAAACCGAATTACCGAATCGAATTGAAATTTTTTGCAATTTGGTATTCGGTATTCGGTATTTGGTATGTTATTCAGGAGTAAATTTTAGTATTATGGTATTCGTGTTTGGGTTTGGGTTTGGGTTTGGGTTTGGGTTTGGTATGAGACATAAGTACCATTTGGTATTTGGTATGTCCCGAATACCAAATTATTTACTTAATGAATGTCATATATCAACATATCTATTACTCATTAGTACAAGTTCAAAGAGAAAGTCAAAGAATAAGCATAAACAATCCAAATACATATGTCTATTAGTTGTATCAATTTGTTTTTCTTGATGTCTTCTTACTTGTTGATCTTCTATAATATTGTGCCTCCACATAAAAAAATATAAATGATTGGAGAAATAGTATTAATTTGTAATACAATCAACTATAACTTTAATATGGTATTACCGAATACCGTACCAAACCGAAATTTAATTTACCGTTTACCGAATTACCAAACCTGAAATTTGGAAAACCTGAAACAAATACCGAATGCCTACCTCTATTGCTTCATACCAAACACTCCTCTGATGTTCACTTATAATATTCATTTTAACATTGTAGGGGTTAAGGCTCCTAACTGTATGATAAAATACATTACACGGAGGAGGAAATTTTTGGCCAAAAATATCCCTATACTATCCTGAAAATGCAAAAACCTAAAGTGCATCTTTAAAGTGTACATATAAACAAATAACATCTTTTTAAATTTCATAAAATTTGCAGGTTCTGTCCTCTTACCAACACCTTAAAGCCTAAGAAAACTCACTCACGTTACTTTACAAACACATAACAAAAAGAAATGGAAAAAATCAAACTCAAAATCAAAGATATATTAGGTAGTTTGGAAAAAGAAGAAAAATAAATATATCTAGTAAGGGCTACACATCAGGACACTCCTACGAGTCAAGAAATGAGGGGACTGTTGCTGGACACATGATGGTTCAACGTTCTAGTTAAATTTGAAGTATCAATGGAACGGTTCGGTTGATTATTTTTAAAAAAATTTCCCTTCAAAAAAGATACTATAATAGAAGTCATTGAACAATACAACAAAACTTATGCAAACGCTCCTATTAAAAGTTTAAAATCGAACAATACGGTAATAAAATTTTACATTCTTAGCTTCTTGGTGAAGAATTGAAGTGCTTCTTCAAGACCATACTTGTGAAAGAAATATTTCAATATTGGTGTAATTTGAGGTGATACTTTAGAAGTAAAAAATGAAAATTAACTGAACCCTACCAATACCAAAGAGAAACCTATATGATTGATATAGTTTAAAAAAAAAATCTAATTTTGGTTATACATTATAAATTACCAAAAAATTGGAATGATAGGGGAAATTACGTGGATAAGCAAACATACACTAGCTAATTAGTTAACGTAGCTATAGTTTTAATTAACTCGCAGCTTAATTTTAGCTATAATTATGTTGCCCTCTCGCCTATCTTCCTCTCTCTCGCCTCTCTCCTCTTTATAAATATACAAATACAAATTATCAAATAAAAATTATACATATACATATACAATTATATAACAAATATACAAATACAATTATCCTCTCTCCCTCTCCCAATATCATCTGCTCGCTAGATATACACATACATATGTATACCAGTTATATATACACAATTATCAGCATACATATAAAATTTGATAGATATACATATACAACTCGTCTCTCTCCAATCTCTGCCCTCTTTCGCGCACTGTTCCCCTCTGTCTCCCAATCTCATTCACCTCTTTCTTCCCTCTCCCAATCTTGCTCACCAGATATACAAATACATATGTATACCAGTTATATATACACAATTATCTGCATACATATACAATTCGTCTCTCCACACTCTCTACCCTCTCTTGCTCGCCTCTCCCCTCTGTCTCCCAATCTCGTTCACCTCTCTCCTTTGTCTTCCAATCTCGCTTGCTAGATATACAAATATATATATATATACACATACACAAACACACAATTCAACAAATATACATATACAATTCACCTCTCTCCACTCTCTGCCCTCTCTCACTCGCCTCTCTTCGCTCTCTAACATGTAGCTACGAATCATAATTAGCAAACTATAGCTATGAAGCGTAATTAAGTTTTTTAGTGGCTATTTGCGAAATTTCCTTATTTTTAAACCTAAATAACCAAAGACTAATTAAAGGACAATGGCTCAAAGTCGTCACCAGAGGTCTAGGACCTATGTTATATTTACATTTGAAAAAAGTGACAAAATATGTTTATACAAAATTTAGCATATTACTAATATATAATTATATTTGTATACATGTAAGATTATTCGGTTCAGTTCAGAAATGTTTCAATTTTTTTATTAATTAAAAGACCATCTCAATTGTTCGGTACTATTATACACTTAAATAAAAGTCCACAATTTTATTTAAAAATAATATAAATCGGTTCGGTACGGTTTGGTTGGTTTGGTCAGTTTTTCATATTCTTTTGATACCCCTAGTTAAATCCATGAATATCAAAGATGGCTATGTAATTTGTTTCGGTTAAATTAATTTGTCAACGAATATATTGAGTTTACTTTTTAAAAAATGGCACAACATGACAACTTATATATTTAATTGAAAATAAATAGTCCATTTTTATATTTATTTTTTTGACTCAATAACCACGTTTTGTTCTTTGAAAAGTGCAATTTTTTTTTCTTTTTGATTTTTTCACGGTATTTTTCAACTCCCCCTCTTTCTTCTCCTTCTTTCCTCTTTTTTTCTCCCTCTTTAAAGTTTTAGGATTTCTATCTTCTTCCCTAAAATATTTTTATTAAAAATCAATTACATCAACAACTCTTCCCAATAAGTAACTTAAATCACATCAAAACTTTCTCTACATTGATTGTCTACAATATTTTTTTCAAAAAAATTGACGATATCTGCATTTCTTATCCTTAATTGAATGGCAGAATTTTACAATTTTAGTGCTTTCGATTGTATTTCAATGGTAACTGAATTAAATTGTTTTTTTTTCTTTCTCCCTTTTCTCTCTCTCTAAAATTCTTATACACACTCATCTTATTTCTCCTTTATAATTTTTCATTCACTCCTTATTTCACTTTGTTTATGCAAATATGATATAATCATATGTTTATCAATTGTTATCTCATTAATTTTCTCTTTCATATATAATCTTGGAACATTTTTCTTCCCCCCAAAAATTTATGGCCAAAATGATGACCTAACTCGATTTGTTATCTAAACATGTCATTGGAGATGGACTTAAGTTGGTAAATGCAAGTGGAACCAACAGTGGATAGTGCCGAATGATGTCAAGTTTGAGGCATTATACAATGAGAAAGTTAAATATTTGGAAAATCAAATGGGGGTGGGGGTGGGGGAGGGGGCGGGGGTCTCACACCAATTATCAATGATAAGGTGAGAACCAAGGTTGGAACAATGATAGAGATAGTGGTTGGAATGATTAGCGAGGTGGAAATGGAGAGATGGGGAGGTTGATAAAGTGTCACGACACAGGGGTACCCCCTAGATGTGACACGGCTTACAAGACTCCGAAAAGCCTCATACAAGTCTTAGCAATATCATAACATAAGATAATAGAAAATGGTGCGGAAATTTAAAACATTTTTTTCCAATACAATCAAAGTCTCATAAAACGAAGCGAAAGTTTACTACACTTGTCTCAAACCATCTAATACATGAATATCTTTTGGACGCAGCCCATAAAACAGTTCTAAACATAAAATGAAATATAAAAGGACATGGTGGTCAAGCCCTCGAATGCTATGAGGACTCACCAAAACTTCTCTTCTTGCTCTACTATGAACCTAGCCACGAGGATGAAAGTCGGTATCGTCGGACCCTACATTTGATAAAAATGTAGACAAAAGTATGCGTTAGTACAAACATGTACTAAATATGATGGCTACCATAAATCATCAACATAAGCAAATCATAAGTGTTTGTCAACATAAGACAGATACCATAATCATAAGAGATACATCATAAGACATAAACTATAAATATAAGAGATAACAACATAGTCATTAACACTTCACTCTCAAAGTGTTCCTAAAGCATTTACATAGATTCTATAAGAACGTGCATACATTCATAATAAAAGTCAATGTGGGTAAACCTTCCACAACAATACCATATACAATTCAAAATTTATCATGTAGCTTCCCTCTCAAAGCCTTACTAGTCTTAACTCATCATGTTTGCTTTACTCTCAAGCCCTACTAGTCATAATTCAACACATAAGCTTTATTCTAAAATCCCTAACAATAATCATTCATCATCCATGCCTTAGTCTCAAGACAATTCTAATCTCAAACCTTACCATTCATAATTCATCATACATACTTGATCTTAGTCAATTCATGTCTAAAAGCTTTACTCTTAAGCAATTCATATATATTTACTTCAATTTCAAGTAATCTATATATTGTAATTCATCAATCTTAGAAGATCACATCTAAGCCCTCAATTTTCCCTTTCATGACATGAAACCCAACTACATCAAATTCACTCTAGAATCACAGGTTAATCATGAATACATATATAATCCTACTAAAAATATGTAATTCTATTATAAACAAGCATAAACAATCATAATCTACTCTATTGGATCATAACCCATAACATTAGAAGAAACCCTAGTTTGACTTGGGGAATTCTTCTTCTAAATTGGGGAAATCATGGGGGCTTCATGGATGAAAGAGATCCATGAATGAATACGCCATCATACCTTAATTACAACGCCCACAAAAGCTTGAAGATTGGAGGACTTGACCTAGCTTGAACCTCCTTCTTCTTCTTCTTCTTCTTCTCCTTCTTCTCCTCCTCCTCCTCCTCCTCTTCCTCCTTCTCCTTCTCCTTCTCCTTCTTCTTCTAGAGCGAGAATATTTGAGAGGGAATTGGGTTTCTTTTGTGAGTTTAGAAATAATGACTTGGATGACTTAATTTAGGGGGTCTAAAGTCTTTATATATGTGGTCTAGATTAGGGTAAAACGACACCACTTAATCCTTAATTAATTTCAGAAAGACCCATTAGTCCCCAACTTAACCGACCTACTGCCCCATCCATGAGACCCTGACCACGGGGTGTAGGTTGACCTACGGCTCATCCTGGTTGGGCATGGTTTGGGGTCTGCAACTCTGGAAGTAGGCTCTTGACCTACGGAGCTCACATACGGGGTGTGGATCCATCCACGAGGCGTGGGTCCTGCCGTAGGTCACTGCCTTGAGCCATTTCCTCTTGGTGTCCACCCACGCTGCCCACCTACGAGATGTGTGTCCAACCACGTGGTGTGGGTGACCTCGTGGGTGATACTTGGACTCAAAACATGCTAAAATCCCCTCTTAAGACTACGGGGTGTTACAATATCTCATCTTGGGAACATTCGTCCTCGAATGACGTTCTAGGCACTTCTTAAGGTCACGACTCTAGACTAGCAACCCATCATGCGTGCAACTCATCAAAATGCACATGACCAAAGAGGAATTATCAACTCTAACCTAAACATGTTCAATGCATCACAAGGAAGGTAGTAACTACTTCTAACAACCTAAAATGCATAAAGTTCTAAAATTCTCATGTTCAAGGAGGAACTACCATATCCAAGCTAAAAGCATGCTCAACACAATCTCATGGAGCCTATATGCATTCTATGCTCATAACATACATACAAGGAGGAATCTCTCAACTCCAAGCTAGGGCATGTTTCACATCAATTCATCTCATGAAGTCTATAGGCAATTCTTACTCAATGCACTACAACATAAGGAAAATCAATCATGCAACCTCATTTTCTTTCAAAACACAAGTTTTCATGAACATGCTTAACATAAGGAAATCATGAAAACATCTAAAACACACATGACTCCTCATAAGGAACAAACCATGAAGAACTCATCATCTCAATGCTAAGGAGGAAGATAAGGAAAAATGATGAGGATATCAGGACATCTTATTGGCCTTGGCATCCCAAGTAGCACCCTCACTGATGAGTCCACAAATTGGACTCATTTAGAGCTATATTTTGATAGAATTAGTGTCCTCAAATGCATATTTTATCTCAATATCTGATGAAAACCATTCAGGTATTTGGAGTTTGAGGAAAAGCATGGACACTACTTAGCAAAAAAAGAACAAAAGCAGCTGAAAGAACGAATAAATGAAGATCTGAGAATCGCCGAACCCATTTAGTGAGTTGCCAAAAGGTCTTATCGTCGCCTTTTGTTCCAGTGTGCTGAGCCCTGAAAGAACGGATCAAATCGGCGGTGAAAAGGAGCAGTCAGCGTATCGCCGAGCAGTTCCACGAAGCTATACTATGTCGCCCAATGATCCAAAACACGATATGCTGAAGGCTAACGCAAGACGACGATGAACTAAACCAAAGGGCAGATCACCGAGTTGATCGACGATCCCGACTAACTTCGCTAAATGATCATTTGCAGCACATTTCCTGGAAACTATAAATACTAGTTGAAGTTTTGTAGCTTAGTATCAGAGTAGAAATTATTATTAGCAAGTTTTATTATTAAGCTTTAGATATCAGACTTAGAATATTCTCTCTAAGCTGGGAGAGGGTTTTGAAGAACTTGAAGATTCAAAGAATTTCAACTCCAAGATTTTGGACTTGGGTCTTGTGGATTCTTCACTTTTGACTTGTTTTAAGACTTAATCTTGCATACCCATTGATGGAAACTAAGATTGGTATACAGTTTTACCTTTTTTACATGTGTTGCTAAAACCCCAATTCTTGGGGTGTAATTTTGTGAAGATGGGTTAGATTATCTATTGGGTCTTGCTTGTTGATGGCTTATTTGTTGTGTAATTGTGATTTCGTTTAGTAGTTGTTGTGGAACTTAATGAAATTGTAGTTGTAAATACAATTTCAACTTTGTGTTTTCGGCTTGCTCGAGAGAGGTCGTAAAACTAAGACTACTAAATTGATGGCCGGTGGGATTGGGTCGACATGAGGTTCAGCTCGAGAGAGTGAACCCTAGTCCTTCTCCCACACACTCAGATCGGGAGAGTGAGTGGGCTAAGGTGGAGGCTGTTCTTCATGCGGCAAGTGGGTGTCCAAGAGGAACCCATTTGGTTCAAGGTAGGTTGCTCGAGAGAGAATTTACCCCCATTATGGTCTAGCCTAGTCACAAATACTCAGCGGATTTACTATCAAAAGCATGTACCCAATAGTCTAGTCTAACCCGTATTCCTATCACATCCCAAGAATCCCGTCTCCATATTTGTATTTCTTTTTATTTTTGCTGATTTTATTTTTACTTGCTTACAAACCCCCCATTGATAACTGACACTCGTGTCAAACCCTTTAATTTGTCATGTCTTCATTCGATAAAGTCTTTAGCTATGGTTAGCTTTAGTACTTTCGCACTTAATCACTAATTTTTAGAAACCGCTCCCTTTGGACTCGACCCCAACCCTTGGTTGGGTTACTATACTATTGTACGATCGTAGACACTTGCATTGGAAGTTATGTCTTGATTACGCAAACATCAAAATGGCGCCGCTGCCGGGAAATGGTGTTACGTGAATTTTTTTTGATTAAGTCAAATTTTTATTTTGATAGTCGTAGTTTACTAACTCAAATTTTAGTTTTGTTTTCTTTGCGTGTTTGTGTTGAAATAGGAAAATAAGTGTAAATAGTGAAATTGGGGACCAAATGGATCACCTTCCTCTTAAAATAATGAAGCTTAAAGATTATATCCTAAGTTTCAATAAAGAGGAAAGTGAGTCAGTTTGCAAGTTGTGGCAACGATTCAAAGCTCTTGTACAACAATGACC
>NC_064282.1:63260082-63283623 GCF_019186545.1 Solanum stenotomum | reverse complement strand
AAATTTGTCTTCCATAATCATAAAAAAGAAGTACAAAAGAAAAAGAGGTTTTCCGGTAAGATAGCCTCCATTCATCATCAAGATTAATGATGGAGTATAATTAAATTCTTATGCCTCTGCGCAAATCAGGAGTTCTTTGCATCCTTCTCAATGAAGCCGAGGGACATCTTGGTGATGATAGTGTCGCGGTGACGGCAAAACGAACCAGGAACGGCCAGTTGCGGCTCCAGTTCCAGCGAAAAAAGATCGGCCACAGAAGAAATATGTTATCTATCAACTTTTGGTTGAATTTTCTTAGTACGGGTTGACGGTAAAACCAACTAGAAACGACCAATTACGGCTCCATTCCCAGCGGATAAAGATCAGCGACAGATGAAATGTGTTATCCATCAACTTTTGGTTGAATTTTTCCAATAGTGTTTGTATAACAGGGACAATATTAGATACATATAACAAATATAATGAAATTAATACTAGATACTTCTATGATACATATGAATATAGTTGTATGATATTCATGTATCTAAGTGTTTAGTTTGTTGGATACATTATATATTGATAATAGATACATGAAATTAATACTAGATGTTTCTATGATACATATGAATGTATGTATACTCATGTATCTAATTATTTAGTTTATTGCATACATCATATATTGATAATAGATACATCAAATTAATTGATTTATATTTAAAGATTAATAAAAGTAATATTAATCAAATTACATGACCAAGATATACACGTTTCTGTTATTAATAATATTAATGAATTTCTTTTTTCAGAGAACAATAAAAAAGAAATTAATTAAAATAGATACACTCCTAAATTTCCACATTATATTAAGGGATTTGATTAATTTAAATTTCTAGAATTAATTGTTCATGAATTTTGAAAATTCTTAATTACTCCTCTAATTAAGGAAATCAGTTACAACCATTTAATTCAAACAAATAAAATATATTTCTCAATTTTAAAATCCGGTTGATAAATGTATCTCGTGGATTCATACTTGTGTATCCTAAGCACGAAATATGGTATAGGAAGTAATATTTAAAACTGTCGAGAATCTTAGTAATTAGGACTTAAACTAGTGGGATTTATGTAGTTTAGCCTTAAATAAATTTCAGAGTTGGCCCATTGTTGTTGACTAAATTAATTATTTTAAAATCAGTCGTCAACTAAATAATCGTAAGTAACAAATAGCTCAAAATTTCCAAAAATAATTTTCGGGGTCATTACATATGCTATAGTAATACAAATTAGATGAACAGTTTTTACGACAAGATGACATGGTTTGTGTCTCCTATTGGTATTGATGATTGACATTAGTTCTTGGCTTCCCTCACTAGCGACTAAATTTAGTGGAAATATCCATTACTCTCACGTTCAACTACCTATATAAGATGTAGAAGGTTTTATTATATCGAGCTTATTGGGTTTGAGATATCTCCAGCCATATGCTCCGATGCATGTGCTTCAACAGTTTGGTCAAGCAGAAGTAATTCCTCTTTGAGCAAACATGACGATTTCTGAAATTTCTTTTGGACCAAACTTTGAAGTCCTAGAGCAAGAGAGATTCTTCATGAATGGAGCAATATTATCACGATAGGTATAGGAAATGGGCCAGCAATAGAAATTTCAGAATATCAGGTATATATGGCTTCGAGAAGATCGCAATAGCATAAGTCCAGAAGGTGAGCAAGGTTTTGAGGATATTGGGACGACAATCTGGATAAGACATTCTTGTCTTGGAACCAAAATAGTTACTCCTGCAATGTGGGCTCATAAGGAAAATATAATGCCATATTTAAATAATGCGGGAGAAGGGCCTAGCGACGTTGGAGCATCATCTTCACTTCCTCCACCAGCGTGATTGAGAGAAAGATTAGGCCAAGTCTTATATTTGTCTTTATATTTTGTATCTTTTATGTATTTTTAGTTTATTATATGTACTCTTTTATTGGTATTTAATGAAAACATGGCCTTTTGTTTCCCAAACTTTAGTTGTCACAAATTAATGGCTTGGGTCAATCTATCATAATCACGTTATGTTCGGCATTTAGTCCCACCTTTGGCATAAAAGAGGTCTCGTGCATATTAGGATGCATTTTCTTTTGAATTCTTCTTTTGTTATGTGATTTACTTTTTGCGCGATGCATGTTTCTTCTTTATTTATTTATTACTATTATTTGCCCAATTATTAATGTTATTGAATCAACAATTACTTACTTTATACTGATATTTCTCTCTTTTTCAAGGTTTTCTTCCTTTTGATTTATTTTCCCCCAAAGGTTGATTTGTGTTGACTACAAACTGGAGGATCACTCATACTTTACGAGATCAAAAGCACGTGCATTCACAGACATGACTGGTTCAAGTGCGTCTGATCAAAATGGTTTGGGACTTGTCACTGTCTTGAGAGATGAACCCGAGGCTTCGGAAAGAAGGGATCCAATCCCTTACGATGAACATATTGCCAATCTGATGCAAAAATTGGCCAATATGCAAAGTGAGATTGATCAACTTCGAAACCTCACCAATTTTTCCATCACCCTGAACACACCACTTTTCGAGCATGGAACGAACTCAACTATTCCACCTCATTTTCCATTTGTTACTCTCCTACTCTCCAACACTTTCCACCAAACCCTTCCCTTCATAAAACCAATCCAACTGCTTCCAAACAATCCACAAACCCTCAACAACCTAACCTTCCACAAAACAATCTCCAACAAGCCAACCCTTTACCTTTCACTACCCCATATGCATCCCTAACTTTACTTACCCAATCTCCAGTCATCCAAACTATCTCACTGACCCAAACTACCCCACTCACCTAAACCACCTCACCTACCCAAAAATACCAAGCGACCTAATACCGGTGGCACACACTGCAATCCCTAACATGAAATATGTGCCTCAAGTATATGTAGAGAAGCTCAACCTTTCATTACCCCAATGACAATCATACCAGAAGTCGATCCATATGAAGAGATGGAGAAATAAGCAGGTCAAAATAGATTACAAGGGAGATTTGTAATTTGATGGAAGCTTTCAAATGTATCCAAGTCCACCAGGGGGTGAAGGTCTTAAATATGAGGATTTATTTGTTCATCTCGATATTAAGTTGCCTGTGGGATAAAAGGTACCAAAAATTGATGTATTTGATGGGAAGGGAAATCCTTGATCTTATTTAAGATTGTATTATGACAAGTTTGTTGGAGTGGGGAAAGATGAGACCATTAGAATGAAGTTGTTTGTAAGGAGTTTGACAGGAGAAGCCCTTAATTGGTACACAAGTCGAGACCCACAGAAATGGCATAGTTGGGGTGCGATGGCGCAAGAATTCATGGATATGTTCAAGTTTAATATTGAGGTTTACAAGAAAAAAAATCTACATGATGAAGTTGGAAAAGAAGTCAACATAATCATTTAGGGAGTATGTGATGCGGTGGAGAGAAAATGCCGCAAAAGTTCAACCCAATGGCAGAAAGAGAGATGACCTCTCTTTTTATACAATCCCAAAAATGTGCAACGTACTATGAAAAGATGATAAGTTTGGTAGGACAAAAGTTTTTTAGGTTGTCAGAATGGGAGAATTCATTGAAGTAGGTATTAAAACTAGGAGAATCACTAATTTGGCAGCCTTACAAGCAACAAGTAAGGCAATTCAGTCGGATTCAATTGAAGGAGCCCTTAAGAAGAAGAATGATGGAGTGTCTACTGTCATGACCATCCAGGAACGCAGGCCATACCAAATGTTAACATACCGAAGCCTATTACCCAAATCTTCCTGCTATAGTTTGTATACCCAAATTCCTCAACCCTATTACCAACATTCACCTGCCCCTTACCCAGTTTACACTACCCAAGCAACACATTATCCACCCAAAGCACCTGCCTATCCAAATCCATCACTATACCAACCTGCATATCCATCCCAATCACACTAGCAACCATAAAATCGTCCATCAAATACACCCAGACCCTGCCCAAACTTTGAAAAAAGACCAACCAAAACCTATACACCTCTAGTCGAACCTTTAACCAAACTATATGAACGGTTGAGAACCGCAGGAGTACTCCAACCAATCCAAGGATGAATTCTCGATCCCCTTCCTGGATGGTATGACGAGACCAAACATTGTGCATATCACTCCAGAGCTACTGGACATGATACCAAAATTTTCCTTACTCTCAAAGACAAAATTGAAGCATTGATCAAAGATGGAATCATTCAACTCCAAGGTACTGCCCCTATTGTAAACCACAATCTGCTGCCAAACCATGGAAATGCTAATGTGAACATGATCACCATTGATGAAGAATTCAACATGGAAAGGAACATAGTACCAGTCAAAGTTGAAAAGAGTGTTCGACATCGGCCTTTATTGCTCCCATAATCACAGTCCAACCAATTGAAGTGGGAGTTCTTTCTCCCAAGCCTAAGATCACGACTCGGGTTGCTCAATCATCTCCTTTTGATATCGAAACAATTCCTTGGGATTACTCGACTGATACAAGGGCCAAAGGAAAAAAAAAGATAGTTATAGAAGTTGTTGTTGTAGAAATGACTAGATCTGGGTATTGCTATGCCCTTGAAGAAATTGTACGAGAAGGACCAAACAAGGAAAACAATAAAAAAAAAGATATGATAGAGGCTGAAGTGGAAGATTTATGGAGGAAGATGCCAACTAAGAAATATTTTGTTGTTGAACAGTTGAAGTAAAGTCTCACTCAAATTTCCTTAATGGCCTTACAAATGAATTTTGCAACTCATAAGAGCGGTTTGGTGAATGTTTTAAATGAAGCTTATGTTCCAGCCAAGACCACAAATGAGAATTTTTCTGCCATGGTAGGGTAAGTTTTGGAGGCTAACAAAGTCACCTTTCATGAAGATGAATTATTCCCTGAAAGTCATGTCATGGTTAGAGGTTTTGACGGGACACAAAAGACAGTCATTGGAGAGATTGATCTACCATTGCATATTGGACCTGTGGAGTTCATTGTGGAATTCCAGGTGTTGGACATATCTACTAGTTACAATTTATTACTTTGAAAGGCAATGGATTCACATAACTGGTGCAGTCCCTTCTACTGTGTTCCAGACTTTGAAATTTGTTTGGAACCATCATGAAATTGTTGTTCATGGAGAAGGTAAAACCTCGATATATCCTGAAAAATCAGTCGTTGTTATTGAAAGTATGGAAGAGTTGGATGGGTTCGTATTCCATATTAGGAAATTATGTGTGTTACCCAAGCTGAAAAAGAAAAATTTCCACATGCGGTTATGATGGTGGCTTGGGAAATATTGAAGAGTGGTTTTATCCCCATTAAAGGTCTTGGAGCGAGATTGGATGGAATAGTGGAACCAATTAAATTGTCTGGCAAGAAATACACCTTTGGTCTTGGATAAGAGCCTACTCCTTCTCATCGATCTAATCTCAAAAGGAAAAGTGACATTCCCTTACTATAGCCCATCCCACTTTTGAATCAGTCATTTTCCATGGCGTTCATTGCACAAGAATCAAAGGAACCTGCTGATGATAACCTCGTGGAATGACTCAAAAACCTTGAAGAAGTTGAATGCAATATGGTTTTGGTGGTTTGCACCGAGGCCCCAACCATATGGAATGTTATGCCTCGAGATGCTTTGAAAAAATGGACTTGGAACCCCTCCCCGGTTGTCCGGGAATCTTGGTAGAAGATGGTATTAAAATTAACAAAACAACATGATTCAAATTGAGGCCTGAATCGTTTTTTTGAATTTGATGTGTTTTTCCTCAATCTTTTGAAAAGCTTAAATGTCAAATCTAAGTTACATTTTGTTGCTTTAAATTTTAAAATTTGGTCTTGATTATTTATTTTATTTTATTTTTTCTTCTCTCTTTAGTAAGTAAACTAATAAATCTGTTGATGTCGAGAATGTGACATGTAATGAAACAAGCGAACAAATCCCCAACAGTGAACAAACTTTTGCAGAATATGAAGAAGATATGCAACCTAAAGAGTTGACTAAGGAGTTTGGATATTTTGAGGATAAAGAAAATCCAAATTTGGATGAAATTGAGACGATAAATTTAGGAGATTCAAAATTGTTGAGGGAAATAAGAATTAGTGTCCATTTGACTCTTAACCAAAGAAAAGAACTTATTGATATTTTGAGATGATATATGGATGTTTTCGCATGGTCTTATGATGATATACTAGGTCTAAGCACGGACATTGTTTCACATAGATTGCCAACTGATCCCTCTTGCCCCAGTAAAGCAAAAGCTGAGAAAGATGAAGCTTGATTTGAGCTTAAAAGTTAAGGAAGGAGTCTCCAAGCAATTTGATGTCAACATCATTCGAGTCACCAAGTATCCCACGTGGTTGGGTAACATAGTACCAGTGCCAAAGAAAGATGGAAAAAGTATACATAAATTATAGAGATCTCAACAAGGCTAGCCCGAAGAATGATTTTCCTCTCCTTAACATTCACATACTTATTGATAATTGTGCAAAGCATGAGTTGCAGTCATTTGTTTATTGTTTTGCAAGATATCATGAAATTCTAATGAATGAAGAAGATGTGGAGAAAATGGCATTCTTCACGCCTTAGGGAGTATATTGTTATCAGGCAATGCCTTTTGGACTCAAAAATGCAGGGGTAACATATATGAGAGTTATGACTGTCATATTTCATGACATGATTAATAAAGAGATTGAAGTCTATATGGATGATGTTATTATCAAGTCACGGAAAAGTTCAGACTATATAACTGATTTGAAGAAGTTCTTTGACAGATTAAGGCAATAAAATTTGAAATTAAATCCAGCAAAGCGTGCATCTCGTGTCCCTGCTGGGAAGTTGTTGGGTTTCATAGTGAGTAGAAAAGGGATAGAATTAGATCCTTCAAGGATAAAGGTTATTCAAGACTTGCCTCCTCCAAAGAGTTGAAAGGATGTAATGAGTTTTCTTGGTCGTCTCAACTACATTAGTCGATTTATTGCACAATCAATTGTAATTTGTGATCCAATCTTCAAGTTGATAAGGAAAGATGCTGCTACCAAGTGGACGGAGAGTTGACAGAAAGCCTTTGATAGAATCAAGGAGTATTTATCTAATTCACCGATCTTAGTAACCCTAGAATTAGGAAGACCATTGTTGTTGTATTTATCTATGTCTGATAATGCATTTGGATACGTGTTGGGATAACATGATGAAACTGGGAAAAAGGAGCAATCCATATAGTACTTGAGAAAAAACTTCACTCATTATGAAGCTCGGTATACTTTATTGGAGTGCTCTTGTTGTGATTTGACTTAGGTTGCACAAAAGTTAAGACATTACTTATGTGTGTCTACCACTTCTCTTATCTCAAGGATGGATCCGCTCAAGTACATCTTTCAGAAGCCTATGCCTATTGGGAGGATAGCGAAGTGGCAAATTTTGCTATGCAAATTCGACATTCTTTATATCACTCAAAAGGCTATCAAGGGACAAGCGCTAGGTGATCATCTCACTGAAAAAATCATGTTGATGAAGAGTACAAACCTCTTAAAACTTATTTACCTTATGAAGAGGTTTTATTTATTGGAGAGGATATTTCAGAATAATATCCCGGGTGGAGAATTTTTTTGATAGTGCTGCGAACTCCAAAGGAGTCGGTGCTGGAGCAATGCTAATTTCAGCATTAGGCTAACATTATCTTATTACAACAAAGTTTAGATTCATGTGCACCAATAATACGGTAGAGTACGAGGCTTGTGTTCTTGGACTTAGAATGGTTGTTGATATGAACATACAGGAATTATTGGTTATAGGTGATTCAGACTTATTCAGTCATCAGGTTCAAGGCAAATAGAGCACCAAGAATGTAAAGATACTTTCATATGTGCTTTGCGTGAGGGAATTGTGAAAGAAATTTGTCAAGATAGAATTCAAGCATATTCATCGAGCTCATAATGAGTTTCCATATGCTTTGGCAACCCTGGCTTCTATGATTAAACATCCAGACAAGAATTACATAGATCCAATCAAGGTCAATGTGCAAGATCAACCGGTCTATTATTTCCATGTAGATGAATAACTAGATGGAAAGCCTTGGTACTATGACATTAAGAGGTATCTCGGAGGAGGAGACTATTCGGAAGGCGTAAACAATGTTCAAAAGAAAACACTTCAGAGACTCGCAAATCACTTTTTCCTAAGTAGAGAAATCCCTTATAGGAGGACTCCATATTTGGGATTATAAAGGTGTGTTAACTATCAAGAGGCAGGCAAGTTGATTGAAGAAATACATAGGGGTACATGTGGGCCACACATGAATGGTTTTACTTTGGCAAAGACGATTCTACAAGCTGGATATTTCTGGATGACCATGGAAAGTGATTGCATTCGTTTTGTGAGAAAGTGTCATCAATGTTAGATTCATGGTGATTTGATTCGAGTTCCACCGAATAAGCTAAATATGATGAGTTCTCCTTGGTCGTTTCCACCTTGGGATATGGATGTCAGTGGTCCTATTGAGCCAGCCGCCTCAATGGACACATGTTCATTCTTATAGCTATTGATTACTTCACAAAGTGGGTAGAAGCATTTTAATACAAGTCTGTGACAAAGAAGGTGGTGATAGATTTTGTCTGCAATAACATCATTTGTAGATTTGGATTCCCTGAGTCAATGAATACAGATACTGGAGCTAATCTTAATACCAGTTTGATGCATGAAATATGTGAGAAGTTCAAATTTATTCACCGCAATTACACTCCTTATCGACCTCAGATGAATGGAGCAGTTGAGGTAGCCAACAAAAATATCAACAGGATATTGCGGAAAATTATTGATAACTACAAGCATTGGCATGAGAATTGGCCATTTGCCCTTCTTGGCTACCGCACCATGATAAGGATTTCGATTGGGGAAACCCCTTATCTTTTGGTTTATGGAACAGAAGCAGTGTTACCAATGGAAGTTGAGATACCATCTTTGAGGATCATCCAAGAAGCTGAGTTAAGTAATGCCAAGTGGACGCATATTTGGGATGAACAATTGATGCTCATTGATGAAAAGAGAATGAATGCAGTTTGTTACAAGCAACTTTATCAATATAGGATGACCAACGTTTTCAACAAGAGAGTAAGATTGAGACAGTTTGAACCGGGACAATTGGTGTTGAAGTGAATATTCCCGCACCAAGATAAAGCTAAGAGGAAGTTTGCACCAAATTGACAAGGACCTTACATGGTTCACCGAGTACTGACCAGAGAAGATTTGATTCTAATAGAAATGGATGGTAAGATATGGCCGAAAGCCATCAATGCAGATGCGGTTAAGAGACACTACATCTAGAAGTTTCTATTTCATTTTTTATGTAATGTTTTTTGTCATGTATTGAAAACTACGTTTTGACCTGATTCCCTTGGCGGGGATACATAGGAAATCCACACCAGATTTGGTATTTTAGTAGGATTTTGAAATTTCCTTTTTATGTAATATGAACTACGCTTGGCCTGACACTGTTGGCAGGATACGAGGTGGCTTATATTGTCTTCGGTCACTTTATTAGAAATTTTTCAATTCTCCATTAGCTTTGTATGTAACGGACTACGCATGGCCTAATTTTGTTTTGATACGTAGGCAACTCGAGGAGGGTTTGACCTATTTATTTCAATTTTTAAATGTATTCGTAGATTATGTTTGGCTTGATGCCCTTGATGGAATAGTAGGTAACCTATAGAAGGTTAGATCTCATCGTGACAAAATGACATCATATCTATTTCGTCAAAAACTAGGACAACTTTTAAGGGTGACATTGTAAGAAGATATCCAAAAATTTAAAGAGTATATGGTCAATCAAATCACCCCACAAAAGAAAGACTTTAGATAAAGGACGTTCGCTTTGTTTCATGACATGTCACAATCTGAAGTTCTACTCTTTATTGCTATATATATGTAGATAATTTTATCTTATTTTTTTATATATATGATTTTCAATCAAATGTTTTCTTGTAATTTATTTTCTTATTATTCCTTAACCAAGATTTAGAATAGACGAGTGTTACGAGTCCAAGCAAAGGTAGAAGAAAGAATTATGAAGAGCCAGACCTTCAAAGTCAATGCGAAACAACCTCCCCCAAAACGTATAACTTTTCTTTGAGTGCAGGTTTGTCATGATTAGCAAAATCTGAGAAGTCAATACTGTCTATAGCATCGAAATGACGATATGTTGAGTGGTTTGAATTACTTACTTCTAAATTTATGATTTGAAAACTTTTAAGTAAAGCTTTATAAAAATTTCAAATGTGTTGATACACAAATATTTTTTTTAACACATTACATATGGTTTTTCTCTGCATAAATATCTTGAAATGCACTGCACAAATACTTTGAGATATTTTCAAATGCACCGTACAAATGCTTTCGGATTTTCCGCATAAATGCTTTCAAATATTTTCAAACGCACTGCACAAATGCTTCCAAATATTTTCAAATGCACTTCACAAATGCTTCATATGTTTTACTGAAATGCATATTTTCAAATGTACTACACAAATGCTTTCAAATATTAAAAAAATTCTACATGACTTTCAATTGCTTTATAATGCATTGCACAAATGCTTTTAGTTGATTGCACAGATGCTTTCAAATATACTACACAAATGCTTTACCAGAATGCATTGCTTTGAAAGACTTCCTTTTCATAAATCACCAGGCGTAAAAAGTCTCATTCTTAAATCATTTGGCTGAAAGCCTCATATCCATAAATTATTTGGTTAATATCTTATTTTCATTAATCATCGCTGAAAAGCACCATTCTCATGAATCATCGGCCTCAAACCTTTTTTTCCATACAATTTTGCAAGATTTTATCTCATTGAATCATTTCGGCTTGCAAGACCTCATTTTGATAAACTCGCACCAAAGAGGTGTTATTTCCATGTGTTTATCGCACCATGCTTTATGTTTAATATTACTTACTAATTGTCTTGTCAAGTTTGAGTTCTATAGAAGCTTTAGCACAATGTGAAACTATTTCTCAGCAGTGATCTGGAGCAATTTGTTGGAGACTCAAACTCACCAGCAAAGATCAGGGGTCTACCTCGAACTTCATTCTCAAATACCCTCCTCGTTCATGATACCCAATAACAACATAACTCGACACTGGGCAAACCTTATAAGCTTGCGTCTACCTTTTTTTTCAAAATCCTCTGCCTCATAATTTATCTAGTGCCCATGTCGTTTCTCGCCTCCAAGATCGCATTTCTTGGGCGGGATAAAATTGAAAATTACATCAACTTCATTTCCCCAAAACTCTTATATCGTCTCTTATCAAAGGGGGATAAGTTGTTGACACCAAATTTTGACATTCATTTTCTGTAATTCATTGAGTTTTGAGCTTCTAAATTAATTGTGTATGAAAATTATCTTTTAAAATTATATGTTCTATTTTTTTCTATCTCTTTTACTTAAATAATGGATTTATTGTCACTTTATTTAAAAGTTTTGTACTTATCTAATTAATTATAAAGCCATATTTTTCGTATCTATATTTTATATTAGTGGAAAATCGTAATATTGATACTTTCATTTTTTATAAATTATAATTGTCATCTTATAAGATATTGCATTAGCTATTAAATTAGAAGCCAAAATTAAAGAAGAAAAGAAAAGAAACGAAATTTTCAGTCCAACTAAATTTTATCCAATTAATGGCTCAAGAAGAAGCCCATTTCCACAATCCACTCTTACACCTTTGCACCACATAAGTGCCATGGGAGAAGCCACGTTGGCGCCACATAAGGTGCCAACGTTCCAAAACACACGCCAAACCCACGCTTTCCACAGGCCTGCCCATGCCCTTCACACCTAGCAAACGCCCTGCGACGTGTCTCTCCCCTATTTATTAGTCAATTCAAAATTAAAACTCTAAGACCCCAAATACATTGAATTCCTCATTTAATCTACCTATTTTATCCTAAATACCCTTGGATTTCATAAAATAATTTATTTTTTTTCATTTGGTGTCATCAGACGCCCCTCCCTCTATCTATCTGTCTATCTATCTATCTATCTATCTATCTATCTATCTATCTATCTCTTTAGCCGAAAAAACCTCAAGTTTTGACAGTTTTGGCCTTCGCCCCTCAAAATCCATATTTGGCTCGGCCATTTTCAAGCAAGTTCCTTCTCCCCATAGCGTGTTGCAGAAGATCGTCTACTTCTATGTTAAAAAATATATCAAATCCTTATGCTTCAGTAGAGACTAACTATTTTGGTCATAAAAATCAATTGCTTCTGAAAAGTTTTCTGCCATGGTGTATTGTCTGAAGTTCAAGGAGTCTTGTCACTCAATTTAAAAATCAAAATCCTGCCTAAAGGATTCTCCTTGAACCCTTAATTGGTCTCTATAAATATCAAGCTTAGGCATTCGTTTTAGGACATATTTCCTGAACGATTTTCAGTCACAAAACATACAACCAAAAACTGCCTAAAACACCTCTTTTACTCTTGGAAATATCCAACTTTTTATTGTTTTTCATTGTCCTTGGATTTTTGTGCGTGGTCGAGTCCGAATTAGTCCAACTTTGGGGGTAGATCCGAGGTCAAAAGAGCTTCAGTTCATTGCCCCGAAACAGGTGAAAATCTGACTCGAATCTCTTTATTTTATCATTAGAAATCACGTTTTTTAGGACAGTATATAGTCATGTTGTTAGCTTTCTTTTATGTTGTGAATTTTGGACAGTATATAGTCTATGATCCATGATCATTGCTCTGTTTTGTATTAAGCTATGATTATGGAAGTTAATCCCTCCCTCTTAGATATATATTCAATAGACCTTATATCTATAGCCAAGGTAAAAACCAAGGTTAAAGAATGTATTTGAACCCTGTTTTGAGATCTGTACAAAGATTGAATTTATTTTAATTTTCGTGTTTTAGACATTGAGCTTCAAAACTGTTTTGTTTTCATGATTACATGAATTAGTTTTGTTTCTTTTACTCCAGATAGATGATCATGTGATAAGAATTTTCAGCTCATGATTTTCAATACAGAAAACTTGTTTTAAAAGTGTTGTGTTCTAGGCTTTTTTTTAAAAATGATGAGCAGACCATGTTGTTTTGTGAAGAATGTAATTTTTAATTGTGCAAATGTCTCAAATGCAGCTTGCCTCTTCTTTCCTATACCCATAAAAATGTGAGTTTTAAAGTTTCTTTGTTAATTCTATTAGTATATATATATATGTGCGCGTGTGCGTGTGCGTGTGCGTGTGTGGCATGTGTAAATTTGAAGTACTGTGACTTGGTTATTCATGTTGGCATGTGCTCAAAATATATGTGATTTGGTTATATTTAGTTGGTCGCCTTCTGCAAAAAATGTGTCTTGTCCGACGTTTCCATCTTCTTGTTCCAGAGTGGTATATTTATTGTATGATTTTGCTTGGTTTATTTTATATATTAAATATCATCTAAAGTTGAATCGTCTTACTAAAATATTTTTCCTTTCTCTGTTATACATGTACACTCGGGAGCGCGTTTGGAGCTGTGATATGACTCCATCTCTATCCAAATTAGAGAAGCGACCAATATATGCATTTTAGTTCGTGTCTAGAATGACTTCTCCTCCAAAAAGAAAATCTCGCACTTCCTCCTTATCTCGAAGCTTTACATTTTTTATGCATACATATATGTTGTTATCGTTGACTAACGTTTTGTACATTTTTTTGCAATTATATTTGTCTTTGTTTCAATTTATATTTGAATTTATGCAAACTAACTAAGAATGTTAACAAGACATAGTCACTCACCTTCCCTCATTTAGATATTGGGTTTGGAATATTAATTTGGCTTAGAATAATGCTCTTTAAATTAAGTTCATATTGTTGCTTAACTCGTTTGTTGGTTTGAGAAAGAATAATTTTGCAAAGAAGTTGGACCATTTTTGTCACGACCCAAGGGTACACCCTAGATGTAACATGGCGTGCAAGACCCCGAGAGGCCTCATACAAGCCACTTAGCATATTATAACATAAGATAATAGAAAAGAGCGGGAATTTAAAACATTTTCAACAATATCGAAGTCTTTATAAAATGAGCGGAAGTCTAACATCATTGTCTCAAACCATCTAACATAAGAATAAATCTTGGGACACAACCCATACAATAGTTCTAAAATGAAATGGAAGACATAAAGGGAAAATGGTGGTCAAATCCTCGAACAAAATGAGGACTCACCAAATCTTCAATCATTGTTCTACTATGATCCTAGCCATGAGTGTCACTACAACAAAAATAAGTTATAGCGGTAATAAATATAGTCATTAATAAAGAGTGCTAAAGGCTTTACCGACATTAGTTAAGTGTCATTAGAACCAATGTTGCTAAAGACTTTAGGGGCATATACAAAGAGTGTTAATTGCTGCTAAAAATACATATTTAACAGCAATTAAGTTATTGTCATTAATTGATTGTCGCTAATGATCATTTTTTATGTAGTGTGTGAGAATAAATACCGCTGGACCCTACATTTTGATAAGAAATGTAGGCAAGAGTATGTGTTAGTACAAACATGTACTAAATATGATGGCTATAATAAACATCAATGTAGTCATAATATAAGCATTAGTTAACATAAGACAATATCCATAAGCATAAGAGATAACAACATAAGTCATAAGCATAATTAATCCACATAAATCATCATAATGTAAGAGGAATACTTCTCAAGTGACCTCAACTTATCCTTAGTCAAGACTTGGGTCATACATATCAAGGAAGGCAACTCAAGCAACAATCCAAGCTAATCTATCTTTATAACAAGTAAATCTCATATTAAAACATGCTTACAATACTCCCTTGAAGTAATCTTATTTCATCATAACTATGCTACTTTGATTAGAGACTAGTCCCTCTTTAGATACTTCTACTATTCATGGAGGGCATATCATCTTACCAATAAAAAACAATTCATTACTCATGAATGGTTACAATTTACCAATTCAAGGCTACCAAGGAAAAGCACCTGATTATGCTAGACCAAGCTATCATGGAAAGCACCTTTCTATGCAAGTCCAAGCTACTCAAGGAAGGGTACTATTTCTCAATCCAAGCTACCAATGAAATGGTTTGGCCTTACCAATTGGTCATGCTATCATGCAAGCATCCTATCATGCTAGTTCAAGCTAACCATTGGAAGGGTACTATTGCTCAATCCAAGGCTATCCATGAGATTTACTAAATCAAGCTACCATGCATGGTCTTGTCTTACCAAGTCAAGCTATTCATGAAGGGATCTCATATCACTACTTCAAGCTATCATAGTTCATACATGCTTTGATTCATTTTAGGTGAGCAAGCCTTTCAACCTAGAATCGTTCTATGTAAGAAAACCTTTCACATCATTCATTCATACATACATAGAGTAGATCATATGGGTAAATCCTTCAACAACAATTCTATCAACAAATCAACAATCATCATATAGCTTTACTCTCAAAGCCCTACTAATTATAATTCAATATATAAGCTTCACTCTAAAAGCTCTACTAATCATCATTCATCATACATGCTTTAATCTCAAGACAATTCTAATCTCAAAGCCTACAAGTCATAGTTCATCATATATACTTGATCTCAATCAATTCATGTCTACATGCTTTACCCTTAATCAATTCATATCTATATGCTTCAATCTCAAGAAATCTATAATGTATATCATCAACCCTAGAAGATTACATCAAAATCCTCAATTTCACCTTTCATGGCATATAACCCATTTACATCAATTCTAAGTTAGAAACATGGGTACATGTAAATTCATCCTATAAACATGTAATTCTATCAATTCAATCATAAACAATCATAATCCATTCAATTGGATCAATACCCATAACATTAGAAGAAACCCTAACTAGAATTGGCGAAATCTTCTTCTAAATTAGGGAAATCATGGGGGCTCCATGGATAAAAAGTCATCATACATGACTAGAAATCCCACAAAAGCTTGAAGATTGAAGACTTCACTTGACCCTAGCTTCAACTCTTCCTTCTTCTTCCACCTTCTAGTGAGAGAATATTTGAGAGAGGATTTTTGGGATTTCTTTGGGGTTTTGAAATAATCACTTAGAATGAATGAGTTTAGGGGTCTAAAATACTTATATAGGTGGTCTAGGCTTGGGTAAAACGACACCACATTAATCTAATTAAGACCAGAAAGTCTCATTGTGCCCTTAAAATAATCGTCCAGTCCTAGCCCACGAGACCCTACTGATGGACCATGGATTGACCTATCATTCGTCCAAGTCAAGGGTGGGTGGATTCAGAGACTTTTTGGTCGACCTACAGTTCCCCTAGCCACGAGTGGTGGACCCATCGACTGAGTGTGGGTCTTGGCGGGGTTACTGCCTTAGGGAGTTCTCTCGGTGCCCATCCACGGAGCCATCTACCACACGTGGATCCACCCACGAGCCGTGGTTGGTCTTTGTGAGGTGGCACCTTAAAGTTCTATCATGTTATGCCCTCTATCTCATATTCGGGGTGTTACATTATCTCCCCCTTGGGAACAGTCGTCCTCGAATGGTATTCTAGGCACCCTTAAAGGAAACGACTCAAGACTAGCAGTCCATCATGCATGGAACTCATCTAAATGAACACAACCAAGAGGAAACATCGACTCCAAGCTAAACATGTTCAATACCTCACATTGAAGGTAGGAACTACATCTAACAACCAAAAATGCATGAAATTTCAACATCTCTCATGTTCAAGGATGAAGTATCATCTCCAAGCTAAAAACATGCTCAACACAATCTCATGGAGCCTATATGCAATTTATACTCATAGCATACATCCAAGGAGGAATCTCTTAACTCCAAGGTAAGCTAAGGCATGTTCATCAATTCATTTCATGAAGTCTATAGGCAACTCATGCTCAATGCACTACAACATGAGGAAAATCAATCCCATAAACTCATTTTCTTTTAAAACTTAAGCTTTTTCATGAGCATGCATAACATAAAGAAATAATGGGAACATCTAAAACAGACATGACTTCACAACACTTCATAAGCAAATCATAAGGAACTGTTTATCTCAAGCTAGAGGAGGAGTAGAATGAAATGATGAGGATATTGGGACTTCATAACGGCCTCGGCCTCCCAAGTATCACCCTTAACTAAATGACCCCTTCCTAACACTCTCACAGAAGCAACTTCCTCAATCCTTAATTTCTTAACTTGCCAGTATAAAATCTCAATCGGTACTTCTTCAAAAGAGAAATTCTCATTAACTCCCAACCCTTCTAAGGGATCTATGTATGTTGGATCTCCAACACACTTCTTTAACATAGACACATGGAAAACCGGATACAACGATGCCAACTCATTAGGAAACTCTAGCTCTTAAGCAACCTTACCACCATGTCTCAAGATCTCACATGGGTGTAGAAAATGGTGACTAAGCTTCTCGCACTTCCCAAACCTCATTACACTCTTCCTGGGTGAGAATTTCAAGTAAACCCAAATCATGAACATTAGGAACACACATTGACCTTTCTATCTAAGCACATCATCTCCCCCATAGGAGCCAGCCTAAACGGGCTTTCTAAGTACCACTTCTTTCAATTCAACTAAGGTCATATCAAAACATTACTAAACATTCACCCCCGTCACACAAGACGATTCTAAGACATGGTGAACTACTACTACCTTTTAGAGGAGTCTACTAACTTAACACATCAAGAAATTATCTAAACACCCTATTCCTCCAATCTTTGCATGACATCGAAGCATTGGCCAAATCAATGACATCTCCAACACTCATAATGACCATATCGGGTTCTACAATCAATCAAGACATAATAATATTACGAAAAACTCCTACCAAGGATAACATCAAGACCTAGCATATCAAGTCTATCAAGTCACAAAAGACAAAGCAAGACCAGATTCTAATAAAGCATAAAACACATACCGGTAGTCACATCTGGGGGACACTCTTGTTCACCTCTAGCTTGGAGAGAAGAGAACCTATTTTTCCTTGGAGCATTCGCACCCAAACCTCTAGGAGGAGCTTGCTTACCCTCCTATCTCAACCTTTGCCATTGGACAATCCCTCACTTTGTGGCAACTTTCACCACAACTAAAGCAACCCTCTATGCCGGCTAAACACCTACCCTCATGTTTCTTTCCATGCCTAGTACAAGTAGGACATAGGGATTCACTACTCATTTCTTGCGGTTTAGGGTAAGCCACCCTATCTTCATTATACTTAGGAGAATCAGAGGAACCTTGCCCGGAAAACCTTTGTCAATACTTAGGATGACCATGTCCATCAGACCTTGCATGGAAGGAATAATCATCACCATTTCTAGACCTTTTTTTCTCCCTAGATCTCCCTTTTAGTTTCTCCTCTTCAATCTTTTTAGCATGAGCCATAAGATGAGCAATATCCATGTCACCAATGAGCATGGCGGTACGACATTCTTTCACCACTAAATCAGGCACACCCGACATAAACTTACTCATTCTTGACCTAGAGTCGGCCACTAGAGATGGAGCATATTTTGAAAATTGAGTAAACCTCAAAGAATAGTCCTTAACACTCATATTACCTTGCCGAAGGTTAATAAACTTAAGAACCAAAGCCTCTCTCATCTCAAAAGGAAAGAACCTATCAAGAAAAGTAGTTTTGAACCTTTCCCACTCTATGGGACCCATTCCTACCAGTATTTCTTCTTTCCATTGGTTGAACCAAGCATGAGCAACCCCTTTAAGTTAGTAAGTAGCCAATTCCTCCTTCTCCATGGGAGTAACTCCCATAATGTACAACACCTTATGGACCTCATCTATGAACTCTTGAGGATCTTCCTCAGGATTGGAACCATAAAATTCCATAGGGTTCATCCTTGTAAAGTCTCTCATTCTTGACGCTGTCATACCCACATTTGGGTTCACGGGGACTGCCACCTCTCTATTGGCTTGTGCCGTCACGGCTTAAGCCAACACTTGGGAAGCCGATCTAAATTCCGCATTTGTACATTCTCAGTCAAAGGGTCAATTAGAGCTTGTGGAGGAGCTTGGGGAGGAACTTCCTGATTCATATTTTCTGACTCATTCCTTCTAGCACAAGCCCTTGTAGTAGTCATATTCTGTAGATCATCGGGTAAGAAAGATGAGTCCGAGATTTTGAATCATTCAGAGCTTTGTTTTGATAGTATAAGTGTCCTCAAATGCCTATTTTATGCTTTAAACTGATGTTAAAGTGTTGATTTGTAGCTATGAAGGCTAAGGAGAAAGGAAAGGACACTAGTGGGTAAAAAGGAACTAACAAGATGACGAAGTGAAGAAAAGTAATATTAGTGATCGCCAAGACTACTCAGCGATCTGCCGAGTGGTTCTTTAGCTTGCCTAAAGTTCCAGCGTGCCAGCCCTTGGAAAAACCAACTTAGCGACAAGAATGGACAGTCGGTGAATCGCCAAATGACTCCGCGATGGAAACCTTGATCGCCCAAACTTACAGGACCTGGAGGACTAATGGCTAATGCAAATTAGCGATGAAAGGGAGCAAAAGGTGGATCCCTGACTTGTTTGGTGAGACACGACTTATTTTTCCCAATAGCTATTCAAGCCAAAAATTGGACAACTATAAATTGAACTTTTAAATGCAGAGACTGGAGTTCTAATCCCAAAGTTTGAAAGTTAGAGTTTTCTCTTAGTTTTTGAGTTTCCATTGTAGACTTTGAGGATTTCTAAGCTTAATTTTAAGGATTTGCAAGTGGGTTTTCGAACATAATCAATTTGGAATGTTGTAAAGGCTTGGAGACTTTTGCCCAACTGATGACTAATCTAGTTGGTAATTGTTTTTATACTTTTATGATGCCTAGCTAAAACATCAATTCTTGAGCATTAATATGTAAGTGGTGTAATCTGAGCATTAATCAAAATAACGCCGCTACCGGGGAGTGGTGTTTAGAATTCTATTATTGAAGTTGAATTGTGATCTTCTTGTGTTGTAGTTGAATCAACTACTCTGTTTTGTGTTTGTGTTGATTTGTTTTGAACAAAAGAAGAAATGAGCATGAACATGAGTAATGGTAGCCAAGTTGGCCACCAAGACGATATTGGAAATCTGAATGAACCAATTCAATTGGGTGGTGTTGGTGCAATACGTCTGCCTTCTGTTGAGGGGAATGTTGTCTTCCATGTCACTAGCATAATGCTACAGCTCATCCAAATGAAAGAACTATATGGAGAGCTATCCCATAAAGATCCCCCATGAGCATATTCAGAACTTTGTGGACGTATGTGGTCCTTTTTCATTCAAAAACATATCACAAAAATCAGTTCATCTTCGGTTGTTCCCATTCTCTTTGATAGGTGAAGTTACCAAATTGTTAGCTGATGTACCGAGGAACTCCACTACTAATTCGGATGAACTTACATCAGCGTTCTATGTAAGGTTCTTTCCACATCAAAGATGATAAATGCTTAGAGATAGTATCCAAGGTTTCAAACGCTTGGAGGGTGAACCAATCTACGAGATGTGTCTGCGATTTGAGAAGTTGGCACTTCAATGTCCGACTTTGATGTTGTCTTTGGTATGAATGGGTTGCATTATGGTTATGTTTATTTGATGGTAGAACTCGACTTAGTCATGATGAGTTTTGGGGTATGTTGATAGGATTGATGAATAAGGTGTTTAAGTAATGCCTAGAGGTGTTGAAGGAGTAGACTCCTCAAAACGGTAGTAGTGCAACTTACCATGGTTTAGAATCATTTTGTGTGATGGACGTGAAAACTTTGTGATAACTTGATTTGACCTTAGAGTTGAAAGAGATGGTGCTTAGAAAGTTCGTATAGGCTTACTCCCAAGGGGGAGATGATGTGCTTAGATAGCAAGGTCGTTGAGTGTTCTTAATGTTCATGATTTGGGTTTGGGAAAGTTTAGTCCCCGTTTTGTAAAGCCCTTATGAGATCTTAGACCGGCAAGTTAAGAAATAGAAGAAACAAGGAAGTTTCTTCCATAAAAATGTTGAGTGATATTTTAGTGAGGGTTTTAGTTGAGGAGGCTACTTGGGAGGCCTAGGGCCAATAAGATGTCCTGATATCCTCATCATTTTTCCTTGTATTCCTCATTTAGCATTGAGATGATGAGCTCCTCATGGTTTGTTCTTTATGTGTAGTCAAGTATGTTTTAGTTGTTTCCATGATTTCCTTATGTGGTACATGTTCATGAAAGTTTATGTTTTGAAAGAAAATGAATTATATGATTGTCTGTTCCTCATGTTGTTGTGCATTAAGTATGAGTTGCCTATATGTTCCATGAGATGAATTGTTAGACATGCTTTAGTTATGTTTTTTTATAGTAAATTTCATATAGCCTCCATGAGATAGTATTGAGCATGCCTTGAGCTTGCAGAAGGAAGTTCCTCCTTAAAAGATGAGAAATTTGAGACTTCATGCATATTTGTTGCTTGGAATAGTTCCTACTTTCCTTGAGGTGCATTGAGTATATTTAGTTTGGAGTAATGTTTCCTCCATCATTTTGTGCATTGTTATGATGTCGCATGCATGATGGGATGCTAGTTAAGAGTCGTTTCCTTTAAGAGATGCCTAGAATGCCATTCGAGGACGAATGTTCCCAAGGGGGATAAATTGTAACCCCCCAGAAATTTGTAGGCTAAACTAGAGCTAAATGTGAAGGTTAGAGTCAAGGTAGGAGGGCAAGAGCAAAGGAAAAAGGCCAAGGGCCAAGGCACTGCCCATGACCACGAGGGCTTTCACAACCCGTGGTGGTCACCACGCCCTGTGGTGCCACACGTGGTGGTGAGGCAATACGCCTCCAAGGCTGCCCCAAATTGGCCTTCTCCACATGAGCCACTTCACGGTTCGTGAAGCCTTAGATGGCTCCAGGGAGTGGCCATGGTCATGCCTTATTACGTGAAGGTTGAGTAAGGATAGCTTAGACACTGCCTCAAGGCCCACGAGAGGGACCATGGCTCGTGGTAGGATCCACAGCTCATGGAGCCCTTCGTGAAGAAGCCTTAGGATTTTGGGGCTGAAGGCATGGTTGCCTAGACACTGCCCCATGGTCCACGAAGGCGTCCAAGGCTCATGGTCATGACAACAGATCGTGGGGCCTCACATGGTGTCTTGGCAGGTCACTTTAGTTGAAGGTTAAATAAGTCATTTCTGGTTTTAGTCCAACTAAATCAAAGTCGTTTTGGGTAAGTCTAGGACCACTATATAAGTCATTTTTAAGTAAAAACTCACCAAACTAAGTCACATTTTCAAAAACCCAAATCAATTCCCCTAAGTTCATCCTCTCAAATATTCTCTCTCTAGAAAGTGAAGAAAAAGAAGAAGTGGGTCAAACTAGGTCATGACAAGTCTCTATTTTTTAAAGCTTGGTAGGCTTTGTAATCATGGTATGATGGCTTATTCATTCATGGATTCCTTTCATCCATGAAGCCCCCATGTTTTCCCCAATTTAGAAGAAAAATTCCCTAAGTCAAACTAGGGTTTCTTTTAATGTTATGGGTTATGATCCAATATAGTGGATTATGATTGTTTATGATGGAATTACATGTTTTTAGTATGACTATTCATGTATTCATGCTTAACCTATGATTCTAAGGTGAATTTGATATAGTTGGGTTTTATGCCATGAAAGGGGAAAGTTGAGGGCTTAGATGTAATCTTCTATGAATGATGAATTGCATTATAGATTTGCTTTGGAGGGAAGCATATGGACATGAATTTCTTAATAGTAAAGCACATAGACATGAATTTATTAAAGATCAAGTATGCATGATACATTATGATTTAGTAATGCTTGAGATTGAACCTATATGATGATATATGATTTAAAATTGCTTAAGAATGAAGCGTGTGATTAGAATGTCTTAAGATCTAGGCATGTGTGATGATTGTGAGAAGTAATGCTTTGAAATTAAGGCTTGTAATTATGAATGTTAATTGCTAAGGCTTTGGGAGTAAAGATAATATGATGAACTATAAATGTTAAGACTTTGAGAGTGAAGCTTATGTGCTTGATGAATGGTGGATAGGATTGTATTGGAAGGATTTACCCACATGACCTATATTATGAAGGTATGCATGTTATTATGAGATCCATGTTTAATGCTTAAATTCAAGAAGTGTTGATTGATAGTAGGGCTTGAACCTTGAAAGGACAAGTTGATGGAGTTGTGCATGTTTTCATGAAATCTATGTAAATGCTATGAGTACACTTTGAGAGTGAAGTGTTAATGATTATATTGTTGTTGTGGGCTGATTGAAAGGTTATTCTCATGAACTCATAATATAAATGATGTGAAAAGTTTTCTCACATAATGAAGATTCTAGGTTGAAAGTCTTTCTCACCTAATTGAATCAAATATTTACATGTGGACATGAACGGTGAAGGGTTTTCTTACCCATGATCCAAGAGCTATCCCTATGTACTAAATAGGATTGATTGTCAAGGAAATCCTTCCATGAAATATGAGTTAAGACAAGACATAATAATTACTCTGTGGGATTAATGGTTAG
>NC_064282.1:63103686-63260002 GCF_019186545.1 Solanum stenotomum | reverse complement strand
TTCCCGATCTCCAGTTCAGCAGCATCAGTGGTGAGTCCTCATTCTTCGAGGACTAGTGTCATGTTTATCTTTATCACTTTTAGTCTTTAGTTTCAGTTTTGCTAGACCTAGTTGGTGCATGTCCCAACATTTCTAGTCAGTTTAGAGGCTTATTTCAGACATAGTTAGATTCAGCTTAGTATTTTGAGTTTGATATTTCTTTTGTATTAAACTCTCAAATTTGATATATTCAGTTATAGTATATGGGTATTCCCCATCTTTTCATATTTATTTATGAATTAGCTTCCGAATCAGTTTATTATATTTAGTATGCTCATGATCATGCCAGCAGGGTTAGCTTGGGATCACTTGTGGTCCTAGGTCCCGTGTCCGTGTCTCGGGGGTATCTCGGGGCGTGACAAACTTGGTATCAGAGCACTTGGTTTAAGTGTCCTAGGATGTCTTAAAAAGCCGCACTAGGTAGAGTCCTTTTCATGGGTGTGTAGTGCGTACCACATCTAATGAGAGGGAGGCTACAAAGTGTCTTAGGAAAAATCTTCATTTTCTTGTTACTCTTATCGTGCGTAAGGTATGATCTAATTCCGTTCTAACTCGACATTCTACGTTTCAGTGATCATGCTTCCTCGTAGAGCTAACGCCTGGAATGCGAATGCTAGGAATGCAAACGCATCTCCTCCAATTCTAGATCAAGAAGTCTCAAATGTTGAATTCAGGAATGCCATTCAAATGTTGGCTCAGAGTGTCGCTAATCAGAATAATCAGTGGGTTCAAGCTCATGTGAATGCAAATGGTGGATCAACAGCAGCAAGGGTCCGTGACTTTGTTAGGATGAATTCACCTGAGTTCTTAGGATTGCAGACTGGTGAAGATCCCCAGAATTTCTTGGATGAGATCAAGAAGATCTTTGAGGTGATGCAGGTCACTGGGAATGATCGGGTTGAGTTGGCATCTTACCAGTTGAAAGATGTAGCTCATATCTGGTACACTCAGTGGAAGGAGAACAGGGGTACAGATGTTGCTCCTATTACTTGGGATTGTTTCAGTGAAACCTTTCTGGACAGGTTTTTCCCCATAGAGTTGAGAGAAGCAATGGCCCAGGAATTTATGAACTTGAGGCAGGGTAACATGACTGTCCAAGAGTATGGGCTCAAGTTTAACCAACTCTCCAGGTATGCTCCTCACATGGTTGCTGATTCCAGAGCTCAGATGAATAAGTTTTTGTATGGAGTGTCAGACTTAGTGAAAATAGATTGTAGGAATGCTATGTTGTTAGGAGACATGAACATCTCTAGGCTCATGACTCATGCTCAGCAGGTTGAGGGTGATAACCTTAGGGAACAAGCTAAGGAGACTAAGAAAGCAAGAACAGGTAACTACGAGTATTCCCAACAGAAAACAGGTGGTGGAAATCGCTCACAGTTTCAGCAGAAGTCTTCAACTCCAGCCCCTTCATCAGCTAGTGTTCCATCCCCCAGGTTCCGTAATGATCAGAAGGGTAGGGCGTTAGGCTCTAAGTCTCAAGGTAGTGTTTCAGGCGTCGAAACTTACCCAACTTACCCGAAATGTAGTAAGAACCATCCGGGCGAGTGCCTTGCAGGTAAGATAGGATGTTTTGGGTGTGGTCAGTCTGGTCATAGATTGAAGGATTGTCCTTCTAGACATGGTCAAGGAGGAAATAATGGTAGAACTCAGTCTACAACTTCAGCAGCACCAATAGGTCGCCCAACTCAGCAGGGTAACTCATTTGGTATAGGTGGCGGACAACGCCAAAATAGGCTCTATGCTCTTCAAGCTCGTCAAGATCAGGAAGATTCTCCTGATGTAGTCACTGGTACGTTACGAGTCTTTGATCTTAATGTCTATGCTTTATTAGATCCAGGGGCTACTCTTTCTTTTTAACTCCTTATATAGCAGTCCAATTCAGTGTTAGCCCAGAAACTCTTTCAGAACCCTTTTCAGTCTCTACTCCAGTCGATGACCCAGTTATAGCTAGACGGGTATACAAAAATTGCCCTGTCACAATCTCTCAGAAAGTCACCTCAGCAGATCTTGTAGAGTTAGAAATGGTAGACTTCGATGTCATTCTAGGCATGAATTGGTTACATTCATGTTATGGCTCAGTTGATTGTAGAACTAGGATTGTTCGTTTTCAGTTTCCAAACAAACCAATCCTAGAATTGAATGGTAGTAGCTTAGCGCCTATGAGTCGATTCATTTCTTACCTTAAGGCCAAAAAGATGATCTCCAAGGGTTATCTTTATCATCTAGTCCGGGTTAAGGATTCTAGTTCTGAATCCCCAACTCTTGAGTCAGTTCCTATAGTCAGTGAGTTTCCAGAAGTGTTCCCAGAAGATCTTCCTGGAGTTCCTCCCGAAAGGGAAATAGACTTTGGAATTGATCTCCTTCCAGATACCCAGCCTATCTCTATCCCTCCTTACATAATGGCTCCAGCTGAGCTTAAAGAATTGAAAGAGCAGTTGAAAGACCTTCTAGATAAGGGCTTCAGCAGACCAGTATTTCGCCATGGGGTGCACCAGTGTTATTCGTGAAGAAGAAAGATGGTTCTCTCAGAATGTGCATTGACTATAGGCAGTTGAACAAAGTCATAATCAAGAATAAGTATCCCATCCCCAGGATTGATGACTTGTTCGACCAACTTCAGGGTGCTAGTCATTTCTCGAAGATAGACCTTAGATCAGGTTATCATCAGCTTAGAGTCAGAGATAGTGACATTCCGAAGACAGCCTTCAGAACTCGGTATGGTCATTATGAATTTGTAGTCATGTCATTTGGACTAACCAATGCTCCTGCAGCTTTCATGGATTTGATGAACAGAGTGTTCAAACAGTACTTGGACTTGTTCGTTATCGTCTTTATTAATGATATCCTCATTTACTCTAGGAATGAGGAAGAACATGCAAGTCATTTGAGAGTTGTTCTGCAAACTCTCAAAGATCACCAGTTATTTGCAAAATTTAACAAGTGCGAGTTTTGGTTACAATTAGTTGCCTTCCTTGGGCATATTGTGTCTAGTGAAGGAATTCGAGTAGATTCCCAAAAGATAGAAGCAGTGAAACAATGGCCCAGACCTACCTCTGCTACAAATATCAGAAGTTTCTTAGGTCTAGCAGGTTATTACAGAAGGTTTGTGGAAGGATTTTCATCCATAGCCTCACTATTGACTAGGTTGACATAGAAAAATGTTAAGTTCAAGTGGTCAGATGATTGTGAGAAAAGCTTCGCAGAATTGAAAACTAGGTTGACTACAGCTCCTGTCTTGACTCTACCAGAGGGTTCAGATGGTTATGTGATCTATTGTGATGCATCCAGAGTCGGCCTAGGTTGTGTGTTGATGCAGCGAGGTAAGGTTATAGCTTATGCTTCTAGACAACTTAAGGTGCATGAGAAGAACTACCCAACTCATGTCCTCAAGCTAGCAGCAGTGGTGTTTGCATTTAAGATTTGGAGACATTACTTGTATGGTGTTCACATAGATGTGTTCACAGACCATAAAAGCCTTCCATATGTGTTCACCCAAAAAGAGTTGAATCTTCACCAGAGAAGATGGCTAGAGTTCCTCAAAGATTATGATATGAGTGTGCATTACCATCCTGGTAAGGCAAATGTAGTAGCAGATGCCCTTAACAGACTATCTATGGGTAGTGTAGCACATGTTGAGGAAGAAATGAGAGAGCTAGCAAAGGATGTTCACAGACTTGCTCGCATAGGAGTTCGTCTTATAAGCATATCAGATGGTGGTGTAACGGTTTAGAATGGGGCAGAGTCTTCTTTGGTAGTAGAGGTTAAGGAAAAGCAAGATAGTGATCCAATCTTGCTTGAACTTAAGGGTGCAGTCCACAATCAGAGAGTGGAGGTTTTCTCCCAAGGGGGAGATGGTGTACTTCGCCATCAAGGTAGATTGTGTGTTCATGTGTGGGTGAATTGAGACAACATATTTTCACAGAAGCCCACAATTCCAGATATTCTATTCATCCAGGCGCCACTAAGATGTACCATGATCTGCGGGAAGTCTATTGGTGGAATGGTATGAAAAGAGATATAGCAGATTTTGTGGCTAAGTGCCCCAATTGCCAGCAAGTCAAGGTAGAACATCAGAAACCAAGAGGTATGACTCAAGAGATTGACATTCCTACTTGGAAGTGGGAAGTGATCAACACGGACTTCATCACAAGTTTACCTTGTACTCGTAGACAGCATAACTCCATTTGGGTGATTGTTGATAGGGTTACTAAGTCTTCTCGCTTTTTGGCGGTCAAGACTACAGATTCGGCGGAGGATTATACCAAGCTTTACATTAATGAGATTGTGAGGTTGCATGGGGTTGCTTTGTCTATCATCGCAGATAGAGGTCCTCAGTTTACCTCTCATTTCTAGAAGTCATTTCAGAAGGGTCTTGGTACTCAGGTTAACCTTAGCACAACAATTCATCCACAGACTGATGGTTAGGTAGAGCGTACCATTCAGACCTTAGAGGACATGTTGAGAGCTTGTGTGATCGACTTCAAGGGTAGTTGGGATGATCACATTCCTCTGATTGAGTTCGCCTACAACAATAGTTACCATTCCAGCATTTAGATGGCCCCTTATGAGGCATTGTATGGGCGTAGATGTAGATCTCCAGTTGGTTGGTTTGAAGTAGGTGAAGCAGCCTTGAAGGACCAGATTCGGTCCTTGATGCTATGGAGAAAGTGCAACTCATTAGAGATAGACTTAAGACTGCTTCGAGTCGCCAGAAGTCTTATGCAGATGTGAGAAGAAGGGAACTAGAGTTCCAAGTTGATGATTGAGTTTTCCTGAAAGTGTCACCCATGAAGGGACTGATGAGATTTGGCAAGAAAGGGAAGCTCAGATTTCTCTTTNATAGTTACCATTCCAGCATTTAGATGGCCCCTTATGAGGCATTGTATGGGCGTAGATGTAGATCTCCAGTTGGTTGGTTTGAAGTAGGTGAAGCAGCCTTGAAGGACCAGATTCGGTCCTTGATGCTATGGAGAAAGTGCAACTCATTAGAGATAGACTTAAGACTGCTTCGAGTCGCCAGAAGTCTTATGCAGATGTGAGAAGAAGGGAACTAGAGTTCCAAGTTGATGATTGAGTTTTCCTGAAAGTGTCACCCATGAAGGGACTGATGAGATTTGGCAAGAAAGGGAAGCTCAGATTTCTCTTTTGAAGAAGTGTGTGGGTAATCCAGCATCCATAGTACCATTAGAGAGTGTGGTCGTGAAAGATAGCCTTTCATATAAGGATGTACCAGTTGAGATTCTTGATCGTCAGGTTAGAAGGTTGAGAAACAAAAAAGTCGCTTCAGTCAAGGTTTTGTAGAGGAGTCAGTCCGTAGAGGGAGCTACTTGGGAAGCAGAAGTAGCCATGAAGTCCAAGTATCCTCACCTCTTTCCTTTCGATTCCATTCCAGCTTGAGGTAATAGTTCCTCTTTAGTTTTTCAGTCATTCATGTGTAAATTCAGTCTTAGTAATACCCCGTATTCGAATCAGGCCTAAAATGCAGATTTTGAGAAGTTGCAGGTGCAACCCACGGTTGCCATCCACGGACCGTAGGTCAGACCACGGCCCATGTTGGTGGTCCGTGCTTCACCACTGCAATCCCTCCCCAGCCAAGCTTAGAAAAATTGGCTAAGTCATGACTCACGGACAGACCCACGGTCTGTAGATCAGACAACGGTCTGTGGTCTATGTCCATAGATCAAGACCTCCTTTACCCAGCCTCTGACACAAACTACGGTTGACCAGCATGGACCGTCAATCGATCCACGGTCCGTAGGTCTGACCGTAGATGAGAGTCAGCAACCAGTTAGCTGAAAATTGTTGATGGGTCAACTTCAGATGGTCATAACTCTTAGCACAAAATGAATTATGTGTACCATGACCTATGGTTAGATAGATAATTGAATCCTCTTTCCAACTCCACCAATTTTGCTAAATTCCGACATCCGAGTAAAATGTTATGCTCATTTTAGTGAAGCATTACCGGGCAGACTCCACCTACGGATCCAATCGACGGACCGTCGATTGAATGACGGCCCGTCAGTTCAATCCGTCGATCACTCCGACAACAGTTTAATCAGGGGTCTTTTGGTCTTTTCCTATTTCGTTTAACCCCTAAGATACGTCGTTTACCCCTAAATCATGAGGTTTTAGTCAGTTTTAGCCTAGAAACATAATTAGAACTTACCTAAGTCAAATTCATTAATCAAAACTTAGAAAATTAAAATCAAGAGAGGAGAAAGAGGTCAAGAACCCTAGTTCAAGAACGCAGCGAGGTTTCTCCAGTTCTAGCCCCGAAGTTGAAACATTTCTCCGTGGAATTCGTCACCAGGTGTGTGGGATTTCACTAGTGGGTTCCTTTCTCCCATTAGGTCCCTAGAATTCAGTCAGTTTCTTGATTCTCTTATTATGAATAGACCTAGGGTTTCTACAATTACACCAGATCATCATGAATTAGTTATTTAAATGTTCCAAATCAGATTATCATGTTACTGCTCAGTTTATCGCATGAATTTCAGAACCCTAGCTATGTATTTCTTTAGTTCTTGAATTACACATGTTAGGTCAGATATTTCAGTATTCAGTTTTACATGCCTCAGTTTATGAATGCATCATTATCAGATTAATTATTGCATTCTCAGTTAGCATGTTAAGTTTCGAGCTATCCAGTATTTACAGAAATTCAGTCATAACCAGTTAACCACTTAATCATTGGGAGTAACATAATACCGAGTTGGACTACGGTTCAGCGTACCCATATAGTCCTAGAACTACGAGCCACGTAGGTATAAGTCCCCTCTGTGGGTAACATCAGTTTAGTGATCACGCTAGCATGCCTTTATACCTCTGCCAGGGTATATTGGGTCCTCTCGATGGGGCGTATACATCGTACTCCACATTTAGCTCATGTGGTTTTATGTTGGTTATTAGTAGCTCCCACAGTCAGTCAGACTCTATTGCATTGACCACATTTACAGTTAATTCAGTATTCAGTCAGCATGTTATAAATTGGTCATTGCATTCAGTTAGCTCAGTATTCAGTATCTATATCATGTCCAGATTATTTCATTGTTTTATTGCTTTGTTCAGTTATATGTTATTTCAGCTTTGCTCTATCCTGCATGCTCAGTACCTTTCAAGTACTGACGCATACGTGCGCTACATCTTCTCGTGATGTAGGTTCAGGTTCTCAGCATCCAGATCACGCTTAGATCGATTCCCGATCTCCAGTTCAGCAGCATCAGTGATGAGTCCTCATTCTTCGAGGACTAGTGACATGTTTATCTTTATCACTTTTAGTCTTTAGTTTCAGTTTTGCTAGACCTAGTTGGTGCATGTCCCAACATTTCTAGTCAGTTTAGAGGCTCATTTCAGACATAGTTAGATTCAGCTTAGTGTTTTGAGTTTGATATTTCTTTTGTATTAAACTCTCAGATTTGATATATTCAGTTATAGTATATGGGTATTCCCCATCTTTTCAGATTAATTATGAATTAGCTTCCGCATCAGTTTATTATCTTTAGTATGCTCATGATCATGCCAGCAGGGTTAGCTTAGAATCACTTGTGGTCCTAGGTTCTGTGTCCGCGTCTCGGGGGTATCTCGGGGCGTGACACCATGTGTCAAAATGACTAGGCATCCAAGACCAACAAGGTGATGCAACATGTCCAAATTATGTGGTAATCCCAATTAAATTCAGGAACCAATCTCAATCTGTCAAGTGTCAAAATGACATTTTTTGGTCAGTCATATGCAACCTTGTCAACCGCTATAACTAAATAGGGGATAGACATGACATTCAAGGAATTTTAAGAAGACTTCAATATAAATTCTGCAAGAATTGGAGTAAGCTACAACACCAACTACATATCTCTTCGAAGGAGTGGTAGATGGAGTTCTTCCCAGAGATACACTTAATTTTTGTAATTCTTGAGCTCCTTTTAAATTTATTTATTTTTACTCGTGCAATTTAGATTTTCTGTCTTTTCTTGCCTTTTTATTTTATACTATTATAAATTTGTTAGGTGAATCACTATTCTTTTTATCGTTCATGTTCCTTCTATGCATTGCTTTTTAAATAAATAAAAATGTCTAAAAGAAAGTTCAAAACTTGGGGCGGATGAAATCGTTTTTCACATTTTTTAATTAGTATATCATTACTTTAATAATATGAAATATTGACTATAATAAACATAATAAAAGTCTAAAGAAGAAAAAATATATTTTTATTGTTAAATTTTAAAGTCCTCAGAGTAATTGTATTTTATTGAATTTCCTAATTTTTTCTTCAAATAATTTAAAATTTTCAATTGTTATTGATGCATCTTTACAATAAATTTGAGGTTCTAGCTGAATGCATAACCCTGTGCTTTTCATAAGGGATCATCTTATACCGTTATAATCTGATAAGTGAACATCAACAAGATTTATGTAATCATAGACTTTTAAGGGGAACAAGAATCGAGGAAGTTATAAAGTATTTTAGCCACTCTTATTTAATTATATAAACGGAAAAGGGCCTAAAATACCCTTAAGCTAATGGAAATGGTACAATACTACCCTCCATCCACCTATTGGCTCCCAAATACCCCTATCATACACCTATTGGCTCCCAAATACCCCTGCCATCCATCTTGGGGTCCAATATTGACCGCTTTTATAACTAATTATCATTTAAATAATTTTTAAAAAAAATATGTGGCAACCATCTATTGGATACAATTTAATTACATAAATTAATTTACAAACCCACTCATTACTAATTATACCCGATCCAAATTAACTACACCCAACCCAAATGAGCTACACCCGCCCCAAATTACATTTACGCCACCGATTAAAACAAATACACCCTTCAATTCCAACATTTAACTTCCTCTTCCAATCTTACTTCCCAAATATATTCACCTACAATCTCGAAAAGCACTACCTCAATATGCTCATGTATCACCATAAAAAAACATGACAGTATTGGTGATTTTTTTGGTGCTACAGGTGTATTTAGGTAGTGTTTTTCGAGATTGTAGGGAAATATATTGGGGAAGAAGGTTGAAATATGAAGTGAAATGTTGGGAATGAAGGGTGTATTTGTTTTAATCTATTAAGTAAATGTAACTTGGGGTGGTTGTAGTAAATTTTGATTGGGTGTAGTTAACTTGAGTGAAGTGTAGTTAATTGGGTCGGATATAATTAATAATGGGTTAGTTTGTAAATTAATTGAAGTAGTTAAATTGTAACCAATTGATACTCTTCTCATATTTTTAAAAACAATATTGAAATGATAATCCGCTATAAAAGTGGTCAATATTGAAAGCAAAGTTGGATGAGAGGGTATTTAGGAGCCAATAGATGGATGACAATGATATTTGGGGGACCATTAGGTGGATGAAGGTAGTTTTGTACCACTTTCAACAGTTTGAGGGTATTTCAGACCCTTTTCAGTTATATAAATAGTAGTAAAATTACCCATGAAAAATTTCTATTGAATTACAATTTTTTTTTTGTTTCCAAGCTATTATAAATGAATATACAAACTCTTTTCTTACCGATGCATCATTTCCATAATTCTAAATTACGGTGATGAAAAAAGTTATGGGCTTATTCTTTCCTATTATAGAATCTTATCAGGAAGTTATTGATGTTTGATATATAATCTTAACAAAATACTTGTAATGACCTCCAGGCCATTTCTATATTTATACCTCTTATTTCTCATTTACAGCTTTGCACTAGCGACCCCAAGTAATTTATGACTTGCTAGGACTAATAGTACTATCACCTGGTTGTTCGTTTTGGAACTTTTAAACCTTGAACGATGGATTTTGATAAAAGTACTACAGCTAAAACAAATTTTAGCGGCAATAAATATTGACATTAATAAAGAGTGCTAAAGTCGTTACCGGCATTAGTTGAGTGCCATTAGAACCAATGTCACTAAAGGCTTTAGGGACATATACAAAGAGTGCTAAATGTCGCTAAGAATCACTTTTGATGTAGTGAAGGTTTAAGAAGATAACTTCAGAATTCAATTTTGAGGATTTTATCAACTGCGGAAGGGTCAGTTTTGGCTACTACTGTAGTCGGCACGACTCCCAAGGCTTTCAGTGTGAGTGTGTGATCAGGCATTTTAACTTTCAAGTTAAGGCCTAAGTTTGACTTTAGTAAGCATTTTGAGAAAACGAGCTCAAATGAGAATTTTTCTGGCGATCTTAGCCCCAAAATGTTGAATGTACTCTACAATGATCCCTTGTTTAGATCCAGAAGCTTCCATGCTAATTTCTATCCCTCTTGTATATTTTGACTTAAAATGGATTTTGGTGTGGGATCCATATACTGTCGATATGACCTCATATGGAAGTTTTTACCACTCTATTGAGTCAAGAATGTTGAATTAGAGTGGATGGCATATCTCTTTTGCGTGTACAGGGTTCTGATCCAATCTTAAACCCTCAGGCAAAGATCGGGGGACTTTGCTAAAATGCTTATTCTTGATTTCTGGTAGAGCCTCTTTTGTGCCCCTTTAGTTAACTTAAGCTAACGCCACTTATTCAACCAGGGCTCCGCGTAAGCCAGGCCTTCCACTAAGGCTACAGGGCTCGCTTTTGCGGACAACGTTTGCTTAAGTGAGGCTTGCTTTTGCAGCAATGTGATAACGGTCAAATCACCCTCTAAAACTAGTTTAAAATGTGAGTGACAACTGTCAATAAAAATACCCAACTAAGAGTCGGGGTCAAATCCCACAAGGAACAATTTAACAACAAATGAAAAGATAAAGGCTAACTAGATATTAGCTTGAACCTAGTCATACACGATACATAAATATCAAATAGAAGACAACTTTTATAATTACACTTCTAATGTGGGCAAAGACGATACCAAGCAAGAGATGTATGGGAATTGAGAAAACTTGAGATTCAATGAACACTCAACGTTCCATTGCGATTCAATCCACAATCATACAATCCCTAATGGTTAGGCTGATAAACGCTCAACCACACCTCATCCAATACTAGGTGTGGGCGATCGTATTCTAGTTTAAAACCCAACGAAAGGTTGGGGTCCAACCCACAGGGAGCGGTACATGTTCAAACGCAATTATGAAGTGCAAACGTGAAAATGAAGGAGCATAAACTCCAAATGGTCCTTTTTGGTGATCTATCAGTCATCTTCACATAGGCTATCTCTTTTTAAGTTATAGCTTTTATGAAGAGCTTTTCTTTTTCTTGTAAAGGGAGAGTCTCCCTCATTTATGCTTTCCTAGATTCTCTGTATCGAGAGCAGTCCTCTCAAATAGGTGCTTAGATGATAGGCTTCATTTCTAGTATGGTGAAGAGTTGGAGAACCTTAGTAGGCTACCAACTCTTGAACCATCATAGGATGGAAGTAAGGTATATGCCCTCCTCACTGTATTTTGCCTTGTTTATCTATGATAAGGCCTGGGGGTGTTGCTCAGCCCTTGACCCATACAAGGGTCGTTAAAAAAAAGAAAAAAAAGTGCAAACGTGGTGTAATCCATTATAGGAATAGAAATTATCGAAAACATACAAACAAATCTAAATGAGTGACAATGAATGTCAGATAGGGGGTTTGGATTTGCATTAACAGCTGAAACAAGGCTTAAAATAGGGGAAAACAACAATATTATGAGGAATTCTCGGGATGTTATCATTTAAGCTAATTACGCTATATGGGTAATTGAAATTTAACAATAATTTGTTGAAATATAGTGGGTAGGCTGGACTTTAAGTGGAATAGCTTAGGCGATCTAGGTTGCCATTGCGTAGCCGATTACCCATTTCTGTCGCCAAGTTGGTTCTTTCCCAGGGCTGGCACGCTGGAACTTTGGGCTGGCTAAAGAGTCCTTCGGCAGTTCGCCGAGTGGTCTTGGCGATCACCAGGATCGCTTTTCTTCACTTCTTCAACTTGTTTGCTCCTTTTTATCTGGTAGTGTCCTTGCCGTGTTCCTTTGCCTACATACATGAAAATAAATGCTTTAACATTAATTTATAGCATAAATTAGACATTTGAGGACACTAAAACTATCAAAATAATGCCCTAAATGAGTCTGAATCTCTGACTTATCAACACCCCAACTTAAAATTTTGCTTGTTCTCAAGTAAAACTCAAGATCAATCGATTCAACAAGGATGTCAGCAAACAGCGTTGCTCAAGACTCAACATAAATGCACACACAAGGTTCAAACTACACATACAATGCTCAATTGCGCACTCAAAGATTAAAATTGTGACTCACTATTATCAAATGGACTCAAGCTCACAATGCTTGCTTCAAATGCAAGTTCAAGATCAACAAAGGTACTTAAATGCCCTCACAACAAAGATGATTCCACATTCACACAAAATTTTCAAAAATTTAAAGTCTCGGAATTACAAACAACTCTCACACTCAAAAAAATGAATATATGTATGACTCCACACATATGCTTGCCCTTATTTCCAATCAACATTTGTTTAAGCTCGCTAAAGACCACAAAGGTCTTTTTAAGGCTTGCAATGGGGCTAAGTATAAAGATATGGTCATTAAGGCTTAGTGACTTCTACCTTCATGAATTATGGCCTGAAAATCACTTTTTCTCCTTCTCTGTCACATCCAAACATGTCCATAAACCACCTCATTATTCAACTAAACATAAATCACCGGATACCCTATTTTTCACTATCGTCACATACTTTATTTCACTTTTTTTTCAGTCTTTTTCTTTTCTTTCTTCTTTTTCTTTCCTCTTTTTTTTTTTTTACATTGAGGGGTTCCGTCTTTTTCAAACAATCCATCAAAGGGGGAATTTTTCAGACTTCTTGACTTTCCTTCTTTTTCACCACACCCCCAACTTAGGGTTTTGGCCTAAGTTGGCTATTCAAACATACCACTACTTCATGAAGGTTATAGGTGATGGGATAAAGAGGTCAAAGTTGTTCAAGTTTCTTCCAGGCAAAGGATAGGCTCAAAAGGTGCCAATCAAAGTTCAATCATCTCACAAAGTTGGCCACAAAGAGGTATATTGTCAAATAGGTTCACTCTTCAAAATTCTTGCCTAAGATCATTTCAATTGCTCGCTTCGCTCAATCAATCAGACCAATGGGGAAAATTCTACGTGTCATCAAGCACAATGTTCAAGACAACCTCACCACAAAAGGCATTGGTATAATAATCAAACAAGACACCACACTTTCTAGCTAGAGTGCAATATTCATCACAAGAGACTCAATCAAAAACTAACTAGTCACAACGAGATGTTAAAAGTTCACATATTTGCTATGTAACTTAGTTTGCCTCATCGTAGTAGTACATTCATTTCGTTCAACTAAGAGCACTATTTGAGTCATCGGTATTGACCACAATCGACGCTCAAATTTGCACAAGAAAAGCCACAATCACACACAAAAGAGGTGGCAAAATTTTAAAACTTGGTTCGAAACCATTTTCATATCAAAACAATGGGCCACAATCACAACAAGCACACTCAAATCAACCAAGATAAATATATACCAATAAGCTCCAATATTCACAAAACACAATGATAAAAATAAAGCAAGTATTTACATCAACAAGAGGTAGGTATCGAAATACCTCACCCATACCAACAAAAACATGTAGTTTTCCTCAAATGCAACTAAAAAATAAAAATAGTCTGAAAAGTAACAGAGAAGAGAACCAGAGAATCATCCTGCCAGGCTAGGCCTAGGGTGAAGTCTGCATATCCACAACTCCCTATTTCTAGGCATCAGTGCCCGGTGTCTCAGCATTCTTGGCTCCACTGGAGCCCACCATGGAAACATCCCTCAAAGAGGCCTGTAGAGTTGTATGCAACATGGCTCCCTCTAGGTTTGACAATTCATCATAGATAGCTACATCACTCACACATAGTTGCCCCTCATCTTTCTCGGCCTCAGACTCAACAACAACAACATCAGCTCTAACCTCATCTCCGATGGTAGTCGGATGTACCTCAGAACAAGCTAGAATATCTGCATTTAGTGTGTCAGGAATCTCCACGGTCTTAAATAATGAAGTGAAATCAGTGGACTTCAGCTGGTCCACATCCTTCCTCGACTTAGAAATATCGGTCTTCAAGGCCGTCACAATATCAATGGCTCCCTGGCCCTTCTAACACTCCCCTACTCTCACCGTCAAGGCATCTAAGGCCAATTTGTGGTTATCAATCTCAGCCCTGAGGGGTGTCAAAGCAGCATCAATGGTCCTCTCGATCATCCCAGGAATAGCGGTCTCTAACCGAGAGGCACGCACATTGGATGATTGGGCTAACTGGCCCATTTTGAATAGCATAGCCTAGGTGATCGGAGATCGGGGAGTAAAAGTAGCAGCATCAGAAGATCTAGGGGGAGGGGGTGCAGTAGAAGTGCAAGGAGTATCGGAAGGAGTTTAGCTAGAAGTACCTGAATGTCTATTGGCCGGAGTAGGCATGCTTGCCTCTTCAGGTATCGTATTAATGTCAACATCCGAGTATGTATCCACCAGGGCTGCCCTCCTCCTGTCAGCCTCATCCCGCGTGTACTTAGCCTATATATGCCTGATATCGGTAGAATATATGGGTGTAACCTCGATATCCCTCTTCTCATCTCATGGAACTCGGGCTCGTCGAAACAACTCGATGATCAACACCAGAAATGGTAGAGACGTCTGGCGCTGCTTGGCCCTCATGGCCATCTCCTTCTCAATAATCAAACCCAAAGTGAGCCTCTTCCTAGTAGTGATTGACCCAAGACAGGCCACATTTTGGTAGAGGAGGATTGACTCGTTCAAGGATGACATAATCATGTTGTTGATAAACCCAAACCAATATTTGGCTGACACAATAAGATCCTTTCTCTCTATTAAAGCTTCGACATCAATCCATCTCGGGGAGCTGTCGGAGAGAAGGGTAGCCAACTAACCTTTTAAGTCATCCAAAGTCTTTGTCGGGATCATGCTCTGGTAGTCATGCATAATTTCGGAAGCGCGCTCAAATACAATATTTATGTCATCGCTGCTGCATTTTACCTTCTTGCCTCGGACCACCTCAAAATCCACAGGCTTGAAGGCACTAGCCTTCTTCTTCCCTTAAGGCACCAAGACACTATAAGCCGAGTAGATCTCCTGATCCCAAGTAGGAATGCATGGGCCATAGAGATTTGTGAAGACCTCGAATCTGTGGAACCTGAGAGTGTCCCATATTGTTGGATGTCTTTCCACCACACCATCTATGAAAAATCTCTTCTCCACTAGTATGGTCCTCAATCCCTCAGCTTTTAGTCTATTGAGTGACCGGAAAGGAGGACCGTGTACTGGTGGTGCAGGGACCACTGGTGGGAACTGGAGGTGAAGCTGAGGGGGAGGAGGAGGAGTCTGCAGCACCGAGATCCTAGATGGATCGTTCAGTGCCTTGGAGTGAAGCTCTGCTCTTTGGGCCTGTAGTAGCTGGTCATCCTTAGGCTCAGAGGTGGAAGTCTAAGAATCTTGTGAATCCCCCTCGTTGTCTGATGAGGTGAGGTGTGCCTTGTAGAATCCCTCATTATCGAAGCTGGCCTCTAGTGTCTTAGCCATGGGTGCCTTGCCCTTAACTTTTCCTCCTTTTGTAGGGAGTTTTGTTTCCTGTGTTTGGGATGTAGCTGCATCATCATTAAAAGTTATTCTCGTGCCCGCTTTTGGGGTGGCATGTATATACAGGTGACTTTGGGTCCAGCCATCTGTTCAAAACAATGTAGAAACACTTCAAAAAATTCAAGAAAAATTTAGGAAATAAACTGCAGCAAAACTAACCGAACCGGTCGGCGAGTAGCCAAATCACTTTGGCGACCCAAATTGGCCTCCCCGAAAGTTATAGCACAAAAAATTAAAAAAATCAAAGTTGTTCAGTGCTGTCCAGGACTATTCGGTGGATCACCCACAACAGTCGGTGAACTAAAAGTAGCTCACCGAAAGTTACAGTGTATTTTAGGGAATTAGCGACGCAGAAGGGCGTTCAAGAAGTACTTTTAGCGAGTCACCAAGTGAACTCACTGAGCTATGGCATATCGCCGAAGTTATAGAACAAACACTCAATATTTAGAGAAATTAAAGGCAGTGTGGGAGGATTTAGGTTAACCGCCGAACCGAGCCCGACCTAGCTCGCCAAATGGTCCTTCATGCTAGTTTTTCACCTCTTACTTAAAAATCAAGCCCGCAGCCCTAGATATCAAAACTAAATACCTACACTACAAAATTAAGGCAGACCCATACTACCCATGCCCTCGGGGTACTTAGACTTCCCCCGATTTGGCCAAAATTGGCCATTTGATGTCTTTTCCCCTTAAGAATGACGTCAACCGCTCCATCATTGGGCAAAATACGGCATTTAGCACAATTTGGGGTTACTCAGACTTCACCCTTCTAGATCCAACACATATTCAACACAACCCAATAATTTAAATAGGATTTCAACATGCAAACACACGAGAATCAATCATAAATGAACAATTAGACACTAATTCAATTAATTAAGGGCAATGCAATAGTTAAACAACGATTAAACCATACTACCCAATAATTATCGACAACAATTTATCACAAGCAAGTGATTTCAACCCCAAATTTAGATCGGGATTTGGAAAACCAACTTTTATGCCGAAAAAGAATTTGAAATGCTAGGCTTCAAATAATTCAAAAGTAATCCGAGCAAAGATCACAAGTACCACGAGAAGAACGTAAAAGTACGAGAATCTAATATGGGTAAGGAAGTATGGGTGTTAAAAAGTAGGAAAGTGAAAGAATTTTGAAACTTTAAACTGTTCGGCCTTTAAAACCTTTCGATTCTGATGAGTCCACAAATTGGACTCATTTAGGTCTTTATTTTAGTATTAATAGTGTCCTCAAATGCTTGTTTTATCTCGTTATCTAACAAAAACCTTTAAGTTTCAAGTATTTGAAGTTTGAAGGAAAGCATGGACACTTTGTTGCAAAAAAGGACAAAAAGGCTAAAAACAACGAAGAATTGAAGGCCTAAAGATCGCCGAGTCCACTTGGCGAGCCGCTGAAGTGCCTTACTTTGCCTTTTATTCCAGTGTGCTGAGCCCTAAAGGAAAGGATTAAATCGGTGAAAAGGGGAGCAGTCGGCGTTTCGCCAAATAGTTCCGTGAAGTAGTACTATGTCACCCAATGACACAGAGCACGATGATGCTGAAGGCTAGTGCAAGATGGCGATGAACTACACCAAAAGGCGAATCGTCGAGTTAATCGGCGATTTCGACTAACCTCGATGAACGATCCGCTGCAGCACAAACCTGAAGTCTATAAATGCTAAACTCTTTATTAATTTGAGGAGAGTTTTTCAGAAAGGCTTTTAGAGAGAGTCGAACCATTATTATAATTTTCACTTTAGAGTTGTACTTTTTAAATATTTTTGCTCTAAGTTTGAGAGGGTTTTGGAAACTTGAAAGAGAAGAGGGTTTTCATCATCAAGATTTGAAGTGGGTCTCTTAGATTCTTCATTCTTGGCCTGTAACAAGACTTAAATCTTCATACCCATTTGAATGCAACTTCATTTAGGTATAAATTTCTATCTCTTGATATGTGGCTAAAAACCTCAATTCTTGGGGTGTGATTTAGCGAATATGGGTTAAGATATTTGTTGGGTCTTGCTTGCTTATAGTTTATTTGTAGTTTAATTGTGATTTCACCTAGTGGTTGTGGTTTGATTTATTGGTTTTGTAGTTGCAAATACAAAGCCACCCATGTGTTTTCGGCTTGCCTGAGAGGGAGGTCTCGAAACCAAGACCGCTAGACGGATGGCCTAAAGAGTTGGTCGATATGAGGTTCAGCCCGAGAGGGTGAGCCCTAATCCCATATCCTAACACTCAGCGAGAGAGAGTGAGTGGGGTAAGGCGTAGGCTGGCCTTCATGTGGCAAGTGGGTGTCCGAGAGGAACCCATTTCAAACGGGGTAAGTTGCTCAAGAGAGAACTTATTTCCACATAAATTTTATCCTAGTCACTATTACTCTATAACTTTTCTATCGAAAGCATGTACCCAATAATTTGGATTAACCCGTATTTCGGCCACATCCCAAGATTCACCCTCTCATTGCTTAGATTTCCTTGTTATTTTTGTTGTTTTTACTTACTGGTGACAAAACCCCCATTTGATATTTGACACTTCTGTGTCACCCCCTTTAATTTACAATGTTTTTACTCATTAATTTCTTTAGCTACGACTAGTTAGAACTTAATTTTATTTTTCTATTAATTCTCAAAATCACTCTCTCGGGACGACCCCAACCCTTGGTTAGGTTATTATACTATTGCATGATCATAGACACTTGAATTGGAAGTTGTGTTATTGATTACGGCTGTTGGAGCTATACTCCTACCTCCAGCAGAGGGAAACGTAGTATTCCACATAACAAGCACCATGTTGCAACTTTTGCAACTAAAAGGACTTTTCAGTGGATTAGCTCATGAGGACCCACACGAGCATCTTCAAAACTTCGTAGATGTGTGTGGACCATTATCTTTCGAAAACATCTCTCAGCAATCAGTTCGATTGAGGCTATTCCCTTTTTCATTGATGGGTGAGGCATGCAAGTGGCTAGCTGAGTTGCCACGAAACTCGATCACTTCGTGGGAGGAATTGGTAACCGCATTTAATGTGTGATTTTTCCCTCCCTCGAAGATGATGACTATTCGGGATAGAATCCAAAGTTTTAAGTGTCTGAATGGAGAGCCTCTGCACGAAACTTGGCTCTAGTTTAAGAAATTGGTACTACAATGCCCAACCCATGGTCTGCCTGATAATGTGCTCCTTCAACACTTCTACCGGAGTCTGGACTCGGTAAACAAATGTGTAGCTGACCAATTCTCGCCCGGAGGCCTGATGCAGCAACCATATGCAGTAGCAGCCCAACTTCTCGATGGTATGACAACCATCAACAGGGCGTGGTAAACCCGCGAAGACCAGGTTTCACCGGTCACTTTTCAGCTATCTAAGGTGTTGAAAAAGACAATGAGAGAGACCAAAACGTGGCCAAGATCATGACACAGCTTGATACTTTATCCAAAAGTGTCATGAAGGCTGGTGCCCGTGGTGTAAATGTTGTAGGGGTCGGGTGTGCAAATCCTGAGGAGGCAAATTTTGATGCCTTATATAATGAAGAGGTGAACTTTCTAACCAACCAAGGTGGTGGTTATCAATCAAACTACCCAAGGCAGGGTGGTAACCAAGGTTGGGCTAGAGATGAAGGATGGAAGGATCGAGAATGGAGAGACCGAAATCCTAATTGGAAGGATGGGGAGAAGGATAAATACGTGACTCCCCACGAGCGAAAAAAGCCCAAGGATTCGAAAGGTGTTAGGTTCGAGGATATGCTCTCACATATCCTAAACAAAGTTGAAGGGTCAGACAAAATACTAAAAGGTATGAAAGAAGATGTGTCTAACATAAGCCAGACCGTCACCTCTCATTTAGTTTCAATCAAACAGTTAGAAACCCATATGAGTCATATCTCATCTCAACCTGAGACAGCAGGGGGGTTTGCCTAGTGATACTACGGCTAACCCCAAGAGTGAGGTTTGAAGGTTACCTTGCGTCGTGCCACGACGTTAACTAAGGCTCTGTTTGTGAGGCAGCCCAAAATCCTTTACTTGTCTTTTATTATCTTGATAAAATAATAGTGTGTTGTTTGTACAAATTGAATAAGGAAAGTGCTTGAAAATATGTATGGAGGCGAGCAACAGTTCAGTTTGGTGGATCGCCGATAAGTTCGGCGTACCCGATCATTCGCACCGTTTGACGCAATACATCTTAAAGGTTGAGTCTATAAAACTCGGCGGAGTGTGAATATCGTCGGCGCATCGCCAACCCAATTGGCGATCTTGACAAACAACGCCGATGCACTGCCCACCTGAACTGAGAACTCTGTTATATTCAGCAAGAAAATTAGATATTCGGCATTTCATCGAGTGATTGAGCGAGATCTACTAACATCGCCAAATGAGCAGAAACTGGACGGTCACAAGCCACAGGTTTAAAACTTCCATTTCATTCAGTTTCTTTCACTTTGTCCCTTTTCACAAACTCACACTCACACTCTAGTAGTTATATTTCTTAAACTTTTAGAGTATTTTAAGTGGCGAATTGTCCTCGAATTAGGATCACATTACTACCTAGCAACTCAGTACTATCTAATTCGGCATCAAAGGTTGGTAATCGAACCCCTTGGTTATTTGTTCAAAAATTTTACTCACTTGCATAATGATTGATAGTATAAAATCTCTGCTGAGTCTCTGAGTTACTGGGATTGTATATATTATCTATTATGACTTGGTATTTTGAGCATAATTTGAGGGACCACCACTTAACTATGCTTTGAGTTGAATTCTTACGCAGTGGGAACAGAAATTTCTATGGGTCTTTGTTGAAGTTGAGTTATATAAGCGTAAGTTGCATTATCTTAGATTGCGGGGTGAAATTTGAAAGGCTGGGTCAGAAATGGACACGTTGAGCTGATTGGCGAAATGAACAAAATTTGGCGAACCGCTCGGCGGCTTGCTTAATGTCCCCACTTCACCTTTAATTGAATACTCTATGTACTGATTGATCTGTAACTTTTGGCGGTCAGCGTAATTAGCATAATGCACTCGGCGACTCGCCGAAAGATCCCTAGTTCACCATTTGTCTGCACCCTTATATCATTTGTACATCAATTTCAACGATTAGCCTAACAGGATAAACACTTTTGCTCTTGTTTGAATTACTATCTAACTTATCCTCCAAGTCTATGCAGAAATGGCTAGACCAAAAGTCGCAGGGAGAAATGATCCACCCAGGCATATAAGAGCAAGAGAGTTTTAAAACGATGAAAAGAAAGCAGAGCTCACCAGACAAAGGAAATATACCAAAGAAGCCAAGGAAAAGAGACGAATTCCCATCGACCCTAATGTGCCTCCCTATGCTCGAAGTTTAGTTAATGCAATACGGGCCTTCAGAGTAGCTCATGAGATAGATTAGACGATTGCAGCTAATCTTGTTGCAGAGGACAAGGCAAAGACAAACAATGGGGATCAAAACAACAATACTCCGGGGACCATTGTTTTACTTCAGGGAGATGCATCGGGCACTGATGCCTCGGCAAACAGAGAGACTGCATAGACAGGACCCTTCTTTACCTCTCACCTTGTCTTATCTTTCTTCAACTCGGAATACTGTCATTATTTGCATTTGAGGACAAACGCTCTTATTTGTTGTGGGGTGAGGCCCACCTTGCCTTCTTGATATGGATATTTGTGTTTTTGTGTATATATTCGGGCTGTTCTATTTAAAATTATTTTTATCTATTTTTCTGTGGATGCTGGAGCTTGAGGCTCCTTTTATTTTTAATTGCAAATGCTTTTTGACCCTTCCAAAAAATTTTGCCACCCCTCAGGAGTTGAATGTTCTTGCTCTTTTGCAAAGATTTGAGTCTCGGTTTTGATCAATACCGATGACTTGAATAGTGCTCTCAATTGAACGAACATGAATGTACGGTTACAATGAGGCCAAATAAAGTTGCATAAACAATATGTGAACTCTTTGCATCTCATTGTGATTAGCCATTTATCGAATTGATTCCCTTGTAATGATTGTTGCACACTAGCAAAAGTATGCCTTGTGTGATTAGCTTACTTTGAACCATGCATGAATAAACCTAGAACTTGCCCAGTTAGTCTGATTGATTTAGAAAGGTGTCCTCTTGAGATGATCTTAGGAAACTTTAAAGAGTGTGAGCCAAATTTGACATATACCTCTTTTGTGGCCTACCCGTTAGCGTGTGAAACTCTTTGAACCCCCTTTGAGCCTTACCTTTCTTTGGAAGAACCTTGATAAACCCTAGACCTTACTTGACCCACTACCTATAATCCTCTTGGTTATGGTTTAGCGAATAGACAACTTAGGACAAAAGCCTAAGTTGGGGGTGTGGTGAAAAGGAAAAGGAGAAGTCAAGAAGTGCAGGAAAAGTCTCCCTTAACCCATGATGTTGCAGAACAATGGAACCCCTCCATGTAAGAAAAAAAAATTATTTAAATTTTGTGGAATAAGTACGAAAGAAATTAGATTTCCAAGCAATTCATAGAGAATGAATAAAAGGATGACTTAGAAGCACTAGAAAAAGAATTGATAAAGGAAAAGATGGGAATGCCTTGAGAACACTACATCTCATAAGAATGAAAAGTCATTGAGCCTAAATAACCATACATTTGCACTCAACCCCAATACAAGCCTTAGAAAGACCTTTTTGATCTTGAGTGAGCCAAATCGAAGATCGATTGGAGAATCAAGGCAAGCCTATGGGTAAAAACATGCATTGTGTTCCTCTTTTTTGAGTGTGAGCGTTGCATCTGATTCCTGATCTTGAATTGATATACCTCTGTGTGTGAATGTGGAATCATTCTTTGTGTGAGGGCATTTAGATACTTTTTGTTGAGCTTGAACTTGCACAAATAGCAAGTATTGAGAGCATGAGAATCTTTGGTAATGGTGTGTCACAACTTGAATCTTTAAGTACACAATTGATCCTTGCATAAGTAAGTTGAGTCTTGTTGTCTGTATTCATGATTGAGTCTTGTGTAGCATTGTTTGAGACACCCTTTTGAATGGCTGAACTTGAGTTTGCTTCAGGACAAGGAAAAGTTTAAGTTGGGGGTGTTGATGAGTCGACCAATTGGACTCATTTAGGGCTTTATTTTAGTAGAAATAGTGTCCTCAAATGCTTGTTTTATCTCAATATCTAATGAAAACCTTTAAATTTCAGGTATTTGAAGTTTTAAGGAAAACATGGACACTATGTCACTAAAAGGGACAAAAAGGCTGAAAACAACGAAGAATTGAAGGCATGAAGATCGCCGAGTCCACTTGGCGAGCCGCCAAAGTGACTTACTTCGCCTTTTATTCCAGTGTACTGAGCCCTGAAGGAAAGGATCAAATCGCCGAAAAAGGGAGCAGTCGGCGTTTCGCCGAATAGTTCCGCGAAGCAGTACTATGTCTCCCAATGACACAGAGCACGACGATGTTGAAGGCTAGTGCTAGACCGTGATGAACTACACTAAAAGGTGAATCATTGAGTTAATTGGCGATTCTAACTAACCTCGTCGAACGATCCGCTTAACCACAAATCTGAAGTCTATAAATACTAAACTCTTTATTAATCTTAGGAGACTTTTTCGGAGAGGATTTTGGAGAGAGTCGAACCATTATTATAATTTTTACTTTAGATTTGTACTTTTTAAATATTTTTGCTCTAAGCTTGAGAGCAATTTGGTGACTTGAAAGAGAAGAGGGTTTTCATCTTCAAGATTTGAAGTGGGTCTCTTAGATTCTTCATATTTGGCATGTACCAAGACTTAAATCTTCATACCCATTTGAATGTAACTTCATTTAGGTATAAATTGCTATCTCTTGATGTGTGGCTAAAACCCCAATTCTTGGGGTGTGATTTAGCGAATATGGGTTAAGATATTTATTGGGTCTTGCTTGCTGATAGTTTATTTGTAGTTTAATTGTGATTTCACCTAGTGGTTGTGGTTTAATTCAATGGGTTTTAGTTGCAAATACAAAGCCACCCATGGTTTTTGGCTTGCCCGAGAGGGAGGTTGTGAAACTAAAACCGCTAGACTGATGGCCTAAGGAGTGGGTCGACATGAGGTTTAGCCCGAGAGGGTGAGCCCTAGTCCCATATTCTAATACTCAGCTCGAGAGATTGAGTGGGGTAAGGTGTAGGCTGGCCTTCATGCGGCAAGTGGGTGTCCGAGAGAAACCCATTAGAAACGGGGTAAGTGACTCGAGAGAGAACTTATTTCCACATAAAGCTTAGCCTAGTCACTATTATTCTATAACTTTTCTATCGAAAGCATGTACCCAATAATTTGGATTAACCCATATTCCGGTCATATCCCAAGAATCCCCCTCTCATTGCTTAGATTTCCATGTTATTTTTGTTGTTTTTACTTACTTGTGACAAAAAACCCCATTTGATATTTGACACTTTTGTGTCACCCCCTTTAATTTACAATGTTTTGACTCGTTAATGTCTTTAGTTACTACTAGTAAGAACTTAATTTTATTTTTCTGTTAATTCTCAAAGCCACTCTCCTAGGACGACCCCAACCCTTGGTTGGATTATTATACTATTGCACGATCGTAGACACTTGAATTGGAAGTTGTGTCATTAATTACGGCAAACATCAGGTTCGCGCTCCATTCGGCGGCGTAACTCGCGCCCACCGAACACTCGGCTCTGCACCGAGTGGTAATTTGGCTCGCCGAGTTTTGCAGAACTCCCAGCAATTTGAAGTTCAACGGTTGACAAAGTCGGGCTCGCCGACCTGTTCAACGAATCGCTGACTGAGCCTTTGGCTCGCCGAATCTTACAGAGTTCCCTATCAAGCTTGGTGGTTCCAATGACGGTCGAAGTCGGGCTCGCCGACCTGGTTGGCGAGTCACTAGTTGGACTTTTGGCTCGCCTAATTAACCATTTTCCAACACTTTCCCTTTTCAACCTATAGAATCAACACTCGTTATTCAAAAACAACATCTAAAACATTAAAAACTTGGTTTGCCTCCCAAGAAGTGCCTTATTTAACGTCATGGTACGTCGGAAATACCAATTCAAGCTTCATTTTTGGGGTTTGCCGTTGTGTCGCTAGCAACCCCTTTTTTTGTCGTGGATTCAATTGAGTCAAAATTTGACCCATTTTTGTCTCCAGCTGCTTCATAGAAACTGAATGAGAAGTCACCATCTGATTGAAATTTGAGACGTCCTCCTTCATATATTTTAACACTTTCTCCGACCCTTCAACCCTATTGAAAATTCGTGCAAGCATGTCTTCCGTACAGAAGTTCTTCAGTTTAGTTCTTTGCTCTTTAGGCTCTTGGCGTTCATGAGGTGGGACGTATTTATCTTTGTCATCATCCCTTTCCTTCCAAATAGCATTACGATCACGTCGTTCCATGTCACGATATCCCCATTCATCATCCCGTATTTCCACCCAGCCTTGGGTAATTTGAACGAAATCCTCCTCCTTGATTTGCAAGAAAGTTCACTTTCTCATTGTACAGTGCTTCAAATTATGCTTCTTTGGGGTTTACTCCACCAACTCCCACAGCATTGACACTCTTCAACCCACTACCCATCACATTTTTCAACAATAAATCAAGTTGAGTCATCATTTTTGCCATATTTTGGTCTCTCTCTTGATCCTTCTCGATCTTCTCTTTTGTCATCCTAAAAGTGATAGTAGATACTTGGTCCTACGAGTGTACCATGCTCTATTTATCTTGGTCATGCCATCAAGGAGTTGAGATGCTACTTCATAAGATTGTTGTATTATACCGCCGGGAACAAGTTGATCAGCAACTCTTTTGTTCACCGAGTCAAGACACCTACAGAAGTATTGTAGCAATATGTGGTTTGGAAGTCCGTGAGTCAGACACTGAAGTACCAACTTTTGAAATCTCAGCCACGTCTCATAGATAGGTTCACCCTCCAAGGATTTGAATCCTTGGATGAGCGTCATCATCTTTGATGGGGGGAAAGAATCTCACATCAACATCCCAATTGGTGATGGAGTCTGTCGGTAACTCAGCTAACTATTTGATAGCTTCACCCATCAAGGAGAATGGAAACAACCTGAGATGGACTGATTCTTGTGATATGCTCTTGAATGAGAATGAACCCCAAGCATTGGGGGTATTCGTGGGTCAACCCTCCATATAAACCTTTCATTTGGAGGAGTTGTAGCATTGTGCTCGTGACATGGAAGACAACATTACCCTCAACAAGAGGTAGAGGAGTTGCACCAACACCACCTAATTGAATTGGGTCATTCACATCATTAAGATTCCCAATATTGTCTTAGTGGCCCACTTGGCTACCATTACTCCCGTTCACGCTCATCTACTCATCTGTTCAAAACAAGCAACACAATCACAAACCAAAGTATCGATTCAACTATAACACAAAAAGATCACAATTTAACTTCAGTAATAGAATTCTAAATAACACCACTCCCCAGCAACGACGCTATTTTTTATAAACTCTCAACCACACCTCATCCAATACTAGGTATGGGCGATCATAATCTAGTATAAAACCCAACAAAAGGTTGGGGTCGAACCCACAAGAAGCATTATGTGTTCAAATTCAATTATGAAGAGCAAAAGTGGTCTAATCAATTATAGGAATAGAAATTATCAAAAACATACAAACAAATCTAAAGGAGTGACAACGAATGTCGGGGGGGTTGGATTTGCACTTAACAACTGAAACAAGGCTGAAAATAGGGGAAAACAACAATATTAAGAGGAATTCTTGAGATGCTATCATTTATAAGCTAATTATGCTATATGGGTAATTGAAATTTAACAATAATTTGCTGAAATATTGTGAGTAGGCTGGACTTTAAGTTGAATAGCTTTCTCTCAAACAACTAAAATGGTTCAAGCGATTTCTCTCGAACATTGACAAGCATAACAAGATAAACAGCCCACAACTTTAATGCATCCACTCTCTCAAGCTAGATGGGTAGAATTGAGTTAAGGATTAACACTCTCTATCTGAACTCATATCTATTCAATACCTATAAATCATTAATCAAAAGCTTTGGTTCCATAACCTCTCTCTCAAACAAGCCAAGAACTCAAAATTAGAATTGCATTTGTAACTACAATTCATAGATCAAAACACAATTGATGATTAAACCCATATTAAAACAACAATTTCATCATTAAACAATGATACCCATAAGATAATTGGAAAAATAAACACATGATCATAATGAGTCTAAGATTTGGACTCATTTGGGGCTTTGTTATATAGATTTAGTGTCCTCAAATGCTTAATTTTTTCCATAAACTGATGTTAAATCCTTGATTTTCAGGTATATGGATCGAGGAACAAAGCAAGGACACTAACAGACAAAAAGCAACAAAACAAACTAAAGAAATTAAGAAAGGAAAGCATGGTGATCGCCAAAAGCACTTGGTGAATCACCGAATGGCTATCTTGACTGCCTAAAGTTCCAGTGTGCCAACTTTGAGTGAAGAAACCAAGTCGGCGACAAAAATAAGCACTCGGTGAATCGACAAGCAGTTTCGCGATGCAAAGCGAGATAACCCAAAGTTATAGAACTCAAGGATGTTGAGTGCCAAGGTAAAAAGGTGATGGTAGAGATCAATGGGCGGTTCACTGAGTGGTTCGGCGAGCCTGAATTACTTCGCCAAATGGCCCTTTGTGGCTTATTTTTGGCGACTATAAATTAGATTTTGAACAATTATTTTAAAGAGTGGACTTACATTTCTCTCTGTAGTTTTTCATAGTTTTGAAGAATTTTAGAGATTCAATTTGGAGATTTTGGAAGTGGGTTTCAAATATTCTGCAAATTGAACTATTGTAAAGACTAAATTACTCTTACCTAGTTGATGGCTAATCGATTCGGTAATCGTTTTTACTCTTTGATGATGTTTGTCTAAAACCCCAATTTGTGGGGTCTGATCATGTGATTATGGGTTGAATTAGTTTATGGGTATTGTTAATTACTAGTTTAAATGCTAAATTGAAGTGAGTTTAATCATTAATTGTGGTTTAATTGATGGATTGTAGTTGCAAATGTAGTTCTAATATTTTGTTCTAGCTTGCTCTAGAGAGAGATTTTAGAACTAAGATTATTGATTAATGATTTATAGGTATTTGGTTGAGCGGGTTTAGCTCGAGAGAGTAAATTCTAAACCCAATCCTACATATCTAGCTCGAAAGAGTGGATGAATTAAGGAGTGGTTTGTTCTTCATTGTTATGCTTGTTGATGTTAGAAAGAAATCACCTGATTTGAGATAGTTGTTTGAGAAAAAGTTATCTCCCTAATAGTCTAGCCTACTTACTGATTTTTAGTTGTTTACTAGTAGTTTCAATTACCCATATATCAAAATCTACCGATGATCGATCACATCCCGAGAATTCCTCTCCTTATTGTTATTTCAAAGTGTTTGTGACTGCTTTGTAGTTAATAATTGAAAACCAACCCCCCCCCCCATCTGACATTTGCGTCACCCCTTTTAATTTGATTCATGTCTTTTTTCAATAATTTCTATTCCTATGGGTGATTCGACCACATATGTACTTCTTAATTGAATTTGAACAAGTACCGCTCTCTGCAGTATTCGACCCCAACTCTTTGTNTGCTTGTTGATGTTAAAAAGAAATCACCTGATTTGAGATAGTTGTTTGAGAAAAAGCTATCTCCCTTATAGTCTAGCCTACTTACTGATTTTTAGTTGTTTACTAGTGGTTTCAATTACCCATATATCGAAATTTGCCGATAATCGATCACATCCCGAGAATTCCTCTCCTTATTGTTAATTCAAAGTGTTTGTGGCTGCTTTATAGTTGATAATTGAAAACCAAACCCCCCCCCCCATTTGACATTCGTGTCACCCCTTTTAATTTGATTCATGTCTTTTTTCGATAATTTCTATTCCTATGGGTGATTCGACCACATATGTACTTCTTAATTGAATTTGAACAAGTACCGCTCTCTGCAGTATTCGACCCCAACTCTTTGTTGGGTTTTATACTGCTTAATGATCGTTTGCACGTAAAATTGGATGAAGTGTGCTTGAAATATTAATCAAAATGGTGTCGCTACCTGGGAGTGGTGTTGTTTAAAATTCTTTTTGTGAAGTTGAATTGTGATATTTTTAGTTATAGTTGAATCTACTTATTTTAGTTTTGGTTGTGTTTCTTGTGTTAAATAAAGGATGAAAAGAGCGTTAACGAAATTAATGGTAGCCAAGTGAGCCACCAAGATGATGTCGAAAACCTCAATGACGTCAATGACCTAATAATTAATGACACAGTCAATATGGGTGGTGTTGGAGCCATTCGTTTACCTCCGGCGGAAGGAAACGCTGTTTTTTCACATCACAAGCATCATGCTTCAGCTCCTACAATTGAAAGGATTATTTTGGGGGGCTGGCTCATGAGGATCCCTATGAGCATATAGAAATTTTGTTGATGTTTGTGGACCGTTCTCATTTAAGAACATTTCCATCTTAGATTGTTCCCATTTTCACTGATGGGCGAGGCTTGCAAGTGGTTGGTTGAGTTGCCAAGAGACTCCATCACTTCTTGGGATGAACTTACTACTGCATTTCAAGTGCAATTTTTCCCCCTTCGAAGATGATGACTCTTAGGTATAGTATACAAGGTTTTGAAACTCTTGGAAGGTGAGCCAATCTATGAGACGTGGCTGAGGTTTATGAAGTTGGTGATGCAATGCCTAACTCATGGATTACCAAATAATGTGTTGTTGTAATACTTCTATAAGAGCCTCAATTCGGTGAACAAAGGAGTTGCTGATCAACTTGCTCTCGGTGGTATAATGCAATAAAACTATGAAGTAGCTTCCCAACTCTTTGATTGCACGATCAAGATCAACAGGGCATGGTATACTCGTGAGGACCAGGTCTCCTCTCACCTTTAGAATGACAAAGGATCAGATTGAGAAAGACCAAGAGAGAGACCAAAACATGGCAAAGATGATGACCCAGTTGGATATATTGTCTAAAAATGCCATGGGTGTTGGTACGAAGAGTGTTAATATTGTGGGTGTTAGTGGAGTAAACCTTGATGAGGCCCAATTTGAAGCGATGTATAATGAGAAAGTGAACTTCCTTGCCAATCAAGGAGGCGGTTATCGTGCTAACTCCCCAGGACCGGGTGGAAATCAGGGTTGGAATAGAGATGAGGGCTAGACAAACCGTGACAAAGATTGCCATGATCGCAACACCACTTGGAAAGAAAGAGAGGGGGAGAAGGATAGGTATGTTCCTCCATATGAGCATCAAAAGCCCAACAATCTAAGGGTTGCCGTACAGAAGACATGCTCTCTCGCATTGTCAACACGGTTGACGGATTCAACAAAGTGCTGAAAGAAATGAAAGAGGAGGTCTTGACTCTCAATCAGGCGGTGACCTCTCACTCAATCTCTATTAAGCAACTGGAGACCCAAATGGGTCAAATTTTGTCACATTTGAATCCAAGACAACAAGGGAGGTTGCCTAGTGATACAATGGCAAACCCCAAAAATTAAGATTGAATGGGTACTTGCGTCGTGCCACGACATAAACTAAGGCGCTTCATGAGAGGCAACCTAAGTTTTTAATGCTTTAATTTTGATTTTGAATAACAGGTGTTGATTGTGCGGTTGAAAAGTGAAGTGTGTTGGAAAATAGGAGGTTTGGCGAGCCAAAAGTATAGTCGGCGACTCACCGAAGAGGTCAACGAGCTCGACTTGGACCATCGTTGGGCATACAAAACCTGAAGTGAAATTCTGTAAAAATTGGCGGGTCAATTGCTTCATCGGCAACTCGCCGAACAGGTCAGCGAGCCCATTTTTATCCGCCATTTAGACCCCAAAATTGACTGGAGGTCGTGTAAATCTCGGCAAGGTGAATTACCACTCGTCGCATCATAGAGTAGTTCGACGTGGATGACTTACACCACCGAAAGGGCCGCGAACTGAAAGGTTTTAAAAGGCCAAATGGTTAAAAATTTCAAAATATTTCATATTCTCTCATTTCTTACCCTGTACACTCTCACTTGCACTTTAGATCTTCCATATTTTACTTTTTCATTCGCTTTTTGTGTGTGATCTCGTGCTCAGAATTGGAATACTTTGCCATCTAGCTTTACAAATTCTCAATTCTGCATACAGGTTGGTTTTCTGAACCCCGCACCTTTGATTAATGGTTGAACTCAAATACTTTCGGTAAATATGTGTTGGGTAATTGTTTAAATCGGGTTTTATGTGTCGGATCGCCCGTATTGTTTTTGAACTTGTGCCTAAATGCTTAAAAAGATGATTTCACATGGTTTGTGCAATTAATTTCATTCTAAAATGTTGGGTTGCGGTTATTTTGTATTGGGTCTAGTGGGGTAAAGTCTGAGTAACCCTGAATTTTGCCAAATGACATAATTTTCCCAATAATGGAGCGTTTGATATCATTCTTGAGGGAAAAAGTCGTCAAATGGCCAATTTTGGCCAAATCGGGGGAAGTCTGAGTACCTCGAAGGCATTGGTTATAAGGGTCTGGTATGAATTGCATAGTGTATGTGTTTGATTTTGATTTTGGGGTTGCAGGCTTGATTTTGGGAAACGGGCTTAAAAATTTGCACGTTGTGCAGTTTGGCAAGCTGGGTCGAGCTCACTGAACGGTTCGGTGGTTCGCCAAAGTCCCCCTTTGATCGCCCTTAATTCTTGATTTGTCTACATTGAGTCTGTAATTTTCGGTGGGAATCCTGAGCTCACCGTGTTCACTCGGCGACTCACCGAAAGGTTCCTTTGATCGCCCTTTCTGCGCCCCTAACCCCTAAAACACATTGTAATTTTTGACGGACTAGTCTGAGCTCGCCGAGTGGTGTCGGCGATTTGCCAAAGGGCCCTGCGCTTCGTCGACATGCCTTATTTCTAGTAATTTTTCAAGCTGGTTCTTTCGGCGAGCCCAATGTGGCTCGCCTAAGCGACTCGACGACTCACCGACTAGTTCGGCGAGTCTTTCTGCAACTTGATTTCTACAATTTTATTGAATGATTTCTAACACTTTTCAATGTATTTTGCAGATATGGCTAGACCCAAAGTTCCAGGACGAAACATGCCGCCCTGAAGCAGGCAAAAGGTATCATCATAAATGAGGATGGATCGGCATCCAAAGCAAAGGTAACCAAACTTCCTACCAAAGGTGGGAAAGGCAAAGGAAAGGGCAAGGCGCCTGCAACTAAGTCATTGGAGGTCAGCTCCGATAATGAGGAAGTCTACGCGACTCACCTTACCACATCTGAAAGCGAGGAAGTACACCAGGATCCTCAGGTTGTAATCTCTGAGCCTGAGGATGACCAACTTCTATTGGCCCGGATAGTTGAAATATGCTCCAAGAGGATGCATGATCCATCTAGGATCCGGGTGCCTCAGACTACTCCTCCTCCTGCAGTTCTAGATCAGAATGTGGTCCTAGCACCTCCTACAAAGGGTCCTTCCCCTCTAGTCTCTCAACAGACTAAAGGCCGAAAACTGAGGACTATCATCGAGGAGAAGAGATTGTCCACAGATGGTGTGGTAGACAGATATCTGGAGATATGGAGCACCCTGAAATCCCACAACTTCCAGCTCTTAACTAAACCCCGAGGCCCCTACATTCCTAATTGGGTCTGGGAGTTCTACGCTGCCTATGGAGCTTTGGTGCCACAAGGAAAGAGGAAGGCTGCCACCTTCAAACCAGTGGATCATGTAGATGTCAAGGAAAGGAAGGTAAATGTGACAGTGATGACATAAATGTTGTTTTGGAATGCACTGACAACAGTACAAATGACTACCTGAGCATAATCAACACAACGACTTTAGAGGATATGAAAGGTTGGTTGGCCCCTCTCCTGTCTGATGCTACTTCTAGGTGGATCGAAGCCGGAGTGCTAATAGAGAAGAAAGACCTCAATGTGGCAGTGAGGTCTTGGTTCGGCTTCATTAGTAGCACAATCATGTCTTCCCATAACGAGTCTATCCTCCGCCACACAAAGGTGGCCTATGTTGGTTCCATCATTGTAGGGAAGAGCATCAATCTAGGTGTCATTATTAGACAGGAGATGGCCATGAGAGCTAGGCAGCAACATACATCTCTTCTTTTTTTGGTGTTGATCACCGAGTTGTGCAAACGAGCCCGGGTGCCACATGAGGAGAAGAAAGACGTGGAAGTGATTCCTACCTCCTCTACTGACATCCGGCATATTGAGGCTGAGTACTGGAAAGATGAGGCTGATAAGAAGAGGGCAGCCCCGGTGGATACATCCCTTGCTAGTGATATTGAGACACTACATGTAGAGGCAGTATTGCCTACTCTGGCCACTGGGATTTCAAGTAATTATAGCTCTGTCCTCTCTATGACACTGAGTTCTTCTACCGCTCCCCTGCCTTCTAGGTCTATTGCTAGTACTAATGCGTCCCGACCTCCACTCACACAAGCCATGCTGCTATGAATGGGGCACCTAGACCATTCTGTTGATGTGCGTGCCTCCAGGCTAGAGGTTGTAGTTCCTGGGATTATTGATAGATCTCTCACCGCTTCTTTAACACCTCTTAGAGATGTTATTGATGCCCTCACGACAAGGATAGATGTTTTCTAGAGAGGTCAGGGAGCCATTCATGAGGTGACCGTCTTAAAGGCCACAATTGCAGAGTTGAAGAAGATGGACTAGTTGAAGTCCACTTATATGTTGATGATTTTTGGGACCGTGGAGATCCCTGACGACCTGGACACTGATATTCTGGCATGTTCTGATGTGCCTCCGGCTACCACCAAAGATGAGGTTAGAGCTAATGATGTGGCTGCAGAATTTGATGTTGAGACTATGAGGAGCAGCTCGGTGTTCAGGAGGAGACCACCTATGAGGGCCTAACTGAGGTCGAGGAGGCTATAGTACATTAGGCCATTCAGACATCGTTGAGGGATACTTTTATGGCAGGCTCCAATGGAGCGAGTGTTGATGTTACATCGGGCACTGATGCCCAACCCCAGATTGTGACCCTGGGCACTGATGCCCAGACAGATGGAGTGACTACGATGCAGACTTTACCCTAGGCTTAGCTTGGCAGGATGACATCTTTACCTCCCACTCTATTGTTTTTGTTGATTTTCTTTGTTTTAGTTGCATTTGAGGACAACTGTTTTTGTTTTGTGGGTGGGGTGAGGTATTTCCATACCTACCTCTTTGATTACATTTTATTAGTATATTTTGGGTTTTGTGATCTATATTTGTGTTTTATTGTGTTTGGATCTTAATCATGTGAATTCTTGAGCTTGTGGCTCCTTGTATTGAATGTAAATGGTTTTGACCTATTTTTAAATTTTTTGCCATCTCTATAGTTTGTGATTGGTGTTGTTCTTATGCAAATTTGAGTATCGGTTATGTTCAATACCGATGACTTGAATAGTGTTATTAATTGAACGAAATGAATGTGCAGCTACAATGAGGACAAATAAAGTTGCATAGACAATGTGTGAACTTTTAGCATCTCGTTGTAACTAGCCGGTTATCGAATGAGTCTCTTGTGATGAACATTGCACACTAGCTAGAAAGTGTGGAGTCTTGTTTGATTTTGGTGCCAATGCCTTGTGTGATGAGATTACCTTGAACATTGTGTGTGATAACACCTAGAATTTGCCCCGTTGGTCTCGTTGACTAAGTGATGCAAGCACTTGAAATGATCTTAGGCAACAATTTGACTATATACCTCTTTTGTGGGCAACGTTGTGAGATATGTGAACCTTGCTTGAACCCTCTTGAGTCTTATCCTTTTCTTGGAAAAACCTTGAACAATTGTGACCCCTCTTTATCCATTCACCCATAACTCTCATGAAGTGTGGTTTGTTTGAATAGCTAACTTAGTCCAAAAGCCTAAGTTGGGGTGTGGTGAAAAGAGAAGGGAAATAAAAAAACTGTGAGAAATTCCCCCCTTTGAGTAATGGTATTGAAAAAGATGGAACCCCTCCATGTAAAAAAAAAAAGAAATAAAAGAAGATAAACAAAAGAAAAAGAATGAAAAAAAATGTGAAATAAAGTAGTGGAAGTTGCAAAAGAAATGGGGTATCTAGTAATCCATTTGAAGTTGAATCATGGGATGAATTATGAGCATGATCAAAATGTTAAAGAAAAGAAAGAAAGTGATGTTGAGACCACACTTCATGAGAGTAGCAACCGCTGAGCCTAAATGGCCATACATTAACACACAGCCCTGTTACAAGCCTTGAAAAGACTTTTGTGAGCTTAAACAATTGTTGATTGGAAAATAAGGGGAAACCTATGGGTGAAGTCATTCATGTGTTCATCTTTGTGAGTGTGAGAGTCGTATGTGATCCCGGAACTATAAATTGTTGAAGAACTTTGTGTGAATAGGAAATCATCTTTGTTGTAAGGTCATTTGAGTACTTTTGTTGAGCTTGAACTTGCATTTGAAGCAAGTATTATGAACTTGAGCATCTTTGATAATGGTGAGTTACAAATTGAATCTTTGAGTGCACAATTGATCATTGCATGAGTAGGTTAAGCCTTGTTGTGTGCATTCATGTTGAGTGGTATGCAGCACTATTTGAGACATCCCTTTTTGAACTGCTGATCTTGAGTTTTACTTGAGGACAAGAAAAAGTTTAAGTCGGGGGTGTTGATGAGTCCGAGATTTGGACTCATTTGGGGCTTTGTTTATATAGATTTAGTGTCCTCAAATGCTTAATCTGTGCCATAAATTGATGTTAAATCCTTTAGTTTCTGGTATATGGATTGAGGAACAAAGCCCACTAACAGGCAAAAAGGAACAAAACAAATTGAAGAAATGAAGAAAGGCAATGTCGCACCCTTATTTTGAACTAGCCGAAATAGTTCACAACATAATATGGTTGATTCTATGATTTTGAAAAAAATTGTTTTTGTTTTAGAGTCGCCACCTAAATTTTAAGGAAAATATTAGGAAAACCTTTTTTTAAATATGTAAATGTAAGCTCTGTTTTGATTTGCGAAACCAGTGAGATTATAAGTAAGGGTTTTGGTTAGTCGAGAGGAAGGTATTAAGCATCCCTCAGAACCTATCCGAAGATAGTCCTTAAACTCAATTTAGGAAAATATAATTAGGAAAACTTGTTTATTTATTTGCTTTAAAATCAATGGTAAGTAAATTTTAATAGTTTAAGAAAAAGAGTAAAATACAAGGTACGACATATATATGTCTATTAAATAAAATTAATAGTAGTATGTTTATCATATGGTAATAAATAAATAAATAAATGTATGACAATTTTACATGTTGAAGAATATAGAGGTGTCTTATATAAATATATCAAAAAAAAATTGAGTTTAAAAGATATGAAAATTTGTCATTTTAATAAATATATAGAATTAAGACATGAAAGAAAATAAAAAAATAAAATGAGATAGTAACCGGGTGTAAATATGTAGTAAAATAATGTGTATATTAAAGTGTAGGGATTAAAAAAAAAATAAGTAACATTTGTAGAAGTGATAGTAGATATGAGAAAAAATAATATGAATTGTAACAACATAATAAGTTACATATAGAGAAAATTAAAAAATATAGGATTTGTACCTTTTTGCGTATGACATATCTATGTATGTACCTTGTATTTTGAACTTGTTGGCATATCTAAAATCTTGAAATAACATTTTAAGAAATGAAAATGTTTTAGCAATAATTGATTTTTAAAAAAAGTAAGAATAGCCAATATTTTGTAAAGGGGATGATGTAAAGAATATAAGATAGGCCTAGATATTGGGATTTATTCTATAGTTACATGTTTTTGTTAAATATATAAGCCTACTTCCCTACTTATTTTCTAAAATATATATATATATCCAAAAAGGTAATTATTTTAGCATTTAAACTAATCTCAAAGTCATTTTGGGAGTTTTTAAATGTTAAGTTTTCTTAACATAAAGTCCTAAGTGAAATTCGATAAATAAAGCTAATAAATATTTTGGTCCTTCTCGGAGCAAATAACTTGAGCCATATGTATCTTTCAAGACTAAAAGAACAACAATTCTAACAAAAATTATAATACTTGTGTTGCCCTCTTAAGATAGTGCACTTCTAATCTCTCAAACTATATCATTTTAGTTTCAAAGTATGCACATTTAGTTCCTAAAAGAAATAGGCTAAGCCAAGGAAAGTTGCACATTTTATACTTAGAAAATCTGCAAAGTGAAGTTGTTAAAAAGCTGCAGTTTTTACCTCTTAAAAACTGCATATTTAAGCTTAAATTTTACACTTTAAAGCCCACAAAAGGGTTGTGTTTTGAGCCTCAAAAAAAACCTGCAGTTTTACACTAAAAAAAAATCTGCTTAGTAGAGCATGTTAAAGCCATATTTTCACAATAAAAAAAAAAATCTACAATTTTAAAGGTAAAAATCTGCATTTTTTACCTAAAAAAAATCTGCATCTTTTATGCTCAAATTATGCACATTTTGAGCTCAAATTCTGCACTCTTTTGAGCTCAAAACGCTGCATTTTTGAGACTCAATATACCACTCTTAAACTCTTAAGAACGTGATATCATTAACCTTAAAAAAATCTGCACTTCGCACAACTTTAAAGTAAGCACTTTTAGGCTACCAAAAACTATACTTTAAACACTTGTTTATGAAAAGAATCTGAAAATAAGTTCACAATATTCGAAAAAACAAACATTATTCCTAAGTTGAATTTCTTTAAGAGGTTGTGCCTTCGTGACTGCAAATATTGAGTAACAAATAAAACATAACTAGAAAGTAATGCTTATAAGCTAAGGGACTATACTAAACCCAATATCTTAAGGGATGTTAGGTGGGCAGCTACGTCTTGCCATCGTTCTCAGTTGATTCGTACAAACCCAAAAAAAAATAAAAGCAAGCTTATATAAGAGTGAAATACTACTGTGTAAGATGTTAGTTGAAAGACAACACTATAAGTGTATGTATATGTAAGAAAATATGGAGCTTTGGAGCAAAGAGGAAGTGCTGGATACTATTTGACGCGATTAAGGCTGCTAGACACGAGCTTATGCAGCTATCAGTCGCTTCTCTAATTTGCATAGAGATGGAGTTATATACTAACTCCAAACGCACTCCCGAGTGTACATGTGACAAACAAAGAAGAAGTAGAATTAGCAAGTGGACTTTAGATTTATCAGAAGACATAAAAAATAAGATTCATGTAGTCATAGGCATATTAGAAAATATACTCAGAAACAGCAACATCAGCATGATACTATCCTGGTAGTTTCTTGATGACATTTAAGCAATTAGTATACCGAACTTTAATCAATCTAGAGAGTTGTTGATCGGCTTTAAGATATCATTCAAGCGACCATATAAAAATCAGTTGGATAGTTGTATCGATGTGTGAGTTTTACAATGATTTCACAATTGGTTGCTGATCATGCTTAAAAATAGATTTCACACTTCATGTAACTTATCCAAACTAATATGCGATCAGGGTCTGCTTGAGTATATGTACAGAATAGAAATTGATCAACCTTAAGCGTAAAAGATTAAAATTAAACAATAAGCACATCCTAATAGATAGTAGCTAAAATATTCTGTCAAAAGATGCAGTGCTACTGTTCTTCTAATTATAAAGCAGCACAACCTGGTTCACAAGCTCCTTTAGAGAGATATGAAAAATATTAACCAAAGTGCAATTCACACTCGTGTGAAATAAGAGTTCTCATGCGAATAGAATGAGTTACACCACTACTATAACGTAAAAAGACAGCAAGTGTAAGGCTCTTGAATCTGATCATTTTAGTGAATAACTAATCAAAAGTTAAGTTAATTTGAAGCTATGCATGCTGATCTCTCAGGAGGTAAATAATACACCTTAGGCTTCAAAACAATTCCAAACTCCCAACAGATCATGCCTATTCTATGATCAAGATAGATTTTGTCTTACATTTATGAATAAAATGTTGTCTTCCTAACACACATACACGAAATATGTCTGCCATGGATATGTATTTTGGTTCATTTCAACTATTTTATATGCTTAAACTTGGTGATTATGCATTTTGCAATAAAAGTATAGGTTCAGTCGAGTTGATTACCCCAAAACAGGCATATATCAGAGAATGACAGGAGCTAAGAACCTTCAAACATGGTGAGTGACACCTGACTAACAACATTAAATAGAAGAAAGAAAAAATATATATCCAGAGAAGACGAAACACGAAGGGGGGAAAGTAGATCAGGAAGAACTGATGTTAAGAGTTCGAAATGGCTCATTTATACTTAGAAAATGATTATTTAGGCAAAGTTTGATTATACTTGAAGGAGTAAACAAAACTTAGAATCAAGACTCCTTGAACTTTAAATTAAATATGACTTGCGAAACAACAAGATAACTTATGAAATATCTAAGGTGCAACACATCAGCCTAAACATGGATATCACTTAGCAACAAAGAGTAATATAAAGCAGGCTAAACGCGTGTTGCAGAACTCAAAAGTAGCAATATGAACAGTCTTATGCTTTCTAAAACGATTATAACTTGAGTTTACATTAAAGATATGAGCATCTGAGATACAAGACAAACACGGCCAGCATTATTCAAACAAACAGTGACGAAACAAAGCTACACAATTAGCACACTCAACGTGGAGACTAAGTGGACATCAAACTATTGCAAGCAAAAGAAGGCATAGATTCGGCTAGTCGTATGGATACAAAATCAAGTTAATGAAATAATAACCAACACGTAACATTAAAACAACTCCACTGATTCTTTACTCACACCTACTGCCCATAGACATACAGGAAGACGAAATTAAAGTAAGGACTAAGACAAGGGAATCAGATACATGTAATAAAGATTCTATACCAAGTGTTGAATACATAACACGCTGCATCGAAAAAAGAATGTAAGAGGATACGAAATTTCCTTTGTTGGAGCGACAAACTAAGGCGTTGACGTCAAGAATTCAACTTCGAACTTCCTCTTCAACTCAAAGCAGTAAAACGGAAACAGAGAACAAAGGATAATAATTTTAAAATCGGTTTCCTAGATGATTTCCGGACCTTTGTTTGTGTTCTTCAAATGTTGTTCGATTTCTGGATTGTTGTTCGATCTTTTTCGTTCGTTTTTGGCTTTTTCAGTCGATTATTTGATGTTTTGTTGAGACCCAACGTCCATCCTTTTATAGTCGATTTGGGCTCCAAGAATTCAAAATTTGAATTCTTGAAAACGCAAATCTCAGAGGAAACAGCGAAGAAATCATAAAGGAGAAGAAAAATCTCTCAAGAATCGACCTTTTCTGGTCTATTTGAGAGGGTTGAGTGACTGATGGGGCATTTTTCCGGTCGCCAGAGCCGTTTCTCTGACAGAGGGGATGGAGGAGCACGTGGGTGCGGCCATAGGAGGCAATGAGAGAGGAGCTTGGGGCGGTCATAGGCGTCCGTGGAGAAGATGCAGCTAGTGTATGGGTTTGAGCAACGAGCGTGGGCGGCCACGGAGAAGACGTTATGTCTGTGGATGAAGAAAATGCGTAAGGGTTCTGGGGAAGAAGGAAAATTCAATGTTGATCTAGAGTATAGGGGATGATAGGTGTCTTTTGGGAGAAGGAAAAGTCTTACTCATTTTGGGTTGTCTGATCGTTTGATCGAAGGGTCAAAATTAATCAAGTGTTGAATATATAGATAGATAGAAAAATGTTGAATTAAATTGGGCCCTTAGATTAAATTGGATGGTTGAGATTGAATCTGAAGAAGCACAATCCATGTGCTTCTTATGTGGCACGCGTGGATTGGCCAAATTAAAATGACTTGGATTGTCAAATTTGCTCAAATTAACTTCATTTAAATTATAACCTCTTCTTTATTAAATAGCCATAATTTTAAAAAAATTATGTTGCAAGACTAGCTTATTTGATAAAATTAGTCATTCAAAAAATAAAATTAATAGAAATTAGTAAATTTTTAATTAATTAAGCCTTCTTGATTTTAAAATGTCAAAAAATATTTATCGCAATAATAGAAATTATATTTAATTAGAAAAATCGATTTAACCCTTAACACAATATTTATTTGACGTGAAATTTAAAAATGAGAAAGTAAGTAGTAATATTTATATAATATATTTAATTTTTTTTATAAAAAATAGTATTTATGAAATAAAATAAATAATTAAAAATCTTTTCGTATTCCTACAAAAAATTCATAACATATATATATCTTATTATTTTTATTTTTATTAATATTATTACTATTATTATTATTATTATTATCATTATTTATTATTATTATTAAAACTTTAGTTAAACAAATGTGGAGAGCCAAAATTAGGTGTCAATAGCTTGCCCCTTTCTTTGTCCATGGAGGAGAGTAGAGAAGACGTGGACAAGGAAACATCGACACAATCTAATTTAGGCGACCACCAAAATATACTTTGAGCAACAACTTGGCAAGAAATGTTAATGGAGTTATAGCCGAACTCTGGCTTCTGAGTTGCCTACATATCTCAGGCTTCATGAGAAATCAGGCCATATGTAGTTCGAGAATGTAGGAACATAGCAAATTTTATTAATATCGAATTATGGTAATACCAAAATCTTTTGGTGGCGAGGTATGAAAAGATTAGTACGAATAGAGGGACGAGATACTGTTCTAAAGAAACTTGAACGAGAAATGTTCCGAAGCAATTTCTATCAAAGACCTATGGTAGAGGGATGAATTTTCAAAAAGATTACCCTAATGTCGAGTTATAATGAACTGAGACATGAAAGAGTTTATAAGTAAGATATAAATCTGAACTTCTGAAAATCGAGTCGAGTTGAGTTTTGAAAGTGAATCCTTGACGTAGCTAGTAATGCTTGACATTGCACTAACTTGTCCTAGTTTGCTGCTTAGAGGGAGTTCCTCATTGTAACGCGTTGTCCTGCAAAACATGTAAAAAGGTGAAAAGTACTTGTTGTGGTTCAAAAAAAATTATAGATTGAAATAGTAATGTAAAGAGTAAAGTGTAGATGTCAAAACGATTGTTGATGTCCCCCTTTTTGTGTTGTGAAAGTGATGTAGGTAAAGTAACTTGTAATGTAGAGGCCTCCAATTGGCGTGGCCATTGTGAGGTAAAAGGCTGCATTTGGCTATGTAAAGCTTGTAATGTAAAGCCTACGGCTGGCGGGGTTGTTGTAATGTAAAAACCTGGTTGTGTAAAGCTTGTAATGTAACATTTGATTATTGGCGTATGACAGCGTCACTATGCTTGCATGCCCCCGATCGGTGGAGCCTCGGTGACGTCGCTACGATGTTAGTCTTCGATTGGCGGAATGTTGCTTCTTTTTCTTATATACAGGCTCTGATCGGGGGAGATCGGTCGACATTTGATATGTACAGCCTCCGGTTGGGGGAATTTGACAAAGTTTGCTATGTACAGCCTCCGGTTGGTGGAGTTTGACGATGTTTTCTATGTATAGCCTCTGGTTGACGGAGTTTGAGTGACATTTTCTATGTACAGCCTCCGGTTGGCAGGGTTTGACAATGCTTGCTACGTACAATCTCCAGTTGGTGGAGTTTGGCCGATTTTTCTATGTACAGCCTTCGATCGATGGGGTTTGAGTGACATTTTCTATGTACAACCCCAGACTTGTGGACTTTAGCGTTGTTAGACGGTGGTCTCCAATTGGCTGAGTTATTGATGAGGTTAGTTTACAAGCTTCAGTTGGTGGAGTTATTTTGACAGAAAGCTAACTATCCTATTTTCCTACGAGGATCCTCTTTCTTCAGTATTTGGTCTGGATCTTGAGCGTACCTGCAAAATTTAAAGGAAATGTTCTTAGATATAAGATGCAAGTTGAAGTACTTTCGGGAAATAAAGTAGGGAAAGAGTATTTTGGCTCGTGATTGTGAGAAGTCAGAATGGCATTTCAGGTCATGCCTTGAGACTTGATGTTATTTTTTTTATTCTTGTGTTCCTGCACTCAAAGAAAATTTTAGTTTGGGAGGAGTTGTTGATTTGTATCAACTCGTGGACTGAAGCCTCGTCATTAGAATCCTTCGACGTCTTCTTAGCCAGTATGTAGTTTCTTAACCTAGAGACTAGGTAGGTGGAAGAGTAGAAAAAGTCTTTTTGAAAAGAATCCGCTTGTTTTTCTAGAAAATAAGTATACTACATATATATTATGTATATATATATATATAGTAATTCTCCAACATTTTTAGATTATGACATATTCTGAAGTCCATCGAGCTTTCCATTTTGTTTACTATATCCAACATAGTCTTCTTGCTTTTACCCTCCTGGTGAAGCTTCCCTAGCTCTTTTGCAGACATTGTTACGATCGAGATTCTTTAGATTCTGAGGTTACGCTAACTATGAGAAAGTGTTTCCTAAGGGTAAGAAAAAAAATGGAAATTTTGCAGAGAATTGATCAAGCCTGACTCAGGCTGCCTACGTATCCCCAAAGTAGGAATTAGATCATAACGTAGTTCGAATACAAGTGAGAGAAATAGAAGTATGTAATGCAATGACTAAGCTTGACTCAAGTTGCCTATGTATCCAAGTGGAATCAGGCTGTAACGTAGTTTGATACAATAGGAAAGTGAAAAATATGAAATGAAATGACCGAGCCTGACTGAGGCTACCTACGTATCTAAGTGGAATCAAGTCAGGACGTAGTTCAGATACAATAGGAAAGTGAAAAAATATGAAATGTAATGACCGGGCCTGACTCAGGCTGCCTACGTATCCAAGCGAAATCAGGTCAGGACGTAGTTCACATTACAATAGGGAAGAGAAAAATGCAAGGGACCGAATCCCACAGAGGGAATTTAGGTCGAGCGTAGTTCTAAATACGTGGAAATGATGATTTTGGGTTTTCTAAGGGTGACCGGATCCGATGTGGGTTTCCTACGTACCCCACTATGGGAAGTCAGGTCTAAACGTAGTTCTGTTACATCAAAATGCGAAACTACAAAAAATAAGCGCTAATCTTGAGGTCTTCAGATGTAGTATTCTTGATGGCATCTGAATTGATTGGCTTTGTGCTCACTCTGCCATCCATTTCTGCTAAGATTACTGCTCTTTGATCCTCAAACACAAATTTGGCTTGAACTTTCTTGTCTTTTGTTTAACTAGTAGACAAGTAGGATCAACTGGTAATTTGTGCAAGACAATATCAATGCTTAATCCTGGCATGTCATCATAAGACCAAGAAATTATGTCAACGTACTACTTAAGCAACTGTATTAATCTTGCTTTCTTTCAGCCTCCAAATGTATGCTTACTCGTGTTTCCTTCACGATCTCCTCATCTCTTAAGTTGACAACCTCTGTTTCATCCATATGGGGTTTCTTCTTGCTTTCAACTTGCTTGATCTCATGTGGTAGCTTTTCAGGCATTATGTTTTCATCATGCTCTTCGTGATCTTGTTCATCACTTTCACCTCGCTTGGTGGATTTGCTACATGTCATAACCGTTGAACGGGAATATTTATTAATGTAAGTGCTGAAAAGTGTAAAAGGTAAGTTAAAATAAATAGATATTTAAAATAACGAGAATTTTTTAATGAAAAACAAAGACTTTTTTATTTTCAAAGCATTCTAGCTTTTAGAAGAGGCACACAACAAAAGATTAGGCATGATTCAAGCCTCAATTTGATCATGCAAATTTTAAAATCAAAACTACTTTGCCACACTACCAAGACTCTAGTTGAAACAGGGACGGGTTGATGGTCCAGTTCTACAAGATTTCTCCAGGTTCGGCATCATGAATGGTCAATTTACTGAGATTTATTTCATCCTCTTCTCCGGCCATGGCCACGAATAGTTTGTCTATTCCTTCTACAATGTCATCAACGCCAGCTTGATCTGGAGTCAAAGCTTGTTCTAGTACAAAAATTGTCTTGCTTGACCCGTGCTGGACTTTTCCCAAGGTACTTTGATATCCGAGTCCGTTGGTGCCTCTCTAATGCTGCAGTTGGATTGGATCAACTATGCCATTGGACTTTTGTCCAAGTCCACTCTTTGGCTGATACCCATACTTTAACATTTCTGACGCAACCATTTTTGCTACATTTGACAATTTGATATCATCGGGCTCTACTTCCTCATTAACCCTTAAAACTTGCATGATTTCCAAAGTGTGAAAAGTGGTTCTGTCTAACTCATCAGTGACTGGGATAGAATTAACAAAAAGGATGGGGTAACTGAGCTCCCCGTGGATGGTAATTTTTGTGCGATCCCACTCAAACATTACACATTGATGAAAAGTAGAAGGAACCTCTCTCTCCATGTGAACCCATGGTCTTCCCAACAACAAGTTGTAGTTGGATGATACATCCATCACTTGAAATAGAATGGGGAATTCAGCCGGCCCCACCTGCAATGTGAGATAGATTTCTCCAATGACACTTCTCTATGCTCCANGGGGTGACTGAGCTCCCCGTGGATGGTAACTTTTGTGCGATCCCACTCAAACACTACACATTGATGAAAAGTGGAAGGAACCGCTCTCTCTATGTGAACCTATGGTCTTCCCAACAACAAGTTGTAGTTGGATGATACATCTATCATTTGAAATAGAATGGGGAATTCAGCCGGCCCCACCTGCAATGTGAGATAGATCTATCCAATGACACTTCTCTATGCTCCATCAAAACCTCTAACTTTCACACAGCTTTCCCTTTTCTCTCTCATATTAACACCTAAATCTCTAAGAGTGGTGAAAGGACAGATGTTGCATCCAAAACCACCATCAATTAAAACTTGAGTCACAATCTTATCATAACATTTGACTGCGATGTGAAGCGCTTTGTTGTGGCCAACCCCTTTTGCAGGAAACTCATCATCATGGAGAGAAATCTTGTTAGCTTCCACTATTCTCCCAATCGTTGCAGCTAAGGTTTCACTTGTGGTCTCTTTTGGAATGTTTACTCCCTTAACACCTCCATCAAAGCATTCATATGACCTTAAGAACTCGTAAGCATACACCAAATGGATATGTGGGTTGGCGTCTTCTTTAGTTACTCTTCGACTGAATAGTCTTTAGATTGCATCTTCTTCCAAAACTTTGTTGCTTCAGTATCGATAACATTCTTCTTTGGATTCTGTTCTTGTCTAAGAACTCTTTGATTTAGGTCCTCTAGGGAATAACACCTTTCCGACCTAGTAATTCATTGAGCCACGACAGTGTCGATCATCTTGCCCTTGGTGCCTGCTTGATAGTCCCATGGGACTACTTTGGTGTCATACTCAGAATTTCCAGTGATTAGAGTGGTAACTATAACTCTTGGGAGATATGTTTGGACGGTCAGAGGTTCCCTTAGTTGAACAGCGATAACAGGTTCCACCGAAGATATCATGACATCTGCTTCATCTATGTTTGGGTAGTCGGGACCCTCATATTCATCATCCAAAGTAACCATGCTGACCTTCCGATTCTCATTGTTTGGAAAGGGATTGTTGTTTACATTGGGAGGTACTAGATTGCATTTGATTACTCCTCTCTTGATCAAAGACACAATTTCTTCAAACCATAACAATCTTCTGTGTCATGTCCTTGAATTCCCGAGTGGTAAGCGCCTCGGTTGTTTCCATTGAAGTTACGAGGGATTGGATCGAGAATTTTTCCTTCAACTGGTTGCAACACTCTTGTTGTCCTCAACCACTCAAACAATTGGGCATAAGGTTCGGTAATAGGTATGTAAACGCGAGCATTTCTAGCCTTAAGATTCGAACGTGGCCTCGGTGCATATGTTGGTCTATTTTGGTGGATTGGTCTTGGTGGATTTTGGTATGCTGGTGCTCGAGATGGATTATAATGGGGTTGGGTATTATATACTTGGTATGGGACGTATGAAGTCTGTGCAACAATCTTAGGATTGTTGGAGTATTGGTGGGAAGGTCCTTTTTGTTGGTAAGTGACAACTGAAACATCCTCCCTTTTCCTTTAGATGCTGCTAATGGAGCCCGATTGTATAGCCCTACTTGCAGCTTGCAAGGCGACCATAGACTGAATATTTCCACATATAACACCCTACTCAATAAAGTCCCCCATCTTGACCAATTTTGCAAACTTCTGGCCCATCATTGACATCATCTTGTCAAAGTAGACACCTTCTTGAGCTCGAATAAAGTACTTCGAGAGCTCACTTTCATCTAGTGGTGGTTGCACCCTTGCGGCTTCAGTTCTCCAACGTCGTGCGTACTCCTGGAAATTCTCTGATTGTTTCTTCTGTATGTTGGCCAATAAGAATTTCTCAGCTATAATTTTAGTATTGAATCTAAAATAAGTCATGAAATCTTCAACCATTTCCTACCAGTCACGCCACTTTCGAGGATCTTGGCGCGTATACCAGGCCAATGCTTCTCTAGACAGACTCTGGATGAACAACTTCATCCTGAGCTTCTTATTTCTTCTACACTGACTAACTTGGCACAATATGCCCTTAAATGCACATGAGGGTCACCTTTTCCATCAAAAATGTCAAACTTTGGTGGTTTGTACCCTACGGGCATGTCAATGTCTGGCTGGTTATCATAATCCAAATGCTCTGTTCCTCTAGTGACTTGTAAACTTTTCAACACTTTTTTTAGACCATGAAATTGGGCATTTATCGATGCATCTTCTTTTAGCCAGGCATCTTTCTCCATTTTTGCATATTGATCGATTTCGTACGGGATATTAACCACAACTGGCATTGTGAAGGTAGGAGCTTTAGCAGCATATACAGGTGGAACAAGTGGCTCATAGGAAGCAACGACATGTGCCCCAAGTATTTGCTGCATTGTAGGTACGGTAGGGTCGCGATTAGAGAGGTCAGGAATTGTCCTGACTACGGTTGGAGAGGCTGGTGGAACTCGACCGTGTGCTCTTGAGTTTGTTCTGGCTGATTTGGCAAGTCGGCAGAAGGCATGTCAGCCTTTGCGAAGTAGATAGGCGTCTTGAAAGTAGGGAAAGTGGTAGCCGACAATTTGGCCAAGTCTGGCAATTGGCATAATTCTTCCCTCAAGATCTCGAGTTCTTGCTCCATGCGAGCCATTTTCTCTCCATTTTGGATGTCTGTCATGTTTCGAGAACCTATGGGTTTCTCAATAGGTATCATTATGTTTGCAGTAGCGTTGAACTCGTCTTTATCAGTCATTTTCCCTTTGGATCGAAGGTTGTATCGTGAATCAGCCAGCCAGTTTTCAAGTCGACACAAATCAACGTTCTTTTGGAGATAAATGATGAAAAAGAAAAGAAAACAAAGAAAAAGAGAAAACTATGTTAGTTTGGGCAATATTGAAATATGTAACAAATATATAAGTGTAACACAGATATACGCCAATTTGGCGACATTCAAAACGCGTCCTAATATAAAGCCTCTTTTTGGTTGAGGTAGGCCTACATTGAAATTAGTTTGATAATAAATGATCCATTAAAACACATTTTAAATTTAGAGCAAACATAACTTCATAGATTAAGGTAGTCTTGGATGTACATTGAGGTAGTCGATAAGAAGCTTAAGAAATGAAAGTACGGGGAAGGCCATATGGCACTTTGAGGAGAGAGCTCAAAAAATAAAGACGACCTACAGTCACTGTCATCGTCCCCATCATAAAATGGCCCTGGGTAGTTCTATGGGGATTCGTCGATCTTCCATTCCCAGTTGTTTGAATCTTCCCTTTCATCAAACCTATGGAACCATATTCCGAGTAAGCATCTTCTACTGTTGGGACAGGTTCATCCTCCATATGCATCATTCCTCCATCTCTAGGGTCATACAAGTTAGGGTCATGCTCTGAATATCCTTCTGAATCCCCTTCCATCTCCTCAGTTGGCTCTTTAGGATCCTCTTCTAGGTTTTCCTCCATCTCTTTATTTGGTTCATTATCAACTACCTGTATGAGATGGTCAACAGACCATGGGGTCACCTGATGATACATGGTTGTAGTGATGTGCATGAGGTTCAATAGTTCCATGCCAATTTGATTTGATCTTTAAGTGTCTGTGAACTCCAAGATTCCCTCATAGCTAGGTCTAGCAAGAATTCCTCCCATCATAAACCAAGTATAATATTTAGGTGTGCACCACGACTCAAACCCCATGTCTGAGTCGAGAATATCGCACCATCCTTGTACCAAAGAAGCGATCCTTTCTATTGGGATTCTTCCTTCATAATCGACCTTTATTAATGCCATATTTGACCATAGAGGAACGCCTTGGGTAATCCCAAACTGCCGGAGGACTCTTAGAGGTGCGTAAGGCTGGAAGCCTTCCAACCCAATCAACTCAATGAAATAGGCCTGATTAGCTCTCACCAAAGCTCGGCCATGGACCCATGGTAGTCACCATTGAATACAGTTCCCTATGAGGTGGGTTAGGAAAAGACGCCAACCTTTTTCATTATTTGGGACATCCCACGTGCTCAATCTCATCTCATTGCTCCTAATTTTGTTATGTAAGTCTTTTTCAGTGCCATTTTCTGCTTGTCTTTGATAGAAGTGTTCCAACGCCCAAATTTGTAACAATAGGTTACTTCCCTTAAACTAATCATACCCTCTAGAGCAGAGGGATAGTGATCGAAATATTTCTGTCAAGATCATGGGTACGATGGTCACTGTAACAGGTCCCCTAAACATGAAGATGACCATGGGTAGTAGGTTGATGTCAACACAACCTTTTTTCTTTGGGGAGATCATAATACCCAAAAAAAATCATCACGAAAACAATAGCCCTGTGCCTTTCCCAACCAACTCTAGAGATGAAGAATTCTTGTTGGAACCTATCATAGCTATCTCCATGACCGTACCTTTTAAAAAGATAATCCAACTTGACCCATCCCTCGTCAGCTCTTCGCAAACATGGGCCTACCCTCAAACCCAAAGACTGGAGAAAACTGATTCCCGATGTAGTGCACAGGCCCAAGGGTTCTCTGCGAACCAATGTTAAATAAGCAATTTGACTTATCTCTTCCAATGTTGGTGTGATTTGAAAATCTGCGAACTGGAAAGTCACTGTTGCTGGTTGCCAAAATTCAATCATTAGAGTAATAAGTGACTTGTTTGCCTCCACATTCAATAGATCAGTTAATGACCCCAGGTGTGGCATAATCTCATTTCCATATGCCACTCGGATGTTTCTCCACCACTCTTTCAAAGTTTGGGGGACCTCCATCATCATCCTGATATTATGAAGGTTTTGGTTGATTTGCATCTGAAAGAAAGATAAAAGGGTATGATGAGTTTATTTGCTCCACATTCATTAAATGTTTTAGTTTGGATAATTTATATCAATTTCACATTAAGTGTATGTCTTCGAGTTTTAAAGAAGAAACTAATTGACATTTGGGTGGTTTCCTAAACGCAATGACAATACCTTATATTATCTTTCCTAAGGCTATGCAACATGAGTTATTTCTAGAGTAGGATTTTTTCCCTAGATGATTGAGAGTGGGACTGAGTAGTTGGGAGAAGGCCTATTATCTTAAATGCACCAACTCTGAAACTAAGGAATCCAAAGAGAGTTTTGGAGGAGTACAGGAACTCCCCTCGTGTGTATAGTGTGTGTGTTTGTGTACGACCAAAGACTCTATAGAAAGTGCAAATGACAGTGTAGGGAAAGCAGTAACAAGTGGTGTTTTAGAACAAATAAGGAACACATGCTTAGATTTAACTTGTGACCTTTCATTCAAAGCAATATATCATTTCAACAAAGAAAATAATAAGCTAAAAATAAACAAGTAATCACAAAATTATTCCTAAATGAAGTTTTCTAAGGTTAAAACCTAAGTAAGTTCCCCAACAGAGTCGACAAGTTGTCGCACTCCTATTTCAAACTAGCCGAAACAGTTCACAACATAATATGGTTGACACTCTGATTTTGAAAAAAATTGTTTTTTTTTAGAGTCGCCACCTAAATTTTAAGGAAACTATTAGGAAAACCTTATTTTAAATATGTAAATGTAAACTCTGTTTTGATTTACGAAACCAATGAGATTCTGAGTAAGGGTTTTGGTTACTCGAGGGGAAGGTATTAAGTATTCCTCAGAGTCTATCCGAAGATAGTCCTTAAACTCAATTTAGGAAAATATAATTAGGAAAACTTGTTTATTTATTTTCTTTAAAATCAATGGTAAGTAAATTTTATTAGTTTAAGAAAAAGAGTAAAATACAAGGTACGACATATATATATCTATTAAATAAAATTAATAGTAGTATGTTTATCATATGGTAATAAATAAATGTACTTAAACTGTATGACAATTTTATATGTTGAAGAATATATAGGTGTCTCATATAAATGTATCAAAAATAAATATTGAGTTTAAAATATATGAAAATTTGTCATTTTATTTATATGTAGAAGTAAGACATGAAAGAAAATAAAAAAATAAAATGAGATAGTAATCGGGTGTAAATATGTAGTAAAATAATGTGTATATTAAAGTGTAGTGATTAAAAATAATAAGTAACATATGTAACCGAGTGTTGATGTTACACCGAGCACTGATGTCCAACCCCAGATTGTGACCCCGGGCACTGACACCCAGACAGATGGAGTGACTACGCTGCAGACTTTACCCTAGGCTTATTCTGGCAGGATGACATATTTACCTCCCTCTCTGTTGTTTTTGTTGATTATTTTTGTTTTAGTTGCATTTGAGGACAATTGCTTTTTTTTGTGGTGGGGGTGAGGTATTTACATACCTACCTCTTGTGATTATATTTTATTTGTATACATTGGGTTTTTGCGATCTATATTTGTGTTTGATTGTGTTTGGATCTTAATCTTGTGGATGCTTAAGCTTGTGGCTCCTTGTATTTTATGGAAATGGTTTTGACCTATTTTTAAATTTTGTGCCACCTCTATTGTTTGTGATTGTGGTTGCTCTTGTACAAATTTGAGTATCGGTTATGATCAATACCGAAGACTTGAATAGTGCTATTAATTGAATGAAATAAATGTGCAGCTACGATGAGGACAAATGAAGTTGTATAGACAATGTGTGAACTTTTAGCATCTCGTTGTGACTAGCCGGTAATCGAATGAGTCTCTTGTGATGAACATTGCACACTAGCTAGAAAGTGTGAAGTCTTGTTTGATATTGGTGTCAATGCCTTGTGTGATGAGATTACCTTGAACATTGTGTGTGATGACACCTAGAATTTGCCCGTTGGTCCGGTTGACTAAGTGATGCACAAGCACTTGAAATGATCTTAGGCAACAATTTTGAAGAGTGAAACAATTTGGCAATATACCTCTTTTGTGGCCAACGTTGTGAGATGTGTGAACCTTGCTTGAACCCTCTTGAGTCTTATCCTTTTCTTGGAAGAAACTTGAACAATTGTGACCCCTTTTTATCCATTCACCCATAACTCTCATGAAGTGTGGTTTGTTTGAATAGTCAACTTAGTCCAAAAGCCTAATTTGGGATGTGGTGAAAAGAGAAGAGAAATCAAGAAGTGTGAGAAACTCCCCCTTTGAGCAATGATTTTGAAAAAGATGGAAAAAAAAATTAGTGGAAGTTGCAAAAGAAATGGGGTATCCGGTAGTTCATTTGAAGTTGAATAATGGGGTGAATTAGGAGCATGATCAAAATGTTAAAGAAAAGGAAAAAAGTGATGTTGAGACCACACTTCATGAGACTAGCAACCGTTGACCCTAAATGACCATACCTTTACACTCAGCCCCGTTAGAAGCCTTGAAAAGACTTTTGTGATCTTGAGTGAGTTGAAACAATTGTTAATTGGAAAATAAGGGGAAACCTATGGGTGAAGCCATGCATGTGTTTATCTTTCTGAGTGTGAGAGTCGTATGTGATCCTGGAAATATAAATTGTTGAAGAACTTTGTGTGAATAGGGAATCATCTTTGTTGTAAGGGTATTTGAGTACTTTTGTTGAGCTTGAACTTGCATTTGAAGCAAGTATTGTGAACTTGAGCATCTTTGATAACTGTGAGTTACAATTTAAATCTTTGAGTGCACAATTGATCATTGCATGAGTAAGTTAAGCCTTATTGTGTGCATTAATGTTGAGTGGTATGCAGCACTATTTGAGACATTCCTTTTTGAACTACTGATCTTGAGTTTCACTTGAGGATAAGCAAAAGATTAAGTTGGGGGTGTTGATGAGTCAGAGATTTGGACTCATTTAGCGCTTTTTTATATAGATTTAGTGTCCTCAAATGCTTAATTTGTGTCATATACTGGTGTTAAATCCTTTATTTTCAGGTATATGGATTGAGGAACAAAGCAAGGACACTAACAGGCAAAAAGGAACAAAACAAACTGATGAAATGAAGAAAGGCAATGTCGCACCCCTATTTCGAACTAGCCGAAACAATTCACAGCATAATATGGCTGACACTTTGATTTTGAAAAAAAATTATTTTTGTTTTAGAGTCGCCACCTAAATTTTAGGGAAAATATTGGGAAAACCTTTTTTTAAGTATGTAAATGTAAACTCTATTTTGATTTGCGAAACCAGTGAGATTATGAGTAAGGGTTTTGGTTACTCGAGGAGAAGGTATTAAGCATCCCTAAAAGTATATCCGAAGATAGTCCTTAAACTCAATTTAGGAAAATATAATTAGGAAAACTTGTTTATTTATTTGCTTTAAAATCAATGGTAAATAAATTTTATTAGTTTAAGAAAAATATTAAAATACAAGGTACGACATATATATGTCTATTAAATAAAATTAGTAGTATGTTTATCATACGGTAATAAATAAATAAATGTACTAAAAATGTACAACAATTTTATATGTTGAAGAATATAGAGGTGTCTTATATAAATGTATCAAAAATAAATATTGAGTTTAAAAGATATGAAAATTTGTCATTTTATTTATATATAGAATTAAGACATGAAAGAAAATAAAAAAATAACATAAGATAGTAATCGGGTGTAAATATGTAGTAAAATAATGTGTATATTAAAGTGTAGGGATTAAAAAAATAAGTAACATTTGTAAAAGTGATAGTAGATATGAGAAAAAATAATATGAAGTGTAACAAAATAATAAGTTACATATAGAGAAAACTAAAAAATATAGGATTTGTACCTTTTTGCGTATGATATATATATATATATATGTATGTATGTATGTACCTTATATTTTGAACCTGTTGGCATATCTAAAATCTTGAAATAACATTTTAAGGAATTAAAATGTTTTAGCAATAATTGATTTTTAAAAAAAGTAAGAATAGCCAATATTTTGTAAAGGGTGTGATGTAAAGAATATAAGATAGGCCTAGCTGTTGAGATTTAATCTATAGTTACATTTTTTTGTTAAATATATAAGCCTACTTCCCTACTTATTTTCTAAAAAATATATATATTTTCTAAAAGGTAATTATTTTAGCCTTTAAACTAATCTCAAAGTCATTTTGTGTGTTTTTAAATGATAAGTTTTCTTAACATAAAGTCCTACGTGAGATTTGATAAATAAAGCTAATAAATATTTTGGTCCTTCTCAGAGAAAATAACTTGAGCCATATGTATCTTTCAAGACTAAAAGAACAACAATTCTAACAAAAACAATAATACTTATTTTGCCCTCTTAAGATAGTGCACATTTAATCTCTCAAATTATATCGTTTTAGTTTCAAAGTATGCACATTTAGGTCCTAAAAGAAATAGGCTTTAATCTAAGGAAAGTTGCACATTTTATACTTAAAAAATCTGCAAAGTGAAGTTGTTAAAAAGCTGCAGTTTTTACCTCTTAGAAACTGCATTTTTAAACATAAATTTTAAACTTTAAAGCCCACAAAAGGGTTGTGTTTTGAGCCTAAAAAAAAACCTGCAGTTTTACACTAAAAAAATCTGCTTAGTAGAGCATGATAAAGCCACATTTTCACACTAAAAAAAAATCTGCAATTTTAAAGCTAAAAATCTGCATTTTTTATCTAAAAAAAATCTGCATCATTTATGCTCAAATTATGCACATTTTGAGCTCAAATTCTGCACTCTCTTGAGCTCAAAACGCTGCATTTTTTAGACTCAATATACCACATTTAAACTCTTAAGAAAGTGATAACATTAACCTTAAAAAAATCTGCAGTTCGCTCAACTTTAAAATCTGCACTTTTAGGCAACCAAAAACCACACTTTAAACACTTGTTTATGAAAAGAATTTGAAAATTAGTTCATAATATTTGGAAAAAATTATTCCTAAGTTGAATTTCTTTATGAGGTTGTGTTTTCATGACTAAAAATATTGAGTAACATATAAAACTTAACTAGAAAGTAATGCTTATAAGCTAAGGGACTATACTAAACCCAATATCTAAAGGGATGTGAGGTGGGAAGCTACGTCTTACCATCGTTCTAAATTGATTCGTACAAACCCAAACAAAATAAAAGCAAGCTTATATAAGAGTGAAATACTAATGTGTAAGATGTTAGTCGAAAGACAACATTATAAGCGTATGTATATGTAAGAAAATATGAAGCTTTGGAGCAAAGAGGAAGTGTTGGACACTATTTGACGCGATAAAGGCAGCTACACACGAGCTTATGCGGCTATCAGTCGCTTCTCTGATTTGGACAGAGATGGAGTTATATACTAACTCCAAACACACTCCCGAGTGTACATATGACAAACAAAGAAGAAGTAGAATTAGCAAGTGGACTTTAGATTTATCATTAAGACATAACAAATAAGAATCATGTAGTCATAGGCATATTAGAAAATATACTCAGAAACAGCAAAATCAACATGATACTATCCTGGCAGTTTCTTGATGANAGGGAGTAACAAATAAGAATCATGTAGTCATAGGCATATTAGAAAATATACTCAGAAACAGCAAAATCAACATGATACTATCCTGGCAGTTTCTTGATGACATTTGAGCAATTAGTATACCGAACTTTAATCAATCTTGAGAGTTGCTGATCGACTTTAAGATACCATTCAAGCGACCATAGAAAAATCAGTTGGATAGTTTTATCGATGTGCGAGTTTTACAATGATTTCACAATTGGTTGTTGATCATACTTAAAAATAGATTTCATACTTCATCTAACTTATTCAAACTAATATGCGATCAGGGGCAACTTGAGTATATGTACAGAATAGACATTGATCAAACTTAAGCGATTAGAATTAAACAATAAGCACATCCTAATAGATAGTAGCTTTAATATTTTGTCAAAAGATGCAGTGCTACTGTTCTGCTTACTATAAAGCAGCACAACCTGGTTCACAAGCTCCTTTAGAGAGATATGAAAAAGATTAACCAAAGTGCAATTCTTACTCGTGTGAAATAAGAGTTCTCATGGGAATAGAATGAGTTACACCACTACTATAAGGTAAAAAGACAGCAAGTATAAGGCTCTTGAATCTGATCATTTTAGTGAATAACTAATCCAAAGTTAAGTTAATTTGAAGTTATGCATGCTGATCTCTCAAGAGGTAAATGGTACACGTTAGGCTTCAAAAAAATTCCAAACAACCAACAGATCATGCCTATTCTATGATCAAGATAGATTTTGTCTTACATTTTTGAATAAAATGTTGTCTTCCTAACACACATACACAAAATATGTCTGCCATGGATATGTATTTTGGTTCATATAAATTATTTTATATGCTTAAACTTGGTGATTATGCATTTTTCAATAAAAGTATAGGTTCAGTCAAGTTGATTACCCCAAAACAGGCATAAATCAGAGAATGACAGGAGCTAGGAACCTTCAAACATGATGAGTGACACTTGACTAACAACATTAAATAGTAGAAAGAAAAAATACATATCCAGAGAAGACGAAACACGAATGGGGAAAGTAGATCAGGAAGAACTGATCTTAAGAGTTCGAAATGGCTAATTTATACTTAGAAAATGATTATTTAGGCAAAGTTTGGTTATACTTGAAGGAGTAAACAAAACTTAGAATCAAGACTCCTCGAAATTTAAATGAAATATGACTAGCGAAACAATAAGATAACTTATGAAATATCTAAGGTGCAACACATCAGCCTAAACATGGATATCACTTAGCAGTAGAGAGTAATATAAATCAGGCTAAACGTGTGCTGCAGAACTCAAAAGTAGCAATATGAACATGTATCATTCTTTCTAAGCCGATTCTAACTCAAGTTTACATTAAAGATATGAGCCAGCTGAGATACAAGAGAAACACGGCCAGCATTCCAGTTATGATTCAAACAAACAGTGATGAAACAGAGCTACGCAATTAGCGCACTCAAAGTGGAGACTAAGTGAACATCAAACTATTGCAAGCAAAACAGAGGATAGATTCGACTAGTTGTATGGATACAAAATCAAGTTAATGAAATAATAACCAACACGTAACATTCAAACAACTCCATTGATTTTTGACTCATGCCTACTGCCCATAGACATACAAGAAGACGAAAATAAAGTAAGGACTAAGACAGGGGAATCAGATACACGTAATAACAGATTCTATACCAAGTGTTGAACACATAACACGCCGCATCGAAAAAAGAATGTAAGAGGAGACAAAATTACCTTTCTTGGAGCAGCAAACTAAGGCTTTGACGTCAAGAATTCAACTACGAACTTCCTCTTCAACTCAAAGCAGTAAAACGGAAACAGAGAACAAAGGATAATAACCTTAAAATCTGTTTCCTAGATGATTTTCGGACCTTTGTTGGTGTTGTTCAAATGTTGTTCGATTTTTGGATTGTTGCTCGATCATTTCCGTTCGTTTTTGTATTTTTTCAGTCGATGCTTGGATGTTTTGTTAAGACTCGAAGTCCATCCTTTTATAGTCGATTTGGGCTCCAAGAATTCAAAATTTGAATTCTTGGAAACGCAAATCTTAGAGGAAACAGCGAAGAAATCATGAAGGAGAAGAAAAATCTCTCAAGAATCGACTTTTTTAGGTCGATTTGAGAGGGTTGAGTGACTGATGGGGCATTTTTCCGATGGCCAGAGCCGTTTCTTTGATAGAGGGGATGGGGGAGCACGTGGGTGCGGTCATAGGAGGCAATGGAAGAGGAGCTTGGGGCGATCATAGGCGTCTGTGGAGAAGATGCAACTAGTGTAAGGGTCTGAGCAACGAGCATGGGCGGTCATGGAGAAGATGTTTTGTCTGTTGAAGAAGAAAACGCGTAAGGGGTCTGGGGAAGAAGGAAAATTCAATGTTGATCTAGAATAGGGGACGATAAGTGTCTTTTGGGAGAAGGAAGAGCCTTACTCATTTTGGGTCGTTTGATCGGACGGTCAAAATTAATCTAGAGTTGAATAAATAAATAAATAAATAAATAAATATATATATATATATATATATATATATATTGGACGGTTGAGATCGAATCTATAGAAGCACAATCCATGTGCTTCTTATGTGGCACGCGTGGATTGGTCTAATTAAAATGACTTGGATTGCCAAATTTGATCAAATTAACTTCATTTAAATTATAACCTCTTCTTTATTAAATAGCCATAATTTAAAAAAAAAATATTTTGCAAGACTAGCTTATTTGATAAAATTAGTCATTCTAAAAATAAAATTAATATNGAAGCACAATCCTTGTGCTTCTTATGTGGCACGCGTGGATTGGTCTAGTTAAAATGAATTGGATTGCCAAATTTGATCAAATTAACTTCATTTAAATTATAACCTCTTCTTTATTAAATAGCCATAATTTTAAAAAAATAATTTTGCAAGACTAGCTTATTTGATAAAATTAGTCATTCTAAAAATAAAATTAATATAAATTAGTAACTTATTAATTAATTAAGCCTTCTTAATTTTAAAATGTCAAAAAAAAAATGTATCGCAATAATAGAAATTATAGTTCATTAGAAAAATTGAGTTAACCCATAAAACAATATTTATTTGATGTGAAATTTAAAAATGAGAAAGTAAGTAGTAATATTTATATAATATATTTATTTATTTTTATAAAAAATAGTATTTATGAAATAAATTTTATCAAATAAAATAAATAATTAAAAATATTTTCGTATTCCTACAAAAATTTCATAACATATATATATTTTATTAATTTTATTATTATTATTATTATTATTATTATTATTATTATTAATATTTTAGTCAAACAAATGGTTGGAGCCAAAATTTGGTGTCAACAGGCATGCCTGGTGATCGCCAAGAGCACTTGGCGAATCGCGGAGTGGCTAGCTTGACCGCCTAAAGTTCTAGTGTGCCAACCTTGAGGGAAGAAACCAAGTCGGCGGCAAAAAAGAGTAGTTGACGAATCGCTAAGCAGTTTTGCGATGCAAAGAGAGATCGCCCAAAGTTACAGAACTTGAGGATGCTGAGTGCTAAGGCAAAAAGGCGGTGAAAGAGATCAATGGGCAGTCCGCTGAGTGGTTCGGCGAGCCCGATTTACTTTGCCAAACGGCCATTTGTCGCTTATTTTTGGCGACTATAAATTAGATTTTGAACAATTATTTTAGAGAGCGGACTTATGCTGGTTAATGCTAAATTAGTTTAGAACATTTTTCTTTGTAGTTTTTCATAGTTTTGAAGAATTTTAGAGATCCAATTTGGAGATTTTGAAAGTGGGTTTTGAATATTCTGCAAATTGAAGCATTGTAAAGACTAAATTACTCTTACCCAGTTGATGACTAATCGATTCGGTAATCATTTTTATTCTTTTATGATGTTTGTCTAAAACCTCAATTCTTAGGGTGTGATCATGTGATTATGGGTTGAATTAGTTTATGGGTATTGTTAATTACTATTTTAAATGCTAAATTGAAGTGAGTTTAATCATTAATTGTGATTTAATTTATGAATTGTAGTTGCAAATGCAGTTCTAATATTGTGTTCTTGGCTTGCTCGAGAGAGAGGTTTTAGAAATAAGATTATTGATTAATGATTTGTAGGTATTGGGTTGAGCTGGGTTTAGCTCGAGAGAGTGAATCCTAAACTCTATCCTACCCATCTAGCTCAAAAGAGTGGATGAATTAAGGTGTGGGTTGTTCTTCATTGTTATGCTTGTTGATGTTCGAAAGAAATCACCTGATTCGAGATAGTTTTTTGGGAGAAAGCTATCTCCCTTAAAGTCTATCCTACTGATGAGTCCAAGATTTGAACTCATTTAGGGCTTTGTTTATATAGAAGTAGTGTCCTCAAATACTTATTTTGTGCCAATAACTGATGTAAAACCCTTGATTTTCAGGTAATGCTAATTGATGAAAACCCTAACTCAATTGGGGGAATTCTACCATTTGAAATAGAGGAATTTGGGAACTCCATGGATGGAAGGAATCCATGGATGAAAACTATCATACCTTGACTCCAATTGCTAGCCTTTAATGGAGGAATTAAAACCTTAGCTTGAAACCCTAGGTGAATCCTTCTTCTTCTTCTTCAAGTTTCTAGAGAGAGAATATTTGGAGAGGAATTAGTTTCTTTTTGTGAATTTTGAAGAATGAAATAAATTGGGTGAATTTGGGGGTTAAAGGTTTATATAGGGGTTCTAAATATAGGCAAAACGACATAGTATAGGAATTAATTAATTAGGAAAAGACCCAACCGACCCTAAAAATAACTGACAGCTGGCCACCGACGGACCCCAGTCAACGAGTCGTGGTCTAACCCACGGTCCGTCCTGGTAGACCGTGGTTTGCCATCAAAAAGTTTGTTTTTGGGCCTCGAACCACGGATCGTGGTCTGGCCTACGGTCTATAGGTCAGGCCATGGTCCTGAGCCTCCAGGACACTCTAGGCAAGGCCATCCATGGACCACACCTACGGTCTATAGTCCCATCCACGGGCCGTGGGTTGCCCTCGTGGCTGGCACCTTCAATTTCCCAAAATCTGTTTCATTTCCCTTTTTCGTATACAGGGTGTTACAATATCTTCCCCTTGGGACCATTCGTCCTCGAATGAGATTTAAACTGGTTCTAAATGAATAAGGGAGGAACTAACAACCCAACATACTATGCAACGTATAAAACCAAGGAGGAACTATCGACTCCAAACTAGGACGCTCTCAAAACATCACAAGTGGGGTGAACTAACTCTATCAGCCCATTATGCATGCAATGCACATATATAAGAAGGAAACATCAACTCCACTATGAATGAAATTTCAACATTACTCATTTTCAAGGAAGAACTACCTTCTCCAAGCTAAAAACATGCTCAACACAATCTCATAGAGCTCATATGCAATTCACTCTCAAAAAGCATATCTAAAGCATGTTCATCAATTCATCTCATGAAGTCTATTGGCAACTAATACTCAATGCACAATAACATAAGGAAAATCAATCATATAAACTCATTTTCTTTCGAAACACAAGTTTTCATGAACATGCATATCATAAGGAAATCATGGAAACACATGAAAACACATGACTCCCAAAACAAGGACAGCTCAAGAGGAACTCATTACCTCAAGCCAGAATAGGAGTAGAAGGAAAAAGATAAGGATATCAAGACATCATTCGTCCTCGGCCTCCCAAGTAGCACCCTCAACTAATTGATTCATCCACGAAAGCTTCACAGAAGCTATTTCCTTGTTTCTCAAGCTATTAACTTGCCGGTGCAAAATCTCAAACGGAACCTCCTCATAAGAAAGACTTTTGTCAACTTCCAACCCTTCTAGGGAAACTATGGATGTCGGATCTCTAACACACTTTTTAAGCATAAAGACATGGAATACGGGATGCACTGTTGCCAAGTCATTTGGTAAATCTAACTCATAAGCAACCCCTACCAACGCGTCTCAAAACCTGATACGGGCCTACATACCGAGGACTAAGTTTCCCCTTCTTACCAAAACTCATCACACCCTTCATGGGTGAGATTTTCAAATAAACTCAATCGTCGACCTCAAATTCTAGATCCCTTCTTCTCACATTGGTATAAGACTTTTGCCGACTTTGAGTGATTCTCAACCTCTCTCTAATGAGTCAAACTTTCTCAATGGCTTCATAAACCAATTCGGGACCTATTAAGGCAACTTCACCCACCTCAAACCATCCTATAGGAGATCTACACCTCCTACCATATAAGGCCTTAAATGGAGCCATATCGATTCTTGAGTGATAACTGTTATTGTAGGCAAACTCAATCAATGGCAAATGGTCGTCCCAATTGCCCTTAAAATCGATCACACAAGCCCTTAACATGTCTTCCAAAGTTTAGATAGTACTCTCCCCTTTTTCATTGGTTTGGGGATGAAAATTTGTGCTAAGCTTAACCTTAGTGTCAAGCCCCTTTTGGAATGACTTCCAAAACTGAGAAGTGAATTGGGTACCACGATCGAAAATAATGGACAAGGGAAATTTTGATAGGAAGGAAATGAGCAGATTTCGTCATCCGATCTATTATCACCCAAATAGAGTCATGTTGTTGCCGAGTGCGAGACAATCGAACAATAAAGTCCATATTAAAGTCTTCCCACTTCCAAGTAGGAATGCTAATATCTTGAGATAAACCTCTCGGTTTCTGATGCTCAACCTTTACTTGTTGGCAATTTGGAAACTTATCCACAAAACTCGCAATATATTTCTTCATCACATTCCACCAATAAACCTCCCGTAAATCATAGTACATCTTGGTGGCTCCCGGGTGAATAGAATACCGCGAACTATGGACTTCTGTCAAAATTTGTTCCCTTAAGTCATCAACATTTGGAACACATAATCGACCTTGGTATCTAAGGACACCATATCCCCCTTAGGAGAAAGCCTCAACGAATTTCTTAAGCACATCTTCTTTCAATTCTACCAACATTGGATCAAGACCTTGATTGGCTTTCACATCTACCACAAAAGACGATTTGGAACCATTGTGAACCTTAACACCACCTTTGGTGGAGTCCACTAGTTGAACACCTAACCGAGCCAATCTATGAACATCTTGAACCAACTCTTTCTTTTCTTTTTCTATATGAGCAACACTACCCATAGATAACCAACTAAGAGCATCCGCTACCACATTAGCCTTGCCGGGGTGATAAAGAACACTCATGTCGTAATCTTTCAATAACTCAAGCCACCTTCTTTGGCAAAGATTCAAATCCTTTTGATTAAACACATATTGTAAACTCTTGTGATCGGTTAACACATCAACATGAACTCCATACAAATAGTGCCTCCAAATCTTTAAGGCAAATACGACCGTCGCTAGCTCAAGGTTATGAGTAGGATAATTCTTCTCATGGACTTTAAGTTGCCGTGAGGCATAGGAAATAACTTTCCCATTTTGCATTAGCACGAACCCTAGCCTAATTATTGAAGCATCACAATAAACCACAAAACCATCCATTACTTCCGGTAAGGTCAACACCGGGGCGGAAGTAAGTCTATCTTTCAACTCTTGAAAACTTTTCTCACAAGAATCAGACAATATGAACTTAGCCTTCTTTTGAGTCAAAGTCGTAAAAGGAGAGGCAATTGAAGAAAATCCCTCCACAAATCTTCTATAGTAACCAGGCAAACCAAAAATCTTCTAATATCTGAGGGAATTAGAGGTCTAGGCCAACTCTTGACAGCATCCGTCTTCTTAGGATCTACCTCGATACCCTTACTCAAAACAATATGACCAAGGAAAGCTACAGACCTCAACCAAAATTCGTATTTACTAAACTTTGCAAAAAGTTGTTGATCCTCAAATGATCTATATGCTCATCCTCACTCCTTGAGTAGATCAAAATATCATCGATGAATACTATCACAAACATGTCAAGATATTGTCTAAACACCATGTTCATCAAGTCCATAAACACCGCCGGAGCATTAGTCAACCCAAATGACATTACTAGAAACTCATAATGACCATACCGAGTTTGAAAAGTCGTTTTTGGAATGTCATCACTTTTCACCCTCTATTGGTGATAACCCGACCGGAGATCGATCTTAGAGAAATAACTTGCCCCTTGAAGTTGGTCAAATAAATCATTTATCCTTAGGAAAGGATACTTGTTCTTAATGGTCACCTTGTTCAACTAACGGTAATCAATACGCATACGAAGGGGCCCATGTTTCTTTCTAATGAATAAAACTGGAGCACCTTATGGAGAGATATTCGATTGGATGAAATCCTTATCCAACAAATCCTTCCACTGTACTTTCAACTCCTTAAGTTCTGCCGGAGCCATACAGTAAGGAGGAATAAAAATTGGTTGCGTATCTGGAAAAAGGTCAATATCGAAGTCTATTTCCCGCTTGGGAGGAATACCAGGTAAGTCATCTAGAAACACTTCTGAAAACTCATTGACAACGGGGACCGACTCAAGAGAAGGGGTTTTAAAATCTACATCCCTCGCCCTTACTAGATGGTAGAATCAGCCCTTATAAATCATCTTCCTAGCTTTAAGATAAGAAACAAACTAACCCTTAGGCATAGAATTTCCCCCCTTCCATTCTAGGATAGGCTCATTCAAGAACTGAAGCTTGACTACGCGAGTTCTACAATCAATAGAAGCATAACAAGAGTGCAGTCAATCCATACCCAAGATAACATCAAAGTCTAACATATCAATCTCTACCAAGTCAACAAGAGTAACTCTATTGGATAGGGAAATGGGATGTTTTCTTAGACCCTCTTAACCACCACAGAATCACCAACAGGAGTAGAGACAGAAAAAGGTTCTACCAACACATCGGGGAGCACATCAAACCTCATCTCCACATATGGTGTCACAAAAGACAAAGTAGCACCGGGATCAAGTAAATCATATACACCAAGTTGGAAAACTTTCAACATGCCAGTAACCAGATCCGGAGAACTCTCTTGTTCACCTCTAGTTTGTAGAGCATAGAAACGATTTTTCTTAGGAGCATTGAAACCCGAACCACTAAGTGTAGCTTGTTTTCCCTCTCTTCCTTTAGCCATAATCATTGGGCAATCCTCATTTTGTGACCACTCTTACCACAACCGCAGCAACCATCCGTGCCAGCTAGGCACTTACCATCGTGCTTCCTTCCAAAGTTAGTACAATTAGGCCTAGACAATGAAGATCCATTACCATTACCTCCTTGAGGCTGCGGGTTAGACACCCTATCTTGGATGAACTTTGGAGGAGCATTGAAAGAACCTTGATCATAAAACTTTTGTCAGAATCTTGGACGACCTTGTCCATCGGACCTTGTGTTAGAGAAATTACCATTACCGGTCTTAGCCCTTTTTCCTCGCTAGACTTTTCCCTGAGTTTCTCCTCCTCAATTTGTTGTGCATGTATCATGAGACAAGAGATTTTCATATCATGAATGAGCACTGCGGTTCGACACTCTTTTACCACCATTTCGGACACACCCGCCACGAACTTACTCATCTTAGCTCTTGAATCTGCAACCATTGATGGTGTGTACTTAGATAATTGAGTGAACTTTAGAGCATATTCCCTCACACTCATACCCCCCTTATTATAGGTTAATGAACTCAAGCACCTTGGCTTCCCTCATCTCAAGGGGAAAGAACCTATAAAGAAACGTGGCCTTAAACTTCTCCCAATAAGGAGGACCCGCATCTTCCGGTCTCTCTTCTTTCCATTGGTTATACCATATTTGAAACACACCTTTCAATTGGTAAGTGGCCAACTCCACCTTTTCCACCGGCGTAACTCCCATGATCATCAACACCTTATAGACCTCATCGATAAACTCTTGAGGATCTTTCTCAACTTTGGAACCATGAAACTCCGGAGGATTCATCCTTGTGAAGTCCCTCACCTTGAAGCCGTCGAATTCACATTTGAGCATGCGGGAACCATAACCTCCCTATTGGCTTGGGCCGCCACGGCTTGAGCCAACACTTGAAATGCAGCCCTAAACTTCGTATTAGAAACATGCTCGGCCAAAGGATCGACCGGAACTTGAGGAGCTTGGGGAGGAGATTCGTGTTCTACATTCTCCCTCACATTTCTTCTATCATAAGCTCTTCGGGTAGCCATATCCTAAAGAACATAGGGTAAGGATTAGGAGAGAGACTTTATAGAGTTAAACTTTATCGCACGACTTAAGAGTAATGAAAGACGTGGAGTTTCCTAATAATCTTGTAGCCTCTCATCGACAAATGTTACGCGCTTCACACTTATGAACAAGACTCTACTAGACGTGTCTTATAAGACATCGTAGGACCATTCTAAACCTTGTGCTCTGATTACCAAATTTGTCATGACCTATGGGTACACCCTAGATGTAACATGGCATATAGAACCCCAAAGGACTCCATACAAGCCACTTAGCTCTCATAACATAAGAATAGAACAATAAGAGTAAAACAGTAATCCAAGTCCAAAACATTTTTAGAAAATGAAAAGCGGAAGTCTAAACTCTTGTCTGATCATAGTCATCTAATACAATAGAATGAAATTGGACCTAGTCCATACATCATGTCCAAAAGAGAAATACATGAAAGAAGCTAAAAACAATAACTCCGTCCTCGAAGCATGAGGACTCACCAAAGCTCGAGAAAATCACGAACTCAACTACTAGCCACGAAACTCGGAAACCTGCATGTCGGACCCCACATTTGGGGAAAATGTAGGAAGAATATGTGTTAGTACAAATCAATGTACCAAGTGTGATAGCCATGCATAAAACATTTAAATCATTCTAAAAGGGGACATTTCATTTCATGACATGCAATTGACCAAGATAAAACATAATATGAAAGAGTTATAAAAATATAAACCATAAACCATGGTCAATGCAAGCTAACTTCTTCTTTAAAAGCTTTGAACTCATATGTGATACTCCTTGAGTAACCTTAGTTCATTATTACTTGTAGGGAAATTATCCTTAACCAACATTGAGACCATGTGAGCTATAACATGGAATCTGGTGTCTATCCCACACCAAAAAGGTGTCCTACTTGTCGAAGGCTTGAACTTCTAGTTTAAGTGGATCCACTAGCTAATCAACCTATGTGGGCACATATTTATGGGATAAGGAGATTGCTACTAGAAACCCAGCGTCTACTAACGGGGGAGCTTCCATCTCGTGAGATTACTTTGGAACCCCGGCCTCTACTAACGGGAGAGCTTCCATCTCACTATCAATATCCACTGGGTGCTAAGCATGAATTCCCACAGAATAGTAATTTCTTACTTGACTTCATTACTCATGAAAAGGTGACCTTGGACAACCAATTCAAGCTAGTTTCATGAAGATAGCTCCATGTCTTTGATTCAATTAGGTGAGAAAGTCTTTCGACCTATGATACATTTCTATGTGAGAAAACCTTTCACATCATGCTAGTGTGCGTTTTAGTGAGAATTTCCTTTCACAACACAATATCATTGGTACTTTGCTCTCAAAGCACCCTTAAAAAATTTGCATAGATTTCATAAAAAACAATTGTAAGTCCATAATTCGCCTCCTTGAGGTCAAAACCCTATTTCAATCATCAACTCATAGATAACATGGGTTAGATATGGATTTTATCATAAATTCATGTAAAACTAGTAATACATGCTCAATTTCATAAAACTCTTCCTTGAAGATCAAATCCCACAACATATAGTTCATAACTTGAAAACATAGGGATCATATGGGTTCATAGGGGAATTCATCATAAAAGCATTGCAATTCATCAATTCATACATAGAAGATCATAACTAAATCATTTAAATCAATAATGATAAGAACCCATGCTAATTGATAAAAACCCTAACTCAATTGGGGGAATTCTACCATTTGAAATAGAGGAATTTGGAAACTCCGTGGATGGAAGGAATCCATGGATGAAAACTATCATACCTGGAGGAATTGGAACCTTAGAATCCTTCTTCTTCAAATTTCTAGAGAGAGAATATTTGGAGAGAAATTGGTTTCTTTTTGTGAATTTTGAAGAATGAACTAAATGGGGTGAATTTGGAGGTTAAAGGGTATAGGGGTTCTAAATATAGGCAAAATGACATAGTATAGGAATAAATAAATTAGGAAAAGACCCAACCGACCCTAACAATAACTAACAACTGGCCACCGACGGACCCAATCGACAGGCCGTGGTCTGACCCACGGTCCGTCCTGGTGGACCATGGATGGCCATCAGAAAGTTGGTTTTTGGGCCTCGAACCATGGACCCTAACCACTGATCGTGGTCTGGCCTACTGCCCGTAGGTCAGGCCTTGGTCCTAAGCCTCTAGGCCACTCTGGGCAGGGCCATCCACGAACCACACCTACGGTCCGTGGTCCCATCCACGGGCCATGGGTGGCCCTCGTGGTTGGCACCTGCAATTTCCAAAAGTCTGGTTCATTTCCCTTTTTTGAATACGGGGTGTTACAAAGACATTATTGTATACAAATTAAATATAAGTAAAAATTAACTGTGATTATTCCATTTATACATTACAAACAGAAATAGTCATTTTATACGGATAGTAATTCCACCAAAACTAATTTATTTAATATTTCAAACTGAAATCAATTGATACCAACTAATTTATACAATAATTATCAATTGAAGCTATTAAAGAGTGAAATAGATTTAACTATGGACGATAATAGATCAAATATACAAATGCATATATCAAGTCTCTATTTGTACAATTACGAATAATTTATACAGACATTAATTCTACTAAAATTATAACCATCAATGAATTATACATATTCAAATAACAATTTCACTAAAACTAATTTATACAATTATGTACTGCGTTAGATAAGTTATACAACTACATATATCAACTCTATATTTATATTAACACTATTTTATACGGACACTAATTCCACAGAAAATTATTCAAAACACACATTCAACCAAAAATCCAATTATCAATGGAGAATTTATACAATTACAATTTGAAATCTGTTCATATTCCACATTATGAGATCAATTCGAATACAATTAAAACAACTTATTCAATTAGAACAGCTAATGACCAATTGATTCATATAGAATTCAACCAAAATACAACACATTCAATCAAAGCTTCAATTATCAATGGAGAATTTATACAATTACAGTTTGAAATCTGTTCATATTCCCCATTACCAGATCAATTCAAATACAATTAAAACAAGTTATTCAATTATAATAGCTAATAACCAATCGGTTCATATAGAATTCAGCCAAAATATAACACATTCAGCCAAAGCTCCAATTATCAATGGAGAATTTATACAATTACAGTTTGAAATCTGTTCATGTTCCCCATTACCAGATCAATTCAAATACAATTAAATTATGTTATTCAATTAGAACATCTAATAACCAATCGATTCATATAGAATTCAGCCAAAATGTAATAGAAAATCGATATTCAAACAAAGCTTTAGAAAACCAAATTACCGATCGATTCAATATTGGACCTCAAAAAGATGAAGAGAATACACAACAAATTCTATATAATTACCAATCGATTTATACGTATGCATACAAATACAAAGGATAAAAAGACGTGAATTCAATGTATTATGTATCTATTGATCAATGATGAAATCAATTGATTTGTTTTTTAATTGAAGTCGTCGATATCAGTATCTCAAAAATTGGGTTGCTGGTACGAAGAAATTGTGGTGTATTTGGTATGAAGTCTAACGATTTAATATTTCGCGAATTAAGGAATTGTATGCCTTTCTTAACCGAGATTATCGCCATTACCTTTCAAAAAATTTGAATTCAGTTTTGTATACAGCTTTGAAAAGAAGCTAATTATACAAACGATCATTCCTATAAAAACTTAAAATATAGCTACGGTCAGTACTTATGAATACAATAGCTGAGGAGAATAATTAATTTAATTATTGTAGTTATTTCCGAAAGTTTCCCAACAAAAATTTCAGGTTTGGCCCATTAATAAGCAATTAATTTAATTATTTAAGAAAACATCATTTTGTATAATCATAACTAAATGAATAGTTCAAAATTATCATTTAAAATTTACGAAAAGGATCTTTGATAAAATAAAGAAGACTAATTCTCAAAATGACTTAACGAGTCAATACACCTTTTAAGGCTAATTTGATATATTCCAAAATCTTTTTATAATTTTAAATTTGTATTCAATTAAATTATATCACATAAATTAAAGAGAAGTAAGTAACACCTCCCTCAACAATGATGTTACAAAAAATTGAACAGTCACTTTTCTATCTGAGTGAGTTAAAGAAAATATAAATTAAAAATCAGTTTGGTCATGAAAATTTTAATTTTTGTTTCATTTTATTTTAAAATTTGTGTTTGCAATGAAATTAATTTGAAGTTGTATTTTTTTTTATTTTCTTGTCAAATGTCTACTTAAATTGTGAAAAAACTAATTGATTGGGTTTGAAAGTGATTAGGGCGTCATGCAGAAGTTTACAATTGCAAATCATGATATCAATATATTAGATGACAAAAATTTATACTAAAAAATAATATTATTATATGACATAGTCAATCGACCTACATATGAAAAACTAATAAAAAGAAAATATTAAAATGCTAAGAGAAAAATTTCCCCATAAACAAAACTCTTTATGACTATTTGTGAATGTTATATGTGTTCTTCTATGAGAATAGAGATCTTCAATTTATAGATCTCCACAAATTTTCTCTAAGTAAAGAATAAACCAAATATGAAAAAAAAATAATGTTTTCTTTTGAAAAAAGTCAAAGCATTTAGGTAATTTTTTAGGAAAAAATAAACTTCAAATATCCTAACAGAAATAAACACTCTTTTTGGGACAAATCAAACAGAAAAATATAAGTCACTTACACAATTATATTTGAAATTCAAAATTTCTTTTACATTTTCTCTCCTTTCCTATTTACTTCTTTTCTCTTTCATTTTCTTCACTACAATTTTAGGGTGCAAAACTCTTTTATTTTTTCTAATGCTACCAGCCCCTTTGAAATTTGAATGATATACGTAGATATCCCCCTATGGCCATTGATAATGTTGGTATCTCCAAGCCTTTCGTCCATTGCATGATATGACTCCAAAGTTGATGTCGACACGACATAGATATCAAATATGTCAAGTAATTAAGCTATTGTAAGGCCATAAATTTCTCAATATATTTGGCTAAGTTATTTTTAATGAAGATTTACTATGCATTTGGTCATAGATTTTGAGAGAAGTATTTGCCTTTTTAAAAAAATGATTTCTATCTATAAGTTCTAAAATTATTAAAAAATACTCATAAGTTTGTATTATGGATTTATAATGAAATGTTCCATGTAAAATCATCACTATAACAATAATTAATACAAAAATATTTAAAAAGAGGAAGAAAATTAAAGGAAAGTATCATTGATTTGTATACAAAAAACTACTATTACTAGTTGTAATTGGAAGTGACTTTAGAGAGCATGCTTTGATAAAAATTGTATATATACCCTTACTGTTATACAAAAATATAAGTCACTTAGACAATTATATAAAAATATATAAGTCATTTGTATAACAATAAGGGTATATATGAACCACTTTCATAACGAAGGGTATATCAACTCCAAATGACAAATAAAAGGGATATATCAGGCCCTTTTCCCATATGTATATAATGGTATAAGTTTTTTAAAACAAATTAAGAATGAAATTTAGTCCAAAACTATAAATGATGTGTGTTTTTATAAAGTTTGGAGTAATTTTCAATTTTTTTAAAAAAAATTCTCCAATACTAGAATTTGGCCAAATTGTAGTTTTTTCTAGAACTTGGAATGTTTCACAAATATATTTGTTAAGATAATGACAAATTATATAGCCAAACACTAGTTACCAAACTCTTCCCAAGAATTTCCCAAATATATTTATGATCAAACGCCCGATGAAGTAGCACTTGCCGTGTCGACATTACTTTTGTTGTACAATGATTGTTCTGGAAAGAAATTTAATATAAGAAGCAATCAGAACTATTTGTATCTTTGTTTAAAAGGTTGTTTTCAATGTGCTATTTTAATCCACCTTGAGATATTACCATTTAAGAAAATAAAATAATTGGCCCACGTATTGTGTTATTCTCCATCAGAAGATGTCAGTGGCTTGGCTCACTCTTATCTCCTTGATAAAGTAGATATATATCTAATTACATATATGTTGTAGTTGCGATTTGTGGTACGCTTTGGACAGAAAATGAATGGCCCAACAAAGAGGAGGTATTTTTCCTAAATGGTGATAGTATTAGTGATCAAGGCGGCTTCTCATGTCAATTCTTTCTAAATTATTGGTGTTATGAAACTATAAATTAAAATAATAAGAAAACGAATAAGAGAGAAGAGGGGAGATTTTTTTATTTTTCTTAAAACATTCTTTACAATGAGAAATAATTTTTTATTTATAGGGAAAAACTAATTTCATTCTAAAGTTAGTTCTAACTTTCCTTCAAAGAAATCTATCATAATAAACATTTACTATATTATAATAATATTTATAACACTTTTCCCTGAGTTTGTATCGACTGAAGTATTTAAAACATTCCTATTAAATAAAATTAAGTCTTGAAAATATCTCTACTTTTGACGAGAATTTATGAGTGTATTTTACTTAAGTTGCAAGATCGGGAATGTATCTAAGATTAGTTAGTCAAGTAGAAAGGTGTATTGATGTGAGGCCAAAAATACATAATTATAATCATTATTTGCCTCACATTTATTATTTATATTTGTCATTTTTGAGCATTAATTTTATGAATTGTGCTAAATAGTGTATTTTATTTATAAGAGTAAATTGGTGTAAAGTTGAAGAAGTTTGGAGCTAACAAATTAAAAATGGAAGGTTGAAGAAGGAAATCGAGCAGACTGCTTAATAGATTAAATTGAATATTATATTAATATTTATATATGGAAAATATCGGCAGAATTTAAATTGAATTGTTGCCTGTTGCCACGTGTTATTCACCCGAGGCGAAACAACTCTAAAGCTTGAGGCGGCGGTACTCTTTCACTTGGAAGTCGAATTTCGTTTGATTTTGGAATCACAGTTGATTTTGGACTCAATTATTCTATTTAGGGTTTTCTACATCTATAAATAGTTCATAGAAATAATTATTAGAAAAAAAGAGAGAGAGGAAAGTCAATCAAAGGGTATCAAGTAAAAAGTTGTCAATACTGTTAGGGTTCTTTTCTCTTCTTCTTCTTATTTTCTTAGAGATTAGTAGCTAAAGCCCTTGTTCTGGGGCTGTAGCTACGGATTCAATGTTGATTATTTAAGGTTTTCGAATTAATTCTTGGTTGTCATTATAAGTTACTTCTATATTCTTGTTTTAGTATTTTGTGTTTGATCACCATGAGATAAATATATTGTCTAATCTTAAAATCGAACGAGGAGGGATTAGATAGACCAGAAGATATAGAGAGCTCGGTCCACCCATTAGATTGAGGTGATTAGTGTTCAAGAGTGACGCCCAGATGAACACCTTGCTTGGTTATGAAATATGATGAAATATAAATGCTCGCTAGTTAGTTTATCTATCCCCACTCAACGATGTAGTTAGATGGCTAATTGGGGTAGGCGGCGAGAGGCGAACCACCCGGACCATACTATCAACCCTATAAACCAGTAACTTGACAATTGAAATTAATTCTAAACCAAAAATATGATACATGATATCCTATACATGTTGCAGCCCTGAGATTTTCCAACTATTGTAAGTAATTTTATTATTTTGTTCTTGCATTCTTCTCTTTTGGATCTCCTAAATAAATAATTAGATCAGTATAATTTAGTAAAAATAGTTAATTGACAAGTCCTTTGGGTTCGATAATCTGGTTCTTTTAAGATCCACTATATTACTTGCGCGACCACGTACACTTACGTGCAATTGGGAGCAACAAGTTTTTGGCGCCGCTGCCGGGGACTTAGAAATTAACTATTCTTCTAGGTTATACCTTTTCTTTTTATTTATTTACTCTCTTTTTTTATTATTAGTTTTTTTTTTCTTCCAACAATTATTTTTTTTTCTCTTTCTTTAAATAATTTGGTACTCTTATTGATATGGATGATTGGGATAAATCGTGGTTGGGTGATGAAAGTCCTTTATGTCATATATGTGGTCATCAGTATGTTCATTGGAATGGTTGTCCTAAAACTTATTCCCTTCCCTCAAACTCCTATTATGATTCTTCTGTTATTTGTGATGTTGGTAGGGGCTATGAAACAGATAATACAAAACAAGAGGCGCTTGAATGTACAGACATGTTAGACAAGGTTAATTCAAAAACCACCAGAGAAATACTTGAATGCACAGAAGGGTACAAAGAAATCGTGGAACTACAATATAAGCTTGATGTTCTTTAATCAAAAATTACAATCCAAGCTGAATTAGAAGAGATTGGGGGCCAACAAAGAGAAAGTTATGGAGAAAAAGAGATAGTGAGCCAATATTGGATATATGGACGAATTCAACTTCTAAAGATTGAAGAGTCTATCCGTGTAATGACCCTCCAGGTCATTTTTTTTAAATTAAAGAATTATTTCCCTCCTATAGAGCATTCCTGTAGCGACCCCAAGTCATTTATGACTTGCTGGCACTGACTATTCGGTCGCCTGGNAATATTAAAATGCTAAGAGAAAAATTTCCCCATAAACAAAACTCTTTATGACTATATTGTGAATGTTATATGTGTTCTTCTATGAGAATAGAGATCTTCAATTTATAGATCTCCACAAATTTTCTCTAAGTAAAGAATAAATCAAATATGAAAAAAAAATAATGTTTCTTTTGAGAAAAGTCAAAGCATTTAGGTAATTTTTTAGGAAAAAATAAACTTCAAATAAAATAAGAAAATCAAGACAAAATCCTAATAGAAATAAACACTCTTTTTGGGACAAATCAAACAGAAAAATATAAGTCACTTAGACAATTATATTTGAAATTCAAAATTTCTTTTACTTTTCATTTTCTCTCCTTTCCTATTTACTTCTTTTCTCTTTCATTTTCTTCACTACAATTTTAGGGTGCAAAACTCTTTTATTTTTTCTAATGCTACCAGCCCCTTTGAAATTTGAATGATATACGTAGATATCCCCCTATGGCCATTGATAATGTTGGTATCTCCAAGCCTTTCGTCCATTGCATGATATGACTCCAAAGTTGATGTCGACACGACATAGATATCAAATATGTCAAGTAATTAAGCTATTGTAAGGCCATAAATTTCTCAATATATTTGGCTAAGTTATTTTTAATGAAGATTTACTATGCATTTGGTCATAGATTTTGAGAGAAGTATTTGCCTTTTTAAAAAAATGATTTCTATCTATAAGTTCTAAAATTATTAAAAAATACTCATAAGTTTGTATTATGGATTTATAATGAAATGTTCCATGTAAAATCATCACTATAACAATAATTAATACAAAAATATTTAAAAAGAGGAAGAAAATTAAAGGAAAGTATCATTGATTTGTATACAAAAAACTACTATTACTACTTGTAATTGGAAGTGACTTTAGAGAGCATGCTTTGATAAAAATTGTATATATACCCTTACTGTTATACAAAAATATAAGTCACTTAGACAATTATATAAAAATATATAAGTCATTTGTATAACAATAAGGGTATATATGAACCACTTTCATAACGAAGGGTATATCAACTCCAAATGACAAATAAAAGGGATATATCAGGCCCTTTTCCCATATGTATATAATGGTATAAGTTTTTTAAAACAAATTAAGAATGAAATTTAGTCCAAAACTATAAATGATGTGTGTTTTTATAAAGTTTGGAGTAATTTTCAATTTTTTTAAAAAAAATTCTCCAATACTAGAATTTGGCCAAATTGTAGTTTTTTCTAGAACTTGGAATGTTTCACAAATATATTTGTTAAGATAATGACAAATTATATAGCCAAACACTAGTTACCAAACTCTTCCCAAGAATTTCCCAAATATATTTATGATCAAACGCCCGATGAAGTAGCACTTGCCGTGTCGACATTACTTTTGTTNAGTTTCCTTGATGATGGCCCTGGTCCTTCCAAGGACATCGTGCACCTTAACGCATCTAAAATACGTAAGTTGAGGGTGACTATTATGAAGGAAAACTTTAAAAAAAAAAAAAGAAAAAAAAAAGATTGAAGCATTCTTGAGATGATGAGAATTACTTGTGAAATAATTGTTGAAGAAAGGGTTGAAAATAAAGAAAAGAAAAAATTGGGTGAAAAAGTCTTAAAGTGCCAAGTGCTTAAGGAAGTGTAAGTCATTATTTTATAGTTTTCCTACTCGTCCCCTAGCCTACATTACAACCCGTTAAAGTCCTATTTGATTCTATTTGAGCATGCTTAATTAATGAAGATGTACATAATGGGCAAGCATATGGTTCTTCGTGCATACATGTGAATTTTCTTTGTGAGTGTGAGAGTAGTTCTTGATATGAAGTCCTTAATTTATATTCAATCTTTTGAATTGAGTGTGTGGACTATTTCTTCTTGTGAGGGCACTTGTTTCATGATGGATATGTGATTTTATTAACTTTCTTTGATGAGAGTAGGGGAGCAAGTTAAAATTTGATGAGTTTAAAGTCCTTCCTTGACGTTAGGAGGTTAGAGATTTGTTGTTTATTTGGATGTCTTGCATAACGATTGAGAAGAGTACTTGATGTTTTGAAATTGGTATATGGCCTAATTGTTTGTATTAACCAAAGTGATGACATTCCTAGTATGATTTTTTGAGATGAGCTTTAATGCTTGCTCGAGGTAGAGCAAAAGTTTAAGTGTGGGGTGTTGATGTGAGGCCAAAAATACATATTTACAATCATTATTTGCCTCACATTTATTATTTATATCTGTCCTTTTTGAGCATTAATTTTATAAATTGTGCTAAATAATGTATTTTATTTATAGGAGTAAATTGGTATAAAGTTAAAGAAGTTTGGAGCTAAAACAAATTAAAGATGGAAGGTTGAAGAAAGAAATCAAACAGATAGCTTAATGAATTAAATTGAATATTATATTAATATTTATATATGGACAGAATTCAAATTGAATTGCTGCCTGCTGCCACATGTCATTCACCCAAGGCGAAACAAGTCTAAAGCTTGAGGCGGCGGTACTCTTTCACTTGGAAGTCGAATTTCGTTTGATTTTGGAATCACAGTTGGTTTTGGACTCAATTATTCTATTTAGGGTTTTCTACATCTATAAATAGTTCATAGAAATAATTATTAGAAAAAAAGAGAGAGAGGAAAGTCAATCAAAGGGTATCAAGTAAAAAGTTGTCAATACTGTTAGGGTTCTTTTCTCTTCTTCTTCTTATTTTCTTAGAGATTAGTAGCTAAAGCCCTTGTTCTGGGGCTGTAGCTACGGATTCAATGTTGATTATTTAAGGTTTTCGAATTAATTCTTGGTTGTCATTATAAGTTACTTCTATATTCTTGTTTTAGTATTTTGTGCTTGATCACCATGAGATAAATATATTGTCTAATCTTAAAATCGAACAAGGAGGGATTAGATAGACCAGAGGATATAGAGACCTCGGTCCACCCATTAGATTGAGGTGATTAGTGTTCAGGAGTGACGCCCAGACGAACACATTGCTTGGTTATGAAATAGGATGAAATATAAATGCTCGCTAGTTAGTTTATCTATCCCCACTCAACGATGTAGTTAGATGGCTAATTGGGGTAGGCGGCGAGAGGCGAACCACCCGAACCATACTATCAACCCTATAAACCAGTAACTTGACAATTGAAATTAATTCTAAGCCAAAAATATGATACATGATATCCTATACATGCTGCAGCCCTGGGATTTTCCAATTATTGTAAGTAATTTTATTATTTTGTTCTTGCATTCTTCTCTTTTGGATCTCCTAAATAAATAATTAGATCAGTATAATTTAGTAAAAATATTTAATTGACAAGTCCTTTGGGTTCGATAATCTGGTTCTTTTAAGATCCACTATATTACTTGCGCGACCACGTACACTTACGTGCAATTGGGAGCAACAAGTTTTTGGCGCCGCTGCCGGGGACTTAGAAATTAACTATTCTTCTAGGTTATACCTTTTCTTTTTATTTATCTACTCTTTTTTATTATTATTAGTTTTTTTTTTCTTCCAACAATTATTTTTTTTCTCTTTCTTTAAATAATTTGGTACTCTTATTGATATGGATGATTGGGATAAATCGTGGTTGGGTGATGAAAGTCCTTTATGTCATATATGTGGTCGTCAGTATGTTCATTGGAATGGTTGTCCTAAAACTTATTCCCTTCCCCCAAACTCCTATTATGATTCTTCTGTTATTTGTGATGTTGGTAGGGGCTATGAAACAGATAATACAAAACAAGAGGCGCTTGAATGTACAGACATGTTGGACAAGGTTGATTCAAAAATCACCAGAGAAATACTTGAATGCACAGAAGGGTACAAAGTAATCGTGGAACTACAATATAAGCTTGATGTTCTTCAATCAAAAATTACAATCCAAGCTGAATTAGAAGAGATTGGGGCCCAACAAGGAGAAAGTTATGGAGAAAAAGAGATAGTGAGCCAATATTGGATATATGGACGAATTCAACTTCTAAAGATTGAAGAGTCTATCCGTGATGAAATAACATACTTGGCACCCAACCTGATCGAAAGAAGAGTTAAACTCACACAAGAAATCGATCAATTTAGCTCAGATATTCATGACTTAAAGTCTCACTTGAACAAAAAGATTGAGGCGTCTGAAGCCCAATTATCAATTGTTGTGGATTATGACCAACTAGTGGAGCAAAAAGAGGAATTCCAACCATTCAACTATATTTTATTCCTTAATATCGATGTTGAAAAAAGAGTACAAAAGTGAGAATATTGTAAATAGTGCTGCTTTAGAATTAAGGGAACTTGAATCTCATTCAAAACACTTTTCTATAAAATCTGAACTAATGGATGAGTGTATTGATGAGGAATAAGGCCCCTACATTCTAAAGTTTTTTAGTCCACGTAGACAAAACGACATTCCTCATTTAAGGGCCAAGAAGTGCAAGATGCGACATATATTACTTGGTTCCTTTATCTTTGTACCACCACCACTTGAGAGGAGCAGAAAAATTGATGCAAAGTTAGGGGTAAAATTCATAAGTTCAAAGTGGAAAGAAAAGTGATGAATATATTTGTGTCGCGCGACGTTAAATTAGGCACTTATTGGGAGGCAACCCAATTTATAGTGTAACTTCTTATTTTTTTTATTATTATTATTTTATTTTTGTGTTGTTTTTACAGGTTTTGGAGAAGTCTGAGTATCCAAAATTTGGAGCTAAGAAGCACGTTTGAACTTAAGTGTGGGGTGACGACCCCTGATGAAAATAAAGAGAACATGCTACTAGTTAGGCTTAAAGGCCTCAGGGAGTTTTTCTAACCCTTGTTTTTAAATTTTATTTGATGCTTTGGGGACATAGCATCTTTTTAAGTGTGGGGTGGAAGAATAAATTCCTAGTTTTTATTGTTTTATTGAGTTTTTTATTTTTTTAGGATGGATTCCTTGGCTTTTGTTTTCGGTTCTTTTCCTGAGGATAGTCCCTTTGAACCGAGTGTCTTTTATTTTTTTAGGAATAATTTTTTTTAGTGAAAAGAAAAGACCCTTTTGAGTGGTGTGATATTTGCTATTTAGGTCTAAGTTTTTAGTAGTACTTTCTTGTGAATGCTTGATAAAAAAATGCAGACTCTTTGACACCTAAGCTCTTGGTTGTAACTTTGAATATAATTTATTTTATTTTGTAGTTTGTTATGAACCTTTCTCTCTTAGAAGTGGAATTGATTCATCTTGATTGATACTTGTGCCATGTGTTGTGAGAATTTGTTTATTCCATGTTTTGCATCTTAGTCTACAACTTGCCCTGCATGTTATTGAAGCGTAATAAAAAGTGTTGCTTTGTTTAGGAGATGATAATAGGCTTTCTTTGATTTGTCTGGTAAATTTTAGCCTTTTCAGATATTATATCACTAGTTAGCCCTTTTGAGCCTGTAGCCTTTTGTTGGTAGCCATATTTTTCCCTTGACTATTTTTATTGAATCCTTAGTTTTTGCACCTTGCTTCCTTGAGCATTATAGCATAGATTTATTCTAATTATCAATTCTGAAGAAAAAGGATGGTTGAGTAAAGGTGATCAATGATAGCTACAAAGTGTTTAAAAGGCCCTCTTTGAAAGAATGCGACATGAAAAAAAAAAGAAGTTTCCTTGATGATGGCCCTGGTCCTTCCAAGGACATCGTGCACCTTAACGCATCTAAAATACGTAAGTTGAGGGTGACTATTATGAAGGAAAACTTTAAAAAAAAAAAAAGAAAAAAAAAAGATTGAAGCATTCTTGAGATGATGAGAATTACTTGTGAAATAATTGTTGAAGAAAGGGTTGAAAATAAAGAAAAGAAAAAATTGGGTGAAAAAGTCTTAAAGTGCCAAGTGCTTAAGGAAGTGTAAGTCATTATTTTATAGTTTTCCTACTCGTCCCCTAGCCTACATTACAACCCGTTAAAGTCCTATTTGATTCTATTTGNTGTTGTTTTGTTTAGGAGATGATAATAGGCTTTCTTTGATTTGTCTGGTAAATTATAGCCTTTTCAGATATTATATCACTAGTTAGCCCTTTTGAGCCTGTAGCCTTTTGTTGGTAGCCATATTTTTCCCTTGACTATTTTTGTTGAATCCCTAGTTTTTGCACCTTGCTTCCTTGAGCATTATAGCATAGATTTATTCTAATTATCAATTCTGAAGAAAAAGGATGGTTGAGTAAAGGTGATTAATGACAGCTACAAAGTGTTTAAAAGGCCCTCTATGAAAGAATGCAACATGAAAAAAGAAGAAGTTTCCTTGATGATGGCCCTGGTCCTTCCAAGGACATTGTGCACCTTAACGCATGTAAAATACGTAAGTTGAGGGTGGCTATTATGAAGGACAACTTAAAAAAAAAAGAAAAAGATTGAAGCATTCTTGAGATGATGAGAATTACTTGTGAAATAATTGTTGAAGAAAGGGTTGAAAATAAAGGAAAGAAAATATTGGGTGAAAAAGTCTTAGAGTGCAAAGTGCTTAAGGAAGTGTAAGTCATTATTTTATAGTGTTCCTATCCGTCCCCTAGCCTACATTACAACCCGTTAAAGTCCTATTTGATTCTATTCGAGCATGCTTAATTAGTGGAGATGTACCTAATGGGCAAGCATATGGTTCTTTGTGCATACATGTGAATTTTCTTTGTGAGTGTGAGAATTGTTCTTGATATGAAGTCCTTAATTTATATTCAATCTTTTGAATTGAGTGTGTGGACTATTTCTTCTTGTGAGGGCACTTGTTTCATGATGGATATGTGATTTTATTAACTTTCTTTGATGAGAGTAGGGGAGCAAGTTAAAATTTGATGAGTTTAAAGTCCTTCCTTGAGGTTAGGAGGTTAGAGATTTGTTGTTTATTTGGATGTCTTGCATAACGATTGAGAAGAGTACTTGATGTTTTGAAATTGATATATGACCTAATTGTTTGTATTAACCAAAGTGATGACATTCCTAGTATGATTTTTTGAGATGAGCTTTAATGCTTGCTCGAGGTAGAGCAAAAGTTTAAGTGTGGGGTGTTGATTGAGGCCAAAAATACATGTTTACAATCATTATTTGCCTCACATTTATTATTTATATATGTCCTTTTTGAGCATTAATTTTATAAATTGTGCTAAATAATGTATTTTATTTATAGGAGTAAATTGGTATAAAGTTGAAGAAGTTTGGAGATAAAACGAATTAAAGATGGAAGGTTGAAGAAGGAAATCAAGCGCACAGCTTAATGAATTAAATTGAATATTATATTAATATTTATATATGGAAAATATCGACAGAATTCAAATTGAATTGCTACCTGCTGCCACGTGTCATTTACCCGAGGCGAAACAACTCTAAAGCTTGAGGCGGCGGTACTCTTTCACTTGGAAGTCGAATTTCATTTGATTTTGGAATCACAGTTGGTTTTGGACTCAATTATTCTATTTAGGGTTTTCTACATCTATAAATAGTTCATAGAAATAATAATTAGAAAAAAAGAGAGCGAGAAAAATCAATCAGAGGGCATCAAGTAAAAAGTTGTCAATACTGTTAGGGTTCTTTTCTTCTTATTTTCTTAGAGATTAGTAGCTAAAGCCCTTGTTCTGGAGCTGTAGCTACAGATTCAATGTTGATTATTTAAGGTTTTCGAATTAATTTTTGATTGTCATTATAAGTTACTTCTATATTCTTGTTTTAGTATTTTGTGATTGATTACCATGAGATAAATATATTGTCTAATCTTAAAATCGAACGAGGAGGGATTAGATAGACCAGAGGATATAGAGAGCTCGGTCCACCCATTAGATTGAGGCGATTAGTGTTCAGGAGTGACGCCCAGACGAACACCTTGCTTGATTATGAAATAGGATGAAATATAAATGCTCGCTAGTTAGTTTATCTATCCTCGCTCAATGATGTAGTTAGATGGCTAATTGGGGTAGGCGGCGAGAGGCGAACCACCCGGACCATGCTATCAACCCTATAAACCAGTAACTTGACAATTGAAATTAATTCTAAGCCAAAAATATGATTCATGAAATCCTATACATGCTGCAGCCTTGGGATTTTCCAACTATTGTAAGTAATTTTATCATTTTGTTCTTGCTTTCTTCTCTTTTGGATCTCCTAAATAAATAATTAGATCAGTATAATTTAGTAAAAATAGTTAATTGACAAGTCATTTGGGTTCGATAATCTGGTTCTTTTAAGAGCCACTATATTACTTGCGCGACCACGTACATTTGCGTGTGCAATTGGGAGCAACATGTATTATGGATGTCAATATTTCATGGACGAAGCTATAATATGCGTCGAGTTAAGGGGCGTTTTAATACTTCTCTCTTACTTAATGGATCAAAAATATCATTTTTTTTTCAAATAAATAGATTTTTTTCTAGGCACGTTCTTTTTTTAATAATATTTTGTTATTGACAAATGTTTATCCAATTAGAATTTTTTTTAGAATATTTCTTATTTTATTATAAATATTTTTAGAGAGAACTATTGAAAAAACTCCTAAACTTGGCGTGAATTATTAGTTTCATCCTCGAACTATTGATAGCCTTAAAAACACTCATTTACTTTACTAACTGAACTTAATTAAATACAGTCATTTACTTGTATTTGGGATGTATCTAAGTTTAGTTAGTCAAGTAGAGGGGTGTTTTTAAGGCTCTCAATAGTTCATGGATGAAATTAATGATTTGCGTCAAGTTCACGAGTGTTTCTAATACTTCTCTCATTTTTATGGTTATTTAAATAAAAATTAATAATGATATAAATGTCCGGACAAGTATAGGTCCAATATATATTATTTTATTTATTTTAATTTTATGATTTTGTTGTTAATTATTTTTCTAATATTTTAAACGTACTTTTCAAATAAAATATGTGGCACATGTGATATTTTGAGAATTAATTAATTTTTTAAATATATTTTAAATACATAATTTTAAAATAAGAAATGTTTTTTCCATGTTCCAATATATACGTGGCACATATGAAATTTTGACAATTAATCAATTTTTAATATGTTTTTAAATACATTAAGTTGTGCGTTATAGTACTTTTAACGTAATTTTCAAATAATATATGTTACTTATGTTGTCTCAATTTATGTAACACATGTGAAAATTCGAGAGTTAATCACACTTTAATATATTTTTCAAATATTCTAAGTTATTAATTATTGTTCTTTCACTTCTTACATATCTTAAATTTAAAAACTAATCAAATAAAATCATTTTAGTAAAGAAGTGATATTTTTCCTAAATGGAGATAGTGTTAGTGATCAAGGCGGCTTCTCATGTCAATTCTTTCTAAATTATTGGTGTTATGAAACAATAAATTAAAATAATAAGAAAAAGAATAAGCGAGAAGTGGGAAGATTTTTTTTTTCTTAAAAGATTCTTTACAATGAGAAATAAATTTTATTTATAGGGAAAAACTAATTTCATTCTAAAGTTAGAATTCGTACCTTTTCTTCAAAGAAATCTATCATAATAGACATTAACTATATTATAATAATATTTATAACATTTTTCCTTGAGTGTATATCGAGAGAAGTTTTGAAAACATCCCTAATAAATAAAATTAAGTGTTGAAAACACCTCTAATTTGACTAGAATATATGAGTGTATTTTACTTAAGTTGCAAGATCGGAAATGTATCCAAGACTAGTTAGTCAAGTAGAAATGTGTTTTTATGGATGTCAATATTTCATGGACGAAGCTATAATCCGCGATGAGTTAAGGGGAGTTTTAATACTTCGCTCTTACTTAATGGATCAAAAATATCATTCATTTTTCAAATAATTTTTTTTTTCTAGGCATGTTCTTTTTTTAATAATATTTTGTTATTGACAAATGCTTATCCTACTTCAATATGAATTTTTTTTAGCATATTTCCTTTTTTATATATATACTTTTACTTTTAAAGAGAAGTATTGAAAAAACTCCTAAACTTGGTGTGAATTATTATTTTCATCCTCGAACTATTGACAGCCTTAAAAACACTCCTTTACTTGACTACCTGAACTTAAATACAGTCCTTTACTTGTATTTGGGGTGTATCTAAGTTTAATTAGTCAAGTAGAGGGGTGTTTTTAAGGCTCAAAATAGTTCAGGGATGAAATTAATAATTTGTGTCAAGTTTACGAGTATTTTCAATACTTCTCTCATTTTTATGGTTATTTAAATAAAAACTAATAATAAATTTTCTTTGATCCGAATTCCTATTGTAACACCTCGGAAATTAGTAGGTTGAACTAGAGCCTAAACTCGAGGGTTAACATCTAGGATTAAGGGCAAGGGCCAAGGATTTTGGGTGAGGGCCATGGCTAGGGGGCTAAGGCTGCCTAAAAAGCACCTAGCCACTACCTACCATGACCACGAGGGTCTTCATGACCCATGGTGGCCACCATGAGTCGTGGTGCCACCCGTGGTTGGTAAGGCAGTGTGCCCCAAAACTGCCCAAGCCAAGACTTCCCTTCACAAGTCAATTCACGGCTCGTGGTCATGACCACTGACCGTGGGAAGGCTCATGGGGTTGCCTGAGCCTCATAGACTTTCCAAGTTGGAGGAGCTACTGGTCAAGGGACCATGGTCACCACCATGGGCCGTGGTGCCCTAGACGGGTCGTGAAGGTGGGTGTGGCCCTTGGGAAGGAGCTGCCTAGTCGAGGGTACTTTAGTAAATTCCAAATTGATTAGTTAATTAATGGGGTCGATTTTTATTGTTTTATTTCACCTATATAAACTATTTTAAGTCATTAAACACCCCATTTACTTCATTATTCCCAAAAACCCAAAACAGTTCATCTTCTCTAAAATTTCTCTCTCTAGAAGTTTCCAAAGAAGAGGAAGAAGAAGTGGAGGTGAGGGCTTGAAGAACCAAGTTCTTTCTTCTCAAATTTAGGGGAAAAATCCATCAAGGTATGGTAGTTTCCATCTATGGGTAGATTACACTTATAGAGTCCCTTCAAAACATGATTTCAAAGCTTCCAAATTCCCCCAAAAGTTAGGGTGTCAATCTAAGTCATGGGTTCAATTTCAGAATGTTTTCAAAGGTTTATTTATGATGAATTATGATTGAATTAAGGAATTAATGTTATTTTATGATGAAATTCCCCCATGAACCCATGATTCCCGCATAATACAAAATTGTGAATTTATGATGTATTATGGAAGCATGTTAATTGATTATGTCTATATTGATTGAGTTATTGAATCATGATATTCCCCTTATCTAATGTAGAATTCTAGATGTTTGGGTTCAGATTGATTCATAGCCTTGGAGGGTAAATTATGAAGGATTGATGTATAATCATGATGTTATGTCTATGCTTTGTGATTTCAATGAAAGTAATGTGATCATGTCTAGAATTCAATTGTGTTATTATTGAAAGGTTATTCTCAATTATACACTTATGAATGATGATGATATATGTGAAAGGTTTCTTCAAAGTAATGATACATCTTGAATTGGTAGGCTTAGGGCATCCTCTTCTTGTGTAAATGAAAGTGATCCTGATTGATGTTCCTTGAATTGGAAGGCTAAGGACATCCTCTTCTTGTGTTAATGAAAGTGATCCTGATTGATGTTCCTTGAATTGGAAGGCTGAGGAATCCTCTTCTTGTGTAACTAATGTATCTTGACTTAATGAACATTGAATCGGTAGAACTAATGTGGTATCCCTTTCATGTAATGAATAATGAACCTTGAATCGGTAGACCTAATGGTGGTAGCCCTTTCATAAATGATTAATGAAGTATTCTAAGGCTTTGTCTTGATTCGGTAGACCTAATGGTGGTAGCCTTTCATGATGAGTCTATGAACTACTAATGCAATGATAAACCTTGATTCGGTAGACCTAATGGTGGTGGCCCTTTCATATGTGTAATGTACTTTGGGTCGGTAGACCTAATGGTGGTAGCCCTCTCAAGTATAATAATGTTAATGAGAATGAACTACTCATCTATGGAAATGTAAGCTTAGCACTGAGTGGATATGGTAATTTGGAAGCTCTCCCCATGTTAGGTCGGGTTTCAATGAACATCTTACTTATCTCAAAACTATGTGCCCACATAGGTTATTAGCTAGTGGATCCACCTAAGCTAAACTGTTACCGGTCCTACCTTAGGCAACTAGACTAACCCTTTACGATGTGGGATAGACACTGGATTCCATGGTTTACTCACATGGTCTATGTCGGTAAATGATTAATCCCATCATGTGAGATACGTGCTATGGTTACTCAAGAGGTTCTATGAAGTTTGGGTGGTAGTACGGGATGTCATTCATGCATTGCACAAGTAGACTTTGAGAGGGCTATGGTGTGTTCTCTAATGTCTTAATGTCTAATCAAATTAATGTGCTCATAATGAAGCTAATGAGAATGTTGACTTAAAGGCTTAATGTAATGATGAATGTTTAACTTGGAAATGTTATTATGAGTTACTTTCCTTGTCATGTCTTATTAAATGTGAGTGTTCCTTATCTATGATTATTGACCAAAGATGAGTATGAGGAATGGTAAGTTCATCTATAGGGGCCTTAAAGTGGTACTTAGTATGAACGGTAGTATGGGATGCCATTCTTGCATTGCACAAGTATAGCTTAGGGTTACTTAAGGTGATGGTTCTAATGTGTTGTAATGGCTTATATGTTGAATATGCTAGTATCCTATGGCTCTTATACTAAAAGTTCATGATGTTTCTCAAAAATTGGCATATAGCATGGTTTTCAACCAAAATGTCCTTTTTAAGCATGATTTTTGCATGTCTATCATACTTAGTACATTTTTGTGTGCTAACCCATATTTCTTCTATTTTTCTACGAAGTGTAAGTTTCAGATCTTAAAGTGACTTCTAGTGTTCAAAGCTAGGATCGATTCTCTCCAAAGCTAGTTGGTGAGTCATCATGGTTCGAGGACGAGGGTTATCATTTTTAGTTTCTTTATGTCATTTTATGTTTCGGACTATGTTTAAGGGTTTTGACCCTATCTTTGATTCTAAAGTTGTATTAGATGGCCATGTGAGACAAGCTAGACTTCCGCAGTGTTTTTAAAATAAAGACTTCCATTGTATGGATTAAAACTTTTAAACTCCGTACCATTTTCTTATGTCTTATGTTATGAATGCTATGAGGCTTGTATGAGGCTCTTCGGAGTTTGTACGTTGTGTCACGTCCGGGGTGTAGGCTCGGGTCGTGACAAACATGGTATTAGAGCACAAGATGTTGGGATGGTTTTTAGGATGATGTCTCACAAGCCACATCTAGTAGAGTCTTGTTCATAGTGTGAAGCGCGCCAAATTTATGAATGAGAAGCTATAAGACGTTAGGAAAACTTTACTTCTTTCATTACTCCAAGTCGTGCCATAGAGTTTAACTCTATAAGATCTCCTACTTATTCCTTATTTGATGGTCTTTAAGATGTGACTACTCGAAGGGCTAATGTTACAAGGATCAAGGGAGGAAAGGTTAGTATTGATGCCAATTGTGGCTATCTGACTAGATGATTCTTGGTATGATGGATTTAGATGAAATCCTTTAGTATAAATGGGTTGCATTATGGTTATGGGTGTTTGTTGGTAGAAAGTCATGATGAGCTTTGAGGTATGTTGAAAGATTTGGATGAATAGGTGTTTTAGAAATGCCTAGATGTCTTGAGAGAATAGACTCATCTAAGAAGGGTAAAAGTGTTATTCACATTGGTTTAGAATCATCTTGTGTGATGGGTGTGGAGGCTTAGTGATGATTTGCTCCGACCTTAGAATTAAAAGGAATGATGCTTAGAAAAGTCCGTATAGGCTTACTCCCAAGGGGGAGATGATGTGCTTAGATGGCAAGGTCGAAGAGTGTTCTTGATATTCATGATTTAGGATGACTTGAATTCTCACCTTAAGTGATGTTGGTAAGGTTGTTGTGAGCAAGAGTTGCTTAATGAGGACCTCTGTAAGTTAGAAGTAAGAAATAGAAGAGTAAAGAAATTCCTTCCATGAAAATGTTGAGAAGTGGTATCCTAGTAAAGGTTTTAATAAAGGATGCTACTAGAGTTGACCAAGGAGCTCTTCCGAATGAAGGCACCAGTCTGTTAATAATTCCTTATAGTTGTGAATGTTTTATTGAGGTCCCTATGTTTTTTTCATGTTAGCCTTAGTATGGGTTTACTCCCAAGGGGAGATGGTATGGTTAGGAGGCAAGGTTGTTGAGAGTTCCGATACCCTTATCTCTTTCTTCTATTCCTATTAGAGCTTGAGACCAAGAGTTTCGTGTAGCTTGTTTCCTGTTTTGGAGTCATGTGTGATTTATGTGTTTCCATGATCTCCTTATGTTATGCATGTTCTTGATGAATTTATGTTTAATGAGAAAATGAGTTTTTATGATTTTCAATTCTCATGTTGATGTGCATTTAGTATGAGTTGCCTATATGCTTCATGAGATGACTTCTTAAACATGCTTAAATGTGATTTTTAGAGTAATTGCATAATTGCTTCATGATATTATGATTAGCATGATTTGAGTTGGAGAAGGTAATTCCTCCAATGAAATGAGAAATGTTGAAGTTTTCATGCATAATGGGTTGTTAGATGTAGTTCCTACTTCTTTGTGTTTCATTGAGTATGTTAAGATGGCGTTGATGTTTTCTCCTATGATTTAAGCATTATTTTGATGTTGCGTGCATGATGGGATGCTAGTCTTGAGTCTTTAATTTCGTAAGGTGTCTAGAAGTATCATTCGAGGACGAATGTTCCCAAGGGGAAGATAATGTAACACCTCAGAAATTAGTAGGTTGAACTAGAGCCTAAACGTGAGGGTTAACGTCAAGGGTTAAGGGCAACGGGCAATGATTTTGGGTGAGGGCCATGGCTAGGGGGCCAAGGCTGCCTAAAAAGAACCTAGCCACTGCCTACCATGACCACGAGGGTCTTCACGACCCGTGGTGGCCACCATGAGTCGTGGTACCACCCGTGGTTGGTAAGGCAGTGTGCCCCAAAAGTGCCCAAGCCAAGGCTGCCCTTCACGAGCCACTTCACGGCTCGTGGTCATGACCACGGACCATGGGAAGGCTCGTGGGATTGCCTTAGACTCATGAGAGAATTTCCAAGTTGGAGGAGTTACTGGTAAAGGGACCACGGGCACTGTCACGGGCCGTGGTGCTCTTGACGGGTCGTGAAAGTGGGTGTGGCCCCTTGGAAGGGGGTGCCTAGTTGAGGGCACTTTAGTAAATTCCAAATTGATTAATTAATTAATGGGGTCGATTTTTATTGTTTTATTTCACCTATATAAACTATTTTAAGTCATTAAACACCCCATTTACTTCATTATTCCCAAAAACCCAAAAGAGTTCATCTCCTCCAAAATTTCTCTCTCAAGAAGTTCCCAAAGAAGAAGAAGAAGTGGAGGTTAGGGCTTGAAGAACCAAGGTATTTCTTCTCAAATTTAGGGAAAAACTCCATTAATGTATGGTAGTTTTCATCTATGGGTAGCTTTCACCCATAGAGTCCCTTCAAAACATGATTTCAAACTTCCAAATTCCTCCAAAAGTTTGGGTTTCAATCTAAGTCATGGGTTCAATTTCAAAATATTTTCAAAGTTTGATTTATTTATGATGAAGTATGATTGAATTGAGGAATTAATGTTGTTTTATCATGAAATCCCCCCATGAAACCATGATTCCCCCAAAATACTAAATTGTGAATTTATGATGTGGGTTGATTGATTATGGAAGCATGTTAATTGATTATTTCTATATTGATTGAGTTATTGAATCATGGTATTCCCCTTATCTAATGTAGAATTCTAGATGTTTGGGTTGAGATTGATTCATTGCCTTGGAGGGTAAATTATGAAGGATTGATGTATCATCATGATGTTATGTATATGCGTTGTGATTTCAATGAAAGTAATGTGATCATGTCTAGAATTCAATTGTGTTATTATTGAAAGGTTGTTATCAATTATACACTTATGAATGATGATGATATATGTGAAAGGTTTCTTCAATGTAATGATACATCTTGAATTGGTAGTCTTAGGGCATCTTCTTCTTGTGTAAATGAAAGTGATCCTGATTGATGTTCCTTGAATTGGTAGGCTGAGGACATCCTCTTCTTGTGTAACTAATGTATCTTGACTTAATGAACATTGAATCGGTAGAACTAATGGTGGTATCCCTTTCATGTAATGAATAATGAACCTTGAATCGGTAGACCTAATGGTGGTAGCCCTTTCATAAATGATTAATGAAGTATTCTAAGGATTTGTCTTGATTCGATAGACCTAATGGTGGTAGCCCTTCATAATGAGTCTATGAACTACTAATGTAACGATGAACCTTGATTCGGTAGACCTAATGGTGATGGCCCTTTCTTGAGGATTCAATGAGCTATCATAATAATATACCTTGAATGGGTAGACCAAATGGTGGTGGCCGTTTCATGTGTGTAATATACTTTGGGTCGATAGACCTAATGGTGGTAGCCCTCTCAAGTATAATAATGTTAATGAGAATGAACTACTCTATGGGAATGTAAGCCTAGCACCGAGTGGATATGGTAAGATGGAAGCTCTCCCAATGTTAGGTTGGGTTTCAATGAACATGTTTCTTATCTCAAAACTATGTGCCCACATAGGTTATTAGCTAATGGATCCACCTAAGCTAAAATGTTACCGGTCCTACCTTGGGCAAGTAGACCAACCTTTTTACGATATGTGATAGACACTAGATTCCATGATTTGCTCACATGGTCTATGACGGTTAATTCTTATTCCAATCATGTGAGATACGTGCTATGGTTACTCAAGAGGTTCTATGAAGTGTGGGTGGTAGTATGGGATGTCATTCATGCATTGCACAAGTAGGCTTTGAGAGGGCTATGATGTGTTCTCTAATGTCTTAATGTCTAATGAAATGAATGTGCTCATAATGAAGCTAATGAGAATATTGAATTAAAGGCTTAATGTAATGATGAATGCTTAACTTGGAAATGTTATTATGAGTTACTTTCCATCTCATGACTTATTAAATGTGAATGTTCCTTATCTATGATTATTGACCAAAGATGAGTATGAGGAATGGTAGGTTCATCTATGGGGGCCTCAAAGTGGTACTTAGTATGAATGGTAGTATGGGATGTCATTCTTGCATTGCACAAGTATAGCTTAGGGTTACTTAAGGTGATGGTTCTAATATGTTGTATATGCTTGTATCTTATGCCTCTTATACTAAAGTTCATGATGTTTCTCAAAAATTGGCATATAACATGGTTTTCAACCAAAATATTCTTTTTTAAGCATGATTTTTGCATGGCTATCATACTTAGTACATTTTTGTGTGCTAACCCATATTTCTTCTATTTTTCTACAAAGTGTAGGTTCCGGAGCTTAAAGTGACTTCTAGTGTTCAAAGCTTGGATCGATTCTCTCCAAAACTAGTTGGTGAGTCCTCATGGTTCGAGGACGAGAGTTGTCATTTTAGTTTCTTTATGTCATTTTACGTTTCGGACTATGTTTAAGCGCTTTGCCCCTATCTTTGATTCTAAAGTTGTATTAGATGGCCATAGTTGTATTAGATGGCCATGTGAGACAAGTTAGATTTCCCCTGTATTTTAAAATAAAGACTTTGGTTGTATGGATTAAAATTTTTAAATTGCGTACCATTTTCTTATGTCTTATGTTATGAATGCTATGGGGCTCTTCGGAGTCTTGTACTCCGTGTCCGGGGTGTAGGCTCGGGTCGTGACACTTATACTACTAGATATAAAAGCCCGGACAAGTCCATGCCCAATATATATTATTTTATTTATTTTAATTTTATGATTTTGTTGTTAATTATTTTTCTAATATTTTAAACGTACTTTTTAAATAAAATATGTGGTACATGTGATATTTTGAGAGTTAATTAGTTTATTAAAATATATTTTAAATACATAATTTTAAAATAATATATGTTATTTCCCATGTTCCAATTTATACGTGGCACGTGTGAATTTCGATAATTAGTCATTTTTTAATATATTTTTAAAAACTTTAAGTTGTGCTTTATAGTACTTGTAACGTAATTTTCAAATAATATATGTTACTCATGTTGTCTCAATTTCTGTGACACACGTGAAATTTCGAGAGTTAATCATACTTTAATACTCCCTCTGTCCCTATTACTTGTCCACTTTTGAATTGACACACCTATTAAAAAAGCAATTATTTACATAGTGAGTTTACCATTTTACCCCTATTAATTATGGAGTAGTTGAATTAAAAATATGAGATTTTCAAAAAGTTCTACCTTTTTCAAAGTAATTAATTGAGGGTATAATAGGAAAAAATATTGTGTCCTTTCCTAATTTTTCAAAATGGACAAGTACTTAGGGCCAACTAAAAAAGGAAAAGTGGACAAGTAATTAGGGACAGAGGGAGTTTGTTTTTCAAATATTNCTTTAATACTCCCTTTGTCCCTATTACTTGTCCACTTTTGAATTGACACACCTATTAAAAAAGTAATTATTTACATAGTGAGTTTACCATTTTATCCCTATTAATTATGGAGTAGTTGAATTAAAAACATGAGATTTTCAAAAAGTTCTACCTTTTTCAAAATAATTAATTGAGGGTATAATAGGAAAAAATATTGTGTCCTTTCCTAATTTTTCAAAATGGACAAGTACTTAGGGACAACTAAAAAAGGAAAAGTGGACAAGTAATTAGGGATAGAGGGAGTTTGTTTTTCAAATATTTTAGGTTATTAATTATCGTGCTTTCACTTTTTATGTAGCTTAAATTTAAAATCTAATCAAATAAAATCATTTTAGTAATTTTTAGAAAAGGACATTCAAATTCTAAATATTTTTTGCGAAATGTATGACTAAATTAATTATATAAAAATATAGAAGAAAAATGTCATAAACTTTGAAAAAATTAATTAGTAGAACAATATAGGAGTAAAATGAACAGTGAAATAAAACAATATTGTTACTCAGGTTTGAACCAGAGACCTTCAACATGTAGTGTTCAAGCTCCAACCAATAGGCCAAGTAACTGAATATGTGGTGAAGCACACAGCTGAGACATACATGTTGACGCCATGTTGTGTGCTTATTGACATTTATATACTAGTAGTAGATACATATGCCATATATTGTAGGGCACCAAATAGTGATAAACATTTGTTTCCATATGCTAAACAATAACTTATTCATGTTAGAAAAATAATAGCAAGTATAAATTGAAGAAGAAGGCGGCTTTGGAGTGTGTAATCACTTTATTTAAAGAGAAATTGCTCATATACATATTTGGGTAAATACAAATAATTATGTTCAAGGATATAACAAAGTCATTTGTTTTGCAGATTTTTCTTAGGCTACTTCTAGAGAGTATTTATATTTATAGAACTTAAGAAACAACTCTTCGTAAGAGTCATGTTTTTTCATGAACATATGACTTTTCATAAGAGTCATGTTCTTTCATGAACACATGACTATTCATAAAGGTCATGCTCTTTCAATAAATGACTTTTGATAACAGTCATGTTCTTTCACGAACAAATGTGTTTTTGAACTTTCTATTAGTGCAAGTACTTTAAAGTTCTGATGAAGTAATTGGAGTCTTTAAAGATTTGAAGAATAGCTCCTTGTGTCAAAATCAAAAATATCACACACATAATATTATTTATAGCTTAGAAACCCTAGTATTTGCTTTAGCACGTTAATGGCCATGTGCTCATCCTGATTTCATGAATATTTACAAGACGAATCCTTTAGTCTTGCTTTAAGCGGCACCATTTCAATATATATATGCAGACATGGAAAATGGGCGGATGGATTCGGGTGGACTTTGATCAAGCAATGACTATACAACGTTTAGACATTGCATTGGAGCCAAAAATATGAAGGAAAATGGCAGTAAAATCCAGTCAGCCAAAGTGACATGTCAAGAACATGCGGCGGTTACCTTTTTGTAACCGCTTGTGTCCAGATTCATTGTGACTTGTATATACTTTTTGAATTTGAAATTTGAATGCCTTATCAGTTGGGGGTGTCAACTGATGTTTAATTTAGTAGCCTCTTAGCATGACAAGTGTAATACATGTGTCACAAAGCTATGCAATGTAAAACACGAGGCCGCCACATGGTCTATAAATGTGCAGCCTTGGTGTTGGACCAAAAAAGAGAGTGAAAGAGGAAAGATTAAGTCTTGAATTTCACCAAGGCACTTCGAAAAAATGTGAGAGTTTTAAAGAGTGTCAAAGGCAGCAATCGACTTGTGATTGTGCCTTAAGTCGTTGTCGAAGTTGAAGTTGGGATAGAATTGTTATCCTAACGAGTGAGATCCTTTGTATTGTTTTGATTATTAATATAAAGGTTGGGTTTGCCCATAATTTATGTGTACATTTCATTGTTAAGCATAAAAAATTATTCTAAGGCAAAACAGGAAACTTTATTGAATGTTAGGCAGAATAGGCAGCGAACAGGCTAAGTTAAGTGTGGAACTTGATTGCCGCACAGTGGGTTAACCTATGGCACTGAATTTAGGTGAAGTAATCTGCCCCTTTGACAAGTCGTCTGCAACAGGGATGAGCCCTTTCGAAATTATTTTAGGCAAATAGCCTATGAAACCATTAGATGTTGCTAAGACCAAGAACCAGGGGAAATGTCCAACAGCGTACAGGGTTGCAAGGGACAGACTTGAAATGTTTTCTAAAGCACAAGACAGCCTGCGCAAGGCTCAGCGGCGTATGAAGAAGTATGTTGATCAACATCGTCACTCAGTAGAGTTTAGTGTGGGTGAAAAAGTGTTGTTGAAACTTACTCCATAAATCTGGAAACATATTGTAAGTAAGACTAGACATCGGCGTTTGATTCCTAAATAAGATGGCCATTTGAAGTGGTTAAACGAGTAGATGAAGTTGCTTATAGATTGAACCTGCTAGAANTGAAAAGGTGTTGTTGAAACTTACTCCACAAATCTGGAAACATATTGTAAGTAAGACTAGACATCGGCGTTTGATTCCTAAATAAGTTGGCCATTTGAAGTGGTTAAACGAGTAGATGAAGTTGCTTATAGATTGAACCTGCTACAAAGGTTAAAAATTCATCCCACTTTCCTTATGAGTTTCTTGAAACCTTACTTTGCAAATGCAGATGATCCGGACAGAAACAGGTCGAAGAGGGCTCCTCCATCAATACCTACACAGTTTTATGCTGAGATTGAGAAGATCCTCGATCACCGGGTTATGGGCACAAGTAAGAAGAACACGAAGACTGAGTTCTTGATTCATTGGAAAGGCAAGAGTGTGGCTGATGCAGTATGGGAGAAAGCTAAGGACTTATAGCAGTTTGATGACCAAATCGATGACTATCTCAAAAAAGTCTCGATGAGGACATCAGTTCAAGTGGTGCGGGTGGTCTGTTAGACCCGTAGTCTAACTAAGCAAATGACCTGCGGGCATGGCAAGGATTTGGGGCATTGGTCTTGGCATGTATGTGGGCAAAACAGTGCAACAAAGGTTCAAGGTGCTTGGGTGTTGGCAAGGCAGCTTGGACGTGCAAGGCTTATGTGTGGGCAGAGGCGTCGACAAGACAAGGTAGTGTGTTGGCTTGACAAGGCAAGACTGTGGGACTTGACGATGGCAAGACAAAGGCATTTACAAGAGTTGCTGAAATAAAACTAAGTGTTGGAAGCAGGCTGAAATATTCCAAGTGTTGGAAGCTAGCTGAAATATTCTAAGTGTTGGAAGTAGGCTAAAATATTCTAAGTGTTGGAAGTAGGCTGAGATATTCTAAGTGTTGGAATGTTGTAATTGCGGTTAACTATTAGAATATATTTGAATTCGAAATATATTCTATCTATTAAAATTATAGTTGTTGAGGACTTAGTTTAAATTTTGTAATGACTAGTGTTGGACACATGTCAAACGTAACTGCCTATGTAACTGTCGTAACTGCCTTGTGCAGAAATTTTAAATGGATGGAAATTCGTCCAAGGAAAATGAGAAATGTTCTAGCCTTAGATAAATTTGTGAAGCCTTTCCTTGTATTGATTTTGATATTAATAAAGGTTGGGAAGAGTTCCTATATGATGTTTGGGTTTGTTATTTTGATTCGTTGAATAAAAACTAAGTTAAGTACTTTTATACTTAGTCAAAAATGTGAAGGTGTAAGGCTGAAGTTTGCAGACGTTTGTAGACTGCCTAGGAGTGGTGTTAAAGGAAAAAATTGACCCTCTTTCAAATATATGTGTGTGTGTGTATGTGTGTGTGTGAAATTAGCTACTGTATATGTCCTTGTTATTGTAGACATTCTAATTTTATGAAGAATTAATTCAACCTCTGTGTAATAGTATGCACTATGGTTGTCACTATGCCCCTGTTATTTTAAGTATTTAACAACTCCTCAACTTCTCATATAACATTATGCACTACACTTGAATCAATGCTCTAAAAAGAAAACTCGTGCTTTAGCAACACAATGTAACTTGTTATTACCTATTGAACTTGTATAGTTGGAATGTATACTAACTCAAAGTTGTGTTTCCATCACTTGTGTTTAGTTTAAGAATTTTAGCCTTATTCGTTCACACTTTTATTATACTACATCTTTTGAAACTAGATTTTTACAAGATTAATATAAATCATAAATAAATCTTTTACATAGGCATATCATAGATATTATATGATCAGTAGTTTATAATTGTTGCATCAGTTATAGTCATAACATTTCAAAATCATATTTTCAATCATTCCATTTCCTTTCAAGCATTTATATGCTAAATATATCTTATTCCACTATAGAATTCAAGCCTATTTTGGTGCAAAATTTATGTCACCTTCATACATGTTACAAATCCAACTTATATGAATTTTACCATTATCATTAGAAGATTCACTATTTATAGATCAACACAGCAAATCATCTATGTATGAATGATCATGCCTATACAAAAGATCTTACAACAAATACTTTTTGTTTTCATGAAAAGTCGCAACATTTCAAGTGATGCCACTTCACGAAATTACATAAATATTTCTATCAAGGTTTATAGATTGATCATCACATTATTAGTTTAATCAACTAGTTATTGCTAAAATTGTCAAGTTATAAATATAACTATCATGTCAAATACATCAAAGATATATTTTGTGGGTATTGAAGAAATAATTTATACTCTCTCTGCCCTAGTTACTTGTCCACTTTTGAATTGATACACCTATTAAAAAGCAATTATTGACATAGAGTTTATCATTTTACCCCTAATAATTATGGAAAGGATGAATTAAGAACTTAAGATTTTCAAAACCTTTTTCAAAGTAATTAATTGAGGGTATAATAAGTAGAAGTATTTTGTCCTTTCTTAATTTGTCAAAATAAACAAGTAATTAGGGATAACTAAAAAAAGAAAAGTAGACAAGTAATTAGGGACAGAGGGAGTATATTGAACTTCTTCAAATAGTATTGACTATTAATCATAATCCAAGTACCCACACACTTTGAATGTTTTAAATGTCCATTTATAACTCGTCTGGACATCTAATTAACATCAATAGATCATCTTGTTGTCAAGTTTATTGTGTTCCAATAGGATAATACATTAGCATTCAATAAGAAGACATAACAAATGTAAAATGATATAATAAAAAATGATTATTTCTCTTCTTTTCAAAATATTCTAATAACTTCAAGTATATATATTATCCATCAAAATAAAGAAATTCATATATTTCATCCCATAACTTGACAATAAATTCACATGATCTTTATGCAATGCAATTATATCATAATGATTTTCTTTGACCTAAATAACAAATTTATATTAAGCATATCAAATATGTTATTTGAAAACTTATTTAAAATACATTTCAAGATCATCACAAGTGAATTAATTATCCGAACATTTATGAAAAATCATTTCTCAAAAATTTCAAAGGATACAATTTCATAAATAAATAATAAGAGAAGTTAAGAAAGCAGAACTCGATATATGTCATTTCATTTGTGATCCACTGTTGACTCACTTTTGCATATGACTTGCTGCCTTAGAATCATACTTAAGATCACTCAAATTATTTTTCTTACTTCCCCACTTCCTCAAGAATTCAATGATCTTGTCTCGTTTATCTTCTTCAAATCTAATCTCTTTAAAATTATTAGAAAAATAATACTCCCTCTGACTCAATTTATGTGACACATTTCACTTTTCGAGAGTCAAACATTTTAAGTTTGACCAAGAATATGCTCATGAAATCTTCAAATTATTTAAAATGAAATTTATATATTATTTAAAAAGTACTATAAGTCCCAATAATTGATAATTCAAAATATTTAAAAGATATATGAAAAATTTATGGTCAAAGATAGACTTGTTTGAATCTCAAAATCTGAAATGTGTCATATAAATTAGGACAGAGGGAGTAGTAAGTATAAATTGAAGAAGAAGAAGATCACTTTACTTAAAGAGATATTTCCCATATATATTGTGCTAAATACAAACAATTTTCAAGGATACAACAAAGTCATTTGTTTATACATGTAGATTTTTCTTAGACTACTTCTAGAGAGTTTTTATATTTATAGAATTTAAGAGATGACTCTTCGTAAGAGTCATGTTTTTTCAATGAACATATGACTTTTCATAAGAGTCATGTTCTTTTATGAACAAATGACTATTCGTAAAGGTCATGTTCTTTCGTGAACAAACGACTTTTATAACATGTTCTTTCACGAAATATTATGTTTGTTCAATTTAATACCTCTATATATAATACAAAATATCCAACAATTCACACCTATTATAGTCTTTTCCATTAAGGAAGTGTTGAAGATTTTAGACTTGTATTTCTCTAGCTTTCCTTCCTTGTTCGCTATGAGAAAGTCTAATGTTTCTCTCAGAAATTCAATCTCTTTTTCTTATTCTTTCTCATCCACCAACAATAATGCCATTGTCAAAATTAAACATATGCAGGAATTTCCAAATCAATGCTGATTTCTCTTTATTTTTCTATCTTTCTTAAACTATAATTACAAACAGCTAGCTATTTCGTACTCTTCCTGATCTAATTCCGTGGCGTATATAAATACACATCTCTCCTATTTTGTTATTTTATTTTATCACATAATAATTCTGAACCAAATTGATTTTGTTTTTATCACATCAAACTTTGCATAGTGGGAGTGATAGCGATTTGAGAGAGGAAAGGGCCCCGGGGTGAGGGTGAAGGAGAAAATTTATGAAGTATTAGCGACATATTAATTATCTTTGATGCTCACTCACTTATGATTAACTTTTACCTCAAATAACAATTGTGGAATGATTTTTCAAGACAATTATTTTTAGTTGAATAATTTTGAGTTACAAAATAAAGTTGGCTCACTTTGTAAAAGTATTACCCGTAGTTGCGTATAAAATTGAGTGACTTCTAAAAGATATATCATAATTAAATGACCATATGAGATATTGTTTCAAGTATAATTCAGTGTTTCTCTATGTTTTTATTGTGAAAATAAAAAAAATAGTTTTTATTTTTCAAAATAAAAAATGATATTTAAAAAATGAAATTGCGTTTAACATGGAATAAATTAAATTATTTTAAAAAAAAATTATGGCCAAATCTCTATCACTCCCACTTGCCATGTTTGTAGAGTATATAAAACATTACTCTATCACTTTCACTATGCCGAATTTGACGGAGTATCTAAAACATTATGACTTCAATATCAAAGAGAAGACTTTAAAAAAGGATCCTTTTTTTTTCAATATTTTAATTTTAGTTTTGTCGCGTTTTTATGTATTTGCCATAACTTTAATTTAGGATTATAAGATTAAAAAATGTACTCCCTCCGTCCCATTTTATATGTCACCTTTTTACTTTGCACTTGCATTAAGCCTTATTTAATTATTTTGGAACTCAAGTTTTCAATCAATGAATATGAATTAATTTGTTTGATTAATTAATTTAATCAATGAACATGAACCATTTACTTAGTTTTTCTAAGTTGGTCAAATGTATATTTTCAAGGCTAGTAACTCAGAAGGTAAAAAAGGAACAATATGGTAATTTATGCATTGATTTTATGAAATGACAAGTATTATGGATCAACTATTTATACAAAGGGATGACATATAAAATGAGACGGAGGAAGTATTTTATTTATTAAAGTTTGTGTTCCATTTTATCACGTGGATTTTTTTTATATTGGGTGGCGGTGATCATATTCGATCTAAAACCCTCTGTCTATTTCATCTAAAAATTTAAACTTTTAAAAAAAAGCACATTTTTATTATTTAATTATATTTTCAACATTTTCTTTAATTTTGTATTAAGTCAAACCAAACCTTTCCTATTTTGATAAAATAAAATTAGGAGAGGTGTATTTATATACTTCACGGAATTAGGTCCAGAGTAACTATATATTGTACGTAACAGCTAGTTGTTTACATTAATTTCAGACAGCAAAAAATAAATAAATCAGAGTGTATTGATATGGAAATTCCTGTGTATGTTTTGCTATTGCCCTTAGCATTATTCATCATAATTGTCTTAGTGATGAGAAGAAAGAGATTGAATTATCCTCCTGGAAGTTGTGGATGGCCATTTCTAGGCGAAACACTAAAGTTTCTCAAGGCAAACAAGGAAGGAAAGCCAGAGAAATTCGTTAAAGAGAGAATAGAGAAATACAAGTCTAAAATCTTCAAGACTTCGTTAATGGGAGAGACTGTGGTGGTATTGGGTGGTGCAAGTGGGAATAAGTTCTTGTTTAGCAATGAAAACAAACAAGTGGTTATTTGGTGGCCAATAACAGTAAGAAAAATTATAGGATCTTGTTTGATTACTACTGTTGGAGAAGAAGCCAAAATCATGAGGAAGATGCTTTCTACTTTTGTTAGCCCTGATGCTTTTTCTAGACTCTACATCAAAACCATGCAACTTGTTGCACACCACCATTTTATGAATTATTGGCAAGGTAACACTTGAAGTATTCTCCTGTTGTTAGAGATTTACTCAATATGTTTGATAAAAAATATATTGTTACATTTAAAAATGAATAAACTATTTTTCTTTTTAGTCTGTTTTATAATAAAAAAAGTGAGTACTGTTTTCTTTTTTTAGCAACACTTTAATTTTAATTTTTCATGTGACAGGTTTAAGACCATACAATTAAAAGACATTTATTGGTATATTTGACATAACTTTAATTTAGGATCACAAGATTGAATTTTTTTTTAATTTTCTTAAATTTCATACCAAATCAAACTAGATCATTACTTTTAAAACAAATGGAGTAATATTTAATATTTTTCTCTTCTTGGTCTATATTTATGAATTATTGTCAAGGTAACACTTGCAGTATTCTCCTCTTGTTAGAGATTTAGTATATATGTTAGTACAAAATACAATATTTAACAATTTTTCTGTATTTATGAAGGTAAAGAGAAGGTGAAGGTGTATCCATTGGTAAAATTATACACTTTCAAAGTGGCATGTCAACTATTCATGAGCATTGAAGACCATAATGAAGTCGAAAGGCTTTCTACGCAGTTCAACATTTTATTGAAAGGACTAATTTCCCTCCCTATAAATTTACCTGGTACAGCATTTTACAAAGCAATGAGAGCTACAACAGCTATTAGGAAAGAATTATTGCAAGTTGTAAAGAAAAGAAGAGAAACCTTGGAACAGAACACAGCTTCACCTTCACAAGACATTTTGTCTCATTTGTTGTCATGTCCAGATGAAAATGGAAAGTACATGTCTGAACTACTTATTGTTAATAACATATTGCTGTTTCTCTTTGCTGGCCATGACACTTCATCTGTCACTCTTACTTTACTCATTAAGAGACTTGCGGAGCACCCTCAAATTTATCAAAACATTCTGCAAGGTTTGTTCATTGATCGAATCACATTAAATTATTGTGTCTCTTTTGTTATATATTTTTTCTGTTTTTTGAATTATTGAATTTGCTTTGTTAGCCTTACACATTCTGCAAGACAAGTTTTTACATATTTATGGAATTTTTTTTTATCAATTATTTGGTGAAAAGCAGAGCATATTGAGATAGCATCATCAAAGAAAGAAGGGGAGTTTTTGAATTGGGATGATATACAGAAGATGAAGTATTCTTGGAATGTAGTAGCTGAAGTTATGAGACTAACCCCACCTATAATGGGGGCTTATCGAGAAGCAATTGTGGATATAAATTACGGAGGTTATCATATCCCTAAGGGGTGGAAGGTAATATTCTTCCTTCGTCCTATTTTATGTAAATCATTTTGACTTGATACGGTTATTTTTTTAAAAAAAAAAAAACTTTTGAAATATATGGTTAGGGATAATAATGGGGCGGGACGGATTAAAAAAATTATGGATAAAGCTCAATCTGCCCGCCCCATCCCGCACCATTGTCATTCCTATATGTGGTCTAAAACATTTTTTAGACATTTGTGAAACTGAAAATCATTTCATTATGGGTAAAAGAAGAATTTTAAAGTTAAATTGTTTCTAATTATAATGAGGTGGCATTCCTTTTGGGACGTACTAAAAATGAAATGATGTCACATAAAATGTAACATCGAGTATTTCTTACATTTTAATTTATTTGTCTGATTTTGACTTGACATAGAATTTTAGAAAGTAAAGAAATTTTTTGAATCTTGTGATCTAAAACTAAATATATGTCAAATTTATCGAACTACCTTTTAATCTTGTAATCTTAAATATGCTACGTGGAAAGTTGAAATAAAAGTCAAAAGAATTATCAAAAAAGGAAATTGAGATTATCTTTTACACAAATAAATATAGAAGTAGGACAAACAAATTGAAATAGATAGATTACTATTTTTATCATGTGATTTACTTGTACTTCAATTGTCTTAATCTTATATAAATAGTTTCTTATGTTATTGCTAGTGCATAGAAGTTAAAACACATTTATGTTGGAACAGTTTTACTGGAATACTGCTTTAACAAGTCTGGATCCAGAGATTTTCCCCAATGCAACGACCTTGGAACCATCAAGATTTGAAGGTGTTGGACCTGCACCATATACATATATTCCATTTGGGGGAGGACCTCGAATGTGTGTAGGAAAAGAGTTTGCTCGATTGGAGATTCTCATCTTTCTGCACATCTTAATCACGAAATTCAATTGGAAATTACTTATTCCCAACGAGAAAATGATATATGATCCAATGCCTACCCCTCTTGAAGGACTTCCTATTAGCCTTCAACCTCACAATTACTAAGATTCTTATGTTTTTTTTTTTTTATAGATACATTAGAAACAGTGTCTATCACATAAATAATAAACTCCCCTTTTGCAAATATGGTCCAGGCAACCCATCTACCAGCCTCCCATGTAGTAGTCTGGAAATATCTTGTTAGTAAAAATACTCAAACTTATACGTCTTAGATCCGTTTTAATAAAAATCTATAGTGTATGTTATGAATCTTGACAGTTTCTGACCACACGTACATAAGAAAGCTCTCACCATATAACTCACGTCATTCCCTATAATATCCTAGTAACTTTAACAAAAAATACCTAAAAAAACCATCTTGACCACTTATATTTTCATTTAGGGCAAGTACCACTCTTTTTACCTCCGCTTTACTAGGCCATTCATTTCCCAGCCAAAACTGACCACGAATTGCAAGTACAAAATATCTAAAAATATATGTCTACTTTGTTCATTGATAGCGCATACTTCACCAATCAACTGCATTTTACAGATATAAAATATCTTCTGGTGGAGAATAACAACACACGGCAAAATACTATCTTCATCAAATGGTATTGAACCATATTGAATTTTAAGTATGCTCTGGTTGAGTACAATAGCACATTGAAAATAACCTTTAGAAAAGGATACAAATTAAAACTTCTGTAGTGTCACGACCCAAAAATGGACGTGATGGCACTCGTCTTATCCCACCAAGACAAGTCAGCCTAAACTCAGCCTTTACAAAAAAATGCGGAATTTTTTAATCAAGTTAAAAATACCCCAAAACTTGGTTGTCACGTGCACAAGCCTCTAATGTGTTATAACAAAATCAAAAGAAAATACAAGTCTCAAATGACATTGTTTCTAGAATAAAACAAGATTATAATTAAGGAGAAAGAGGGTCCGCTGAAATGACAAGTAACTAAGGGATGAGATGAGTAGATATGTGATGGGTGTGTCCGACCTAGTTGAGGAAGAGTGCCGTACGGCAATGCTCCATGATGACATGAACATCTCTAGGCTTATGGTATATTCTCAATCAATTGAGGAGTCCAAACTTAAGAGAAAGAATAGGGAGATGAAGAGAGTTAGATCCGATGACCAAGGTCAACCAAGGTTTAAAAAGAGGGCTTTTAACCAAGATTCTTCAAGCCCTCCTAGGGTTAACCAAGAGAAAGGTAGTGGGTCTCCATTTCCTAAACCTACTTGCACCACTTGTAGAAAGAAGCATTATGGGAAGTGCCTAGCCGGTACGAATAGGTGCTATTGTTGTGGAAAGATTGATCATCAAGTGAAGGATTGCCCTACTCTTCCGACCAAAGGAAGAGAGGCCAAGCAAGCTTCTCTAAATGACCCGGATCCTAATGCTCCAAAGAAAAACTGTTTCTATGTACTTCGGGCTAGAGAGGACAAGGGAGCTCTTCCGGAAAAAGGCACCGGTATGTTGCTAGTTCCCTATAGTTGTGAATGTCTTGTTAAGGTCCCTATGTTATTTTCATGTTAGCCTTAGTATGGGTTTGCTCCTAAGGGGGAGATAGTATGTTGAATAGTAAGGTTGTTGAGAGTTCCGAAATTCTTATCTCTTTCCTTCTATTCCTATTCAAGCTTGACACCAAGAGCTCCTTGTAGCTTGTTTCATGTTTTGGAGTCACGTGTGATTATGTGTTTCCATGGTCTCCTTATGTTATGCATTTTCTTGATGAATTCATGTTTAGATGAGAAAATGAGTTTTTATGATTTATGTTCCTCATGTTGATGTGCATTTAGTATGAGTTGCCTATATGCTTCATGAGGTGAATTGTTGAATATGCCTAAGTATGCTTTTAAGAGAAATTGCATAATGTTCTTAATGATGTTATGATGAGCATGATTTGAGTTGGAGAAGGTAATTCCTCCAATGAAATGAGAAATGTTGAAGTTTTCACGTATAATGAGTTTGTAGATGTAGTTCCTACTTTCTTGTGTTGCATGGAGTATTTTTGAGATGGAGTTAATGTTTCCTCCTAGTTTTGTGCATTGTTTATGATGTTTCATGCATGATGGGCTGCTAGTCTTGAGTCTTTATTTCCCTAAAGTGTTTAAAAGTGTCATTCAAGGACGAATATTCCTAGGGGGGAGATAATGTAACGACTCGAAAAACTAGTAGGTGAAACTAGAGCCTAATGTGTGTGTGTTTGAGTTTGATATGTGGTTTGAAGTTGTAAAATGAGTCCTCGAGTTTACGTTGAGGGGTTTAAGGGTTAAACGTCAAGGTACGACCCCCCAAGGAACAACCAAGGGTCCTTGAGGGGGACCCTAAAGCCTAATCCCAAGGCTTCCCCAACTAGCCAAAAGCTTTCAAAAACTTAGGAGCTACGGATGGGACCTACGCCCCGTAGGTCCATCCACACCCTTTGGATGGCTTCCGTAGGTCAAGACCCCAAATGGGGAGTCTCAGACCCAAACCACGGACGTGCAGTATGGGGCGTCACCCCACTCACGGTCCATGGGTCTAGGTCATAAGCCTCACCTAGGCAATCTGCTCAATCTCGGCTAAGTGAGGGGTTAAATGGTAAATTCCTAATTAGTTAGTTATGGGTTGGGGACGGTTTATTTTGGTTAATTAAAGTATTTTAAGGCTTTTAAAAGTATTAAACACCTTTTTCAATTCATTATTCTTAAAACACAAAATAGAAACTACCCTCCTACCCAAATATTCTCTCCCTAGAAACCACCATTGGAGAAGGAGTCAAGGTTTCAAGCTCAAGATCTCACCTTTCTCACCCAATTTTCATGGAGTTTCTTCCATAAAGGTATGGTATCCTTCATCCTTGATTAAGTTTCATTCAAAGAGCCCTCTCAAAAGATGATTTCAAGTTTCCAAAATCCCCCAAAAACCTAGGATTTCAATTATGCATGGGTTCAATTCCAAAACGTTTTCAAAGGTATATATGTGATGAATTAAGAATGGATTGTTGAATTAATGATGAATTATGGTGAATTTCCCCTATGAACCCATGTTTTCCCCAAAATACTAAATTGGAATTTTGTGATTTAGGTTGAATGATCATGAAAGTATGTTGAATTGTTTATGTCTATATTGAATTAGTTATTGAATCATGTTATTCCCCTTATCTAATGTAGTATTCTAGATGTTTGGGTTGAGATTGATTTATAGCCTTGGAGGGCAAGTTCATGAAGGATCTATGTATGATCATGATGTGAAGTATATGTATGTGATCTCAATGAAAGTATTATGATCATGTTTAGAATGTAATCGTGTTATTATTGAAAGCATATTCTCAATTAACACTCATGAATGATGATGATATAATGTGAAGGGTTTCTTCTATGTAATGTTACATCTTGAATTGGTAGGCTTAGGCATCCTTTTCTTGTGTAAATGAAAGTAATGTTGATTGTTACATCTTGAATTGGTAGGATTAGGCATCCTCTTCTTGTGTTATGAATGTGTCTTGACTTAATGAACATGAATTGGTAGACCTAATGTTGGTAGCCCTTGCATGATGAGTCTATGACCTATTCTAATGATGTATCTTGGATCGGTAGGCTAATGGCACCCTTCCATGCATGTTAATAATGAACCTTGGGATTGGTAGACTTATGGCACCTTTCCATAAATGATGTTAATGAACTTTGGGATCGGTAGGCTTATGGCACCCTTCCATGAATGTTAATGATGAACCTTGAATCGATAGGCTTATGGCACCCTTTCATGAGGATTCAATGAGCTATCCTAGTAATGTACCTTGAATTGGTAAGCTTATGGCGCCTTTTCATGTGTTAACTAATGTACCTTGAATCAGTAGGCTTATGGCGCCCTTTCATTTGTTAATCAATGTAATTTTGGTCAGTAGGCCAATGACACCCTCTCATGTGTAATAATGTTAAAGTAATGAAATACTCTATGGGAATAGAGGCTAAGCACCGAGTGGATTTGGTAAGATGGAATCTCTCCCCATGTTTAGGCAGGGATTCAATAAACATCTTTCTTATCCCATAACTATGTGCTCGCATAGGTTGTTAGCTAGTGGATCCACCTAAGCTAAAATATTACCGGTCCTACCTTAGGCAAGTAGGCCACCTCTTTATGGTGTGGGGAAAGACATCGGATTCCATGTTAAGCTCACATGGTCTATGTAGGTTAAACGCTTATTTCCATCATGTGAGATATGTGCTATAGTTACTTGAGAGGTTCTATGAAGTGTGGGTGGTAGTATGGGATGCCATCCATGCATTGCACGAGTAGGCTTTGAGAGGCTATGGTGTGATTCTCTAAGGTCTTAATGTCTAATGAAAGAATGTGCTCAAAAGAAAGCTAATGAAGAATGTTGACTTAAATGCTTAATGTAGTGATGCATGCTTACTTGGATTGCATTCTGAGTTACTTCCTTGTCATGACTTATGAAATGTTTATGTTCCTTATGTATGAGTATTGTCTAAGGATAAAAAGGAAGAATGGTAAGTTCATCTAAGGTGACCTCAAAGTGGTACTTAGTGGGCATAGTAGTATGGGATGCTATTCTCACATTGCACAAGTATAGCTTAGGGTTGCTTGAGGTGAATGTTCTAATGTGATGAAATGACTTGTATGATGATTATGCTTGTATATTATGCCTCTTAAACTTATGTTCATGAAGTTTTCTCAAAATTGGCATTTAACATGATTTTCAAATAAAATGTCCTTCTTAAGCATGGTTTTTGCATGGCTATCATACTTAGTATATTAAATGTGTCAACCCATATTTCTTCTAATTTTCTACAAAGTGTAGGTTCCGACATTTGAGTTGATTCTCTCTAGTTCAAGGGTTTGGATTGAGTTCTTCCAAGGCTAGTGGTATGTCCTCATGGATTCGAGGACAAGTGCTTTATTTATGTTTCCTTTCTTCATTGTACTAGACTTTTGTTAGACTTCTATTGTAAAGGGTCGTGACCCTACTTTTGATTCAAGATGTTTTTAGATGGCCATGTCAGACAAGTAGACTTTCGTTGTTTTAATGATGTTTCGATTGTATGGATTTAAAGAAAAGTTTTATATTCNTATTAAATGTGTCAACCCATATTTCTTCTAATTTTCTACAAAGTGTAGGTTCCGACATTTGAGTTGATTCTCTCTAGTTCAAGGGTTTGGATTGAGTTCTTCCAAGTCTAGTGGTATGTCCTCATGGATTCGAGGACAAGTGCTTTATTTATATTTCCTTTCTTCATTGTACTAGACATTTGTTAGACTTCTATTGTAAAGGGTCGTGACCCTACTTTTGATTCAAGATGTTTTTAGATGGCCATGTCAGACAAGTAGACTGTCATTGTTTTAATGATGTTTCGATTGTATGGATTTAAAGAAAAGTTTTATATTCTGCACTATTTCATATGTCTTATGTTATGAATGCTATGAGGCTTGTATGAGGCTCTTCGGAGTCTTGTACGCCTTGTCACGTCCGAGGTGTAGGCTCAAGTCTTGACAAAATCTCTAAACAACATTTAAACTAACAATTAGCAATACCCATAAACTAAATCAGCCTATAATAACATAATCTCACCCCAAGAATTGGGGTTTTAGCTAGTCATCATAAAAAGATAAAAATTGTTACCAAATTGAGTTTCCATCAACTGGGTAAGATTAATTTCGTCCTTACAATGCTTCAAGTCAAAGAATCTCAAAGACCCACTTTCAATTTCTCAAAAGTGAAAAACTTCAATTCTCCAAAGCTTAGGAAAAACTAGAGAAAACTTGTCTCAATACTTAGAGTTCAAAACTAAAATTCGGTGTAATGAAAAAAATGATGATAAAAGATTATAAACTAAATGTTCAAAATGTATTTATAGTTTCCAAAAATGTGCTGCGAAAAGTCACTCGGCGAAGTAAGTCGGGCTCGGCGATCAGCTCGGCGATCCGCCCTTTGGTCAGTTCCATCACCTTTATTCCTTGGACTTCAGCATCCTCAAGGTCTGTAACTTTGGGTGATCCAACACTGCATCGCGAAACCACTCGACGATTCGTCGACTGCTCCTTTCTCTCGTCAACTTGATTTTATCCTTCAAGGCTTTGGACACTAGAACTTTAGGCGGTCAAGAGGCCGTTCGGTGACTCACCAAGTAGATTTGGTGATCACCAGGCGTACTTTTCTTCATTCTTTCATCTCGCTTTGTTCCTTTTTGCAAATTAGTATCCTTACTTTGTTCCTCAGTCAAAATATCTGGAATACATCAGTTATTGGAACAAAATAAGCATTTGAGGATACTGAACCATTGTAAATAAAGCCCTAAATGAGTCAAAATCTCAAACTCATCAGCATCCTCCCAATTCAACTTCATGGCCTTCAAGGCCCATAACGCCTTATGCTCAAGTTCAACCGGTAGATGACAAGACTTACCAAACACCAATTGATACGGGGACATACTAATCAAAGGCTTGAATGGAGTTCTATATGCTCAAAGAGTGTTATCTAACTTCTGGGACCAATCAATTCGGTTTGCATTAACGATTTTGGCCAAAATTCCTTTGATTTCCCGATTTGACACCTCAACTTGCCCACTTGTTTGCGGATGATAAGGGGTATCAACCTTATGCTTAACTCCATACTTACACAACAATGATGCAAACATTCGGTTAAAAAGTGAGAGCCCCCATCACTAATAATTCCACGTTGAGTACTAAACCTTTTGAAAATGTACCACTTAAGGAATTGACCAACACTTATCCCTTCATTATTAGGTAAGGACACACAACCTCTACCTATTTTGAGACATATTCAACATCCACCAAAATGTATTTGTTCCCATACAAACTCACAAAGGGCCTCATGAAATCGATTCCCCATACATCAAATAATTCAACCCTTAGAATAAGAGTGATAGGTAATTCATGCCTTCGCGAGACTCCTCCTTACTTTTGCCATTGCACACACTTCTTAACAAGGGAGTTCATATCTTGATACAATGTTGGCCAATAATAACCACTTTGAAGTACCATAGCAGTTGTGCACACTCCACTATGGTTTCCACCAACCGGTGACGCATCACAAGCATCAAGAATAACATCTACCTCAACTTCCGGAACATACCTTCTAATCACGTGGTTCGCACACTCCCGAAATAGGTAAGGTTCATCGCAAAAGTACTTCTTCACATTGAAAAGGAACCTCTTTCATTGGTTAAAATTCAGCCCATTAGGAAGAATCCCACACATTACATGATTTGCAAAATCAGCATACAAAGGTGGAATACCATTTGACACAACCATCACTGACTCATCGGGAAGGCTTCTTCAATATCATTCTCACCGCAAAACAACAACATTCGTTTCAAGCCTCGACAACTGGTCTGCCACTTGGTTCTCACACCCTTTTCGATCTTTGACTTCAAAGTCAAACTCTTGCAACAATAACACTCATCGAATCAACCTTGGTCTTGTATCCTTCTTAGCTATCAAGTAACAAATTACAACTTACCACCACCTTGGTCTCCAAAAGATAAGCTCTAAGCTTCTCAAAAGCATACACCATGACTAACAACTCTTGATTAGTGATAGTGTAGATCTTTAGAGCTACATTCAAGGTCTTGGTTGCATAGTAGACCGGGTAAAACAAATTTTCCTTACGCTGGCCAAGAACAACCCCCAAAGCTACATCACTTGCATCACACATTAGCTCAAATGGAACACTCCAATTCAGAGAAACAATGATAGGAAACTCTTTGACACAGGCTTCATCAAACTCAAAGACACTTTCCTTTTCAAGTAGCTGGCAAAGTGGATGAGCTACCTTAGAGAAATCCTTGAAGAAACTCCGGTAAAAACCTGCATGATCTAAGAAGCTTCTAAGACCTATAACCAAGATAAGAGGAGGCAACTTGGCAATAATTTCAACTTTGGCTTGATAAACTTGTATGCCTTCTCCGGAAATTTTGTGTCCCAAGATAATACCTTCCTAGACCATGAAGTGAGATTTCTCCCAATTGAGAACAAAGTTAGTTTCGACACATCTTTGCAAAAATCTACCCAGGTGCTCAAGGCTTGCTTCAAATGTATCTCCCACAACCGAAAAGTCATCCATGAAAACCTCCATCAAATCCTCTACCATATTGGCAAAAGTAGAGAGCATACACCATTGAAACGTCGCTAGTGCATTACACAATCCGAAGGGAATTCCTTTGAAAGAAAACGTCTAATAGAGATATGTGAATGTTGTCTTTTCTTGATTTTCTGGTGCAATGTAGATTTGATTATAACCAGAATAACTATCTACAAACCAATACCATCCACGCCAAACGGTAACCAATCACATTGGCACAAGCTCCCCTTTTTCATTAGGGACCACGGTCATACCACCTTTCTTTGCAACACATTGAACGAGACTAACCCACTGCTATCCGCAATAGGGTAGTCAACTCCCACATCAAGCAACTTAATAATCTCTTTCTTGACCACTTATTGCATTGGAGGATTCAACCTCCTTTGATGTTCAATACTTGGCTTCCAATCACAAGCCAATTGAATCTTGTGGGTATTATACCGGGAGGAATTCCCACAATGTCGGCAATCGTCCACCCAATAGCTTTGATAAATCTCTTCAACACACTAACAAGTGCTTGAAATTTCCATTCAAGCGAATCCACCGCAATAATTACGGGTAAAGTATTGTTGGCTCCTAAGAACACATAACAAAAGTGAGGTGGAAGTGCCTTCAACTCGAGCTTTGGTGGTTCCTCAATAAATGGCTTTGCGGGAGGACTTTCCCTATTCTTCAAATCGATTAAACTTTCAAAGGGATCTTAGAATAAGAACCTAAACCTGATAAATCAGCCACTACTTCATCATAATATTGAATTTCCTCCCCATCATAGTTCAAGAGGACGATAACGAAAGATTCACCAACACAAGAAACTTCACTCACACTAGCAACCGCTTCATCAATCACGTCAATGACCGATATCACATGGAGGTAACTTGGTTGGTTCATCGATTTATAAATATTGAATGTAACTTCCTCACCATTCACTCAGAATTTCAGTTCACCACTTTCCACATCAACAAGGGTTTTCCCAGTAGCCAAGATGGCCTACTAAGAATAATAGGGACCTTGACATCAATTTCACAATCGAGGATCACAAAATCAATCGGAAAGATAAATTTGTCTACCTTCACTAAAATGTCATAGAGAATGCCAATATGATGCTTGATAGAACGGTCGGCCATAAGAAGACGCATAGTTATAGGTTTAGGCTCACCTAACCCAAGTTTCTTGAAAATGGCATAGGGCATCAAGTTTATACTCGCCCCCAAATCACACAATGCTTTAGCAAATTGGAACATCCCTATAGTACCAGTAAAGGCCCCCAGATTATACTTCTTGACAACCACGTTGCTTGACATAATGGCATTACAACTATGGGATCCTTCAATCGTCTTGAAATCCATACTTCTCTTCTTAGTGACCAACTTTTTCATAAACTTTGCATAACCCGGCATTTCTAACAATGCCTCCACCAAAGTAAGATTAATGGAAAGAGTTTTGAAGACGGAAGTAAATTTTTGAAACGTTGCGTTCATCCCTCTTTTTCAATCTTTGAGGATATGGTGCAGTAACTTTGGGCAGCGGCTTTCTAAGTACCGAGGGAGGCACAACCCCCACATTTGACTTTTTAGAATCACCGTAAACAACACTTTTTGGTGCTTCATCAACCTCATTGGAGGCTTCATTTTTCAACTCCTCGGCAAGTACATCACTCTCAAAAACAATGGTTTTCCCCTTGCTTGAACTTGCATTATTATTTGGCACATCACCTTCCACAACCTTACCACTCTGTATTACGAAGGCCATGCATTGCGCATTATAATTCTTCGGATTTGCCATGGTAGCACTTGAAAGACCCCCTTTTTGTGTCTCAGATTCAAGTTAGCAGAAATTTGACCCATTTGGGTTTCAAGTTATTTTATAGAAATCGAATGATAGGTCATCGCTTGATTCATAGAGGAGAAATCAACCTTCATCTCCTTGAGCACTTTATCCGACCCTTCCACCTTGTTTGGGATGAGGGAAAGCATATAATATGTCTGAAAGCTTTCGGGATCGACCTTTGGTTCCTTAGGTTTTGGACGGTCATGAGGAGGTATGTAACGATCTCTCTCACCATCCTTTTTCTCTTAAATTTGCACCCCTATCACGCCAATTTCATTCTCTATCTCTCCAACCACCATCACAATCTTTTTCCAACCATGATTTCCACCCGACCTTGGATAGCTCAGACGAGAACCCCCCGCTTGGTTGGATGATAATTGTACCTCTTCATTATACATGGCTTCAAATTGTGCATCATCTGGGCTCATCCCAGTATTAGCACCAACCACATTCACGGCCTTATAACCACCTCCCATGACATGTTTCATCAACAAATCCATTTGGGTCTTCATCTTGGCCATGTTTTCATCACGCTCTTGGTTCTTTTCCATTTGCTCTTTGGTCAACCCAATTTTGGTCATCTCATCAAGAAAAGTCGATCCCACGGTAAAAGGTTGTCTAATAATTCAGCCACCCTTGTTGACATGTCAAGACTCCGTTAGAAATATTGCAAGAGCACATAATCCGGCAACCCATGAGTAGGACATTGGAGGAGTAGCTTTTGAAACCTCAACCACGTTTCATGAATGGGTTCACCATCATTCGCTTGAAGTTTTGAATGCTATCCCTCAACTTTACCGTTTCCCATGGAGGATAGGACTCCATACGTGAATACCCATATACCTTGATACTTAAAGCCCAAAATGAATGGAGAAATGGAGACTTAGATAAACCCTAGCTCTTCTTCTGCCTTAGACTTGAAAGAATTTGGGGAGGATGGGTTCGGAGAATTTAGGAAATGATTAGAAAATGGTAATTTAAGGCTTAAAAGCTTTATACAAGGTTTAGTGTAGAAGACAAAACAACATAATTTTGGATTAAAACAATTATAAATGACCCAAAAGCTCTTTAAAAATAACTAACGGACTAGACCTACGGTTCCGACCTACGGACCATAGGACATTCTATGGCCCGTACTAGTCAAATGTAGACCAAGTATTGGGACCATTAAATCATCTATCTTTTGACGAAACACTTCTATGGCTCTTAGATCTTCCTACAGTCTGTAGACACCAACCGTAGAAACCAACTTTAACCTTCAAAATCACTAGGTCTGGGACTCATCTATAAGACCTATCTATGACTCGTACATAGGATGACAATCCGTTCTATTGAACCGTAAAAAGGGTACTGGACTATATTTTTAAAAATTAATTTCCATCTTCCTACGGTTGCCATTTATGGCTTGTACAAGCTTCTATGGTCCGTAGATAGGACCCATACTACAGCCTCAAAAGGTCCTTTCTCCCTATTATAAAATTTGAGGTTATACAATATTAGATGGCTTATGAGACTTATGTTAGACTTTTGCTTTGCCAAAATTTTTTGATGTAAGAAATGCTATCTTTCTAAGTCTTTATTTTTATTATCTTGTATGATGTATTCTAAGTGGATTTTGTAGAGCCTCTCGGGGTCCAATGCGCCATGTTACACCCAGGGTATACTTTGGGTCGTGACAATTTCAAGTGCTCCATAGCAAAACCGATTCTATGCACTTCAATCTCGACATGATCAAGTGGGTTCCCCCGATGTGGTTACTGGTATATTGAAAGTTTCATCTTGATGCTTTTGCTTTGTTTTACCTGGTTCTACCTTGTCTTTTGTGACGTCATATGTTTCTATTAGGTTTGATGTTCTTTCAGATGTGTTTTTAGACCATTTTTGTGTTTCTACTCCTATTGGTGAATCTATTGTAATTAATAGAGTCTATATAAATTGTTTTATCTCCTTACCCCATAGAGTGACTCATGCAGATCTTATAGAGCTTGATATGTTAGATGTTGATGTTATTCTTGGTATGGATTGGCTTCATTCCTGTCATGCTTTTGTTGATCGTAGAACCAAAGTGGTCATGTTTCACTTTCCAAATGAGCCCGTTCTAGAGGGGAAAGGGGGAAATTTTATGCCTAATGATTGTTTCTTATCTTAAGGGTATAAAAATGATTTCTAAATATTGCATATACCATCTTGTGCGGGTTAGGGATACGGATTCCAAAACCCCTACTTTTGAGTCGCCCCACATTGTAAATGAGTTTTCAGAAGTGTCACGACCCGAATCTACACCCTGGACATAGCCGACACTCGAGAACGATTATTGGTCCCCAAGCCCTCTCGGTGCTAGGGGCCACATAATTTGGGACTAGAGGTTGCTAGTAGAGACTACCCTATTTGAGTCTCCACCTCAAGCCCTCTCGGTGCTAAGTCTAAATCACAATGAAATAGATAAAAATTCAAATATCAATTTAACATAGGAAAGTCAATGATCAATACCAATCCACACTTTCATGATCAAAACATAGAATTGCTCCTTAAACATAATTCCATATAGATGAAAAACCCTTTCACCAATGTGAATTCATATGTGAGAAATGCCTTTCACAATCATGATCATCATAGTAAGTGAGAAATCATTTTACAGTGGCATTGATACTTTCCTTTCAAAGCATTCTTAAATCATTTATAATAACTTCATAAAAAGACGTGCATATCTTCATAAGTTCATAATTCATAAATTCATGAGTTCATCGTAAGTTCATTGAAAAATATGATTTAGGCGCGAGTCAACACAATTTCAACTAAATTTCACGTAAAAACATTGAATAACGTATTAGAAGACTTAATCAATCATTATTGGATGAAATCCACATTTATTGAATTGAAATACTAGTTTAATCAATTGGAAATTAAATTGGAAAATTGAAATCCTTGGGGACCCTGTGGAGGAAAGGACCCCATGGGTAAATACACACGTAGATTGATGCTAGAAGCCCAAAAAGAATGGAGGATTGGAGACTTGGATGAACCCTAGCTCTTCTTATTCTTCCTTAGACTAGAGAGAATTTGGACAATGAATTTAGTTGGGTTTTGGGAATTTAGGAGCATGGGGTTGAAATGGGTAGTTTTAGGTCCCAAAAACCTTATATAGGGCTTAGGGTAGAAGAAAAAACGACATGGTTTTGATTTAAAATGATTAGGTAAAAGATCCAAAAACCTTTGAAAACAACTGTTGACCCATTCCTACGGTTTGGACCTATTGTCTATAGGTCCTTTTACGGATCGTCTTGGTTGATCGTAGAAATGCTCAAAGACCCTTTATTTGGCCAACTTTTGACAGATACAATCTACGATTCGTAGGTCCATTTATGGATCATAGATACCAATCGTATAACCCAACCTAAGTCTTTAAAAATTCATCAAGTTTGTGACCCACCTATGAGACCTATCTACAACTCATATAATGGTTGATGGGCTATCCTGGTGAACCGTAAAAAGGGTACTAGGACTTGTTTTGAAAAAAATATTTTCCCTCGACCTACAATTTCTATCTATGTGCCGGGGAAGCTTCCATGGTCCATAGATGGGACCCGTAGAACCAGAATTTAGACCTAAAATTCCATTTTTCCAAATTCTGAAGGTGTAACAGATGTAGAGTGAAAGGGTAAATAGTACCTAAGTTGTGAAAGAAAATGTGACGGCAATCTGGAAATAGGTAGATGGGGAGATAAAGATTGGATACTAATCAAGAGGTCTTAGTGGGTGAGTGTTTCTTAATTTTATCTAGTAGTTGTAATTTAGTATAGTATGTGAGCAATTATATTTATATTTGTGTTTAGTACTGGACACTAAGCTTGAGTTTTAGATGAGTGTCGTGATAAAAAGGATGGTAATGTGAGGGTGATGATATTAGTTTAGGGATTTGATCTGATATATTTTATATAGAGTAGGTGAGGAATTAAGGTGTTAATTTTCAATAAATGTGAGTGGTACAAGTGTGGGATTCTGAATTTTAGATAAGAGCAATAAAGTACGGCTAAGTCATTAGATTAACAAAAGCATTAAGAGGTGTACCCGAGATCGTATGTAGTCATAAGAGGTTCTAATTAACTTTATGATTTTTCCTATGTGACTAGATAGTATATTTGACCTGTCAATATGGAGTAGGCTGATGTAAGCATTATTTATTACCCTTATGAGTTTGGTTGAAGGGACTATATATTGCCAATGATTAGCCTTTCGAATATATTTCAAGTTTCCTCCAGTTAGCTATATATGAACTTAGAAGGATGACATTAGTGGACTAAGAAGTAGAAGTTAGACTATCAAGAGTTATATTAAGAGACTTTACAGGTCAATGAAGGTAATAGTTATAGAAAGTCTTCTATAGAAGCCGGAAGAAGTTAAGAGCAATATCTCATAAAGAAGCCTCAGAACGAATCTTAGTGCCTGCTTGTGGAGAGTCTAGTACCCATGAGATTAGAATTTCCTAAGCATTAGAGTAAAGAAAAAATAGACCAGTTTAAGGATGATGGAATGTATCATAGCTTTAAAGTGTTGGATTCAGACCTAAGGGGGAGATGATAAGATGAGAAAACAAGTCAAGTGTGGAGAATTAGATAGTGATGTATTCATAAAGAGTTTTAGTGATATATCAGTTTATTCAAAATCTAGCTATTCCTCAAAGTTAAGTCTTTACAACATTCAGTTGATGCCTCTAATATCAGAATTGTTTTCATAACCTATACTCATGCACTTTAGACATATTATCATCTATGCTCAATTACCTGAATGAGGGGCAAAGCCTTTTGCCCATTGATTTCAATCTTACAACATAGAGTTATAGATATCAGCCTAATGATAGGAACCTATTAATATAAGCACCCCTGTCTCATAGTATGCTGATGAGTCTGAGATTTAGACTCATTTAGGGCTTTATTTGTATAGATTTGGTGTTCTCAAATGCTTATTTTATGCCAATAACTGATGTAAAACCCTTGATTTTAGGTATATGGATCGAGGAACAAATCAAGGACACTAATTTGCAATAAGGAACAAAGCGAGCTGAAAGAACGAAGAAATGCAAGCCTGGTGATCGCCAAGTACACTTGGCGAGTCGCCGAATGGCCAATTGATCGCCTAAAGTTCCAGTGTGTCAAGCCCTGAAGGAAAGAACCAAGTTGGCGAGAGAAAGGAGAAGTCGGCGAATGGACGAGTGGTTCCGCGATGCAGTGCTGGATCTCTCAAAGTTACCGACCTTGAGGATGCTGAAGGCCAAGGCAGAAGGGCGATGAAATTTACCAAAGGGCAGATCGCTGAGTGGATCGATGAGCCCGACTTACTTCGTCGAGTGACTCTTTGTAGCATATTTTTGGCGACTATAAATACATTTTTGAGCATTTAGTTTAGTATCATTAAATCATTATTCATTCTGAATAGTATTAGTGTTCATATTTGGAGAACTTTTCCTTAGCTTGGAAGAATATAAGTTTTTAACTTTTGAGAAATTGGAATTGGGTCTTTGAGATTCTTCGAATTGAACCATTGTAAAGATGAAATCAATCTTACCCAGTTGATGGAAACTCAATTTGGTAACAATTTTTATCTTTTTATGATGTCTAGCTAAAATCCAAATTCTTGGGATGTGATTATGTGATTATGGGCTGATTTAGTTTATGGGTATTGCTAATTGTTAGTTTAAATGTTGTTTAGAAGTGAGTTCAATCATTAATTGTGGTTTAATTTAAGAATTGTAGTTGCAAATGCAGTTCTACTCTTGTGTTTTTGGTTTGCGCGAGAGAGAGGTTTTAAAACTAAGATTATTGATTGATGGTCAGTGGGTATTGGGTTGACATGGGTTCAGCTCGAGAGAGTGAAACCTAAACCCATTTCCACACATTCAGCTCGACAGAGTGAATGGACTAAGGTGCGGGTTTTCTTATTTTACTTATTTGTTGATGTTCGAGAGAAATCGACTAGATTCGGGGTAAATTGTTCGAGAGAAAGTTTACCTCCTCTATAGTTTAGCTTACTCACTAATCTCTAGCTATTTTCTAATAGTTGCAATTACCCATTTGTGTATATTAGCCTATAATTGAATCTGTAAAACCCATATCTGAAATAGACCAAAAATGCTGATTTTGAGATGTTGCAGGTGCAACCCACGGTTGCCATCCACGGATCGTAGGTCAGACCATGGCCCGTGCTGGTGGTCCATGGTTCACCTCCACAACCCCTCCCCAAACCAGCTCAAAAAATCGGCTAAGTCCCGACTCATGGACAGACCCACGGTCCTTAGATCAAACCACGGTCCGTGGTCTGTACTCGTGGATCAAGACTCCTTTAACCAGCCTCTGACACGAACTACGATCGACCAACACAAACCGTCATTCGATGCACGGTCCATAGGTCTGACCGTAGATGAGGGTCAGCAGCCAGTTAGATGAAAATTGTTGATGGGTCAATTTCAAATTGTCATAAATCTTAGCACAAAATTAATTAGGTGTCCCATGACATATGATATGATAGATAATTGAATGCTCTTTCCAATGCCACCGAGGTTGCTAAAATCTGACCTCTGAGTAAAAAGTTATGCTTGTTTTAGTGAAGCCCTGTAAGGCAGAGTTATCGACGACCCCAATCTACGGACCGTAGATTGAACGATGGCCTGTAGGTCCAGTTCGTCAATCACTCCTACAATAGTTAAGTCAGGGTCTTTTGGTCTTTTCCTATTTCGTTGGACCCCTAAAATACATCGTTTAGACCTTAAATCATGAGGTTTTAGTCAGTTTAAGCCTAGAAACATAACTAGAACTTACCTTAGTCAAAATTATTAATCAAAACTTAGAAAATTGGAATCAAGAGAGGAGAAAAAAGGTCAATAACCCTAATTCAAGAACGCAGCAAGGTTCCATCAATTCCAGCCACGAAATCTAAAGATTTCTCCATGGAATTCGTCACCAGGTATGTGAAATTTCACTAGTGGGTTCCTTTCGCCCATTAGGTCTCTAGAATTCAGTTAGATTCTTGATTCCATGATTATGAACAGACCTAGGGTTTCTAGAATTTCAACAGATTATCATGAATTAGTTATTTAAATGTTCCAAATTAGATTATCATGTTATTACTCAGTTTATTGCATGAATTTCAGAACCCTAGCTATGTATTTTTTTAGTTCTTGAATTACACATGCTAGGTCAGTATTCCAGTATTCAGATATACATGCCTCAGCTTATGAATGCATCATTATCAGATTAATTGTTGCATTCTCAGTTTTGCATGTTCAGTTTTGAGCTATCCAATATTACAGAAATTCAGTCATAATGTGTTAATTACTTAATATTTTGGGAGTAGCATAATACCGAGTTGGACTAGGGTTCAGCATACCCATATAGTCCCAGAACTACGAGCCACGTAGGTGTAAGTCCCCTCTGTGGGCAATATTAGTTAGTGATCACGCCAGCATGCCTCTATACCTCTGGTAGGGTATATTGGATCCTCTCGATGGGGGCATATACATCGGACTCCACATTTAGCTCATGTGGTTTTATGTCGGTTATTAGTAGCTCCCAAAGTTCAGTCAGATTCTATTGCATTGACCATGTATCAGTATATTCAGTATTTAGTCTCAGCATGTTATAAATTGGTCATTGCATTCAGTTAACTCCGTATTCAGTATTTATATCATGTTCAAATTTTATCATTGCTTATATACTTTGTTCAGTTATATGTTATTTCAGCTTTACTCTATCCTGCATGATCATTACCTTTCAAGTATTGACGCATACGTGCGCTACATCTTCTTGTGATGTAGGTTCAGGTTCTCAGCATCCAGAACACGCTTAGATCGGTTCCCGATCTCCAGCTCAGCAAAATCAATGGTGAGTCCTCATTCTCCGAAGACAATAGTCATAAGTTTCTTTTTAGTATTTCTTTAGTCCTTTAGTTTCAGTTTTGCTAGACTTAGTTGGGGCCTGTCCCAGCATTTCTAGTCAGTTAGAGGCTATTTTCAGACATAGTTAGATTCTGCTTAGTATTGAGTTAATATCTTCTTTGTATTAAACTCATCAGTTTTGCATATATCTCAGCTATAATATATCTGTATTCGCCATTTTTTCATTTTGTTTATGATTATAGCTTCTGCACAGTTTCTATTATTCAGTTTATATTTAGTATGCTTATGTTCATGCCAACAGGGTTAGCTTGGGATCACTTGTGGTCAAAGGTCCCGTGTCCGCGTCTCGGGGGTAGTCTCGGGGCGTGACAAACTTGGTATAAGAGCATTAAGTTTAAGTGTCCTAGGATGTCTGAAAAACCGCACTAAGTAGAGTTGTTTTCATGGGTGTGAAGTGCACCACATGTAATGAGAAGGAGGCTACAAAGTGTTTTAGGAAATCTTCATTTTCTTTGTCATTCTTATCGTGCGTTGGTATGATCTCCTTTCTAATATGTCGTTATGCGCTTAAGATCATGCATTCCCGTAAAGCTAACGCCAGGAATGCTAATGCAATTCCTCTAATCCCAGACCATGAGGTTAAGAATGAAGAGTTTCAAAATGCGATCCAACTATTGGCTCAGAGTATGACCAACAAGAACAATCAGCAGGTTTCAGTTCCTACTAATAGAAATGGTGGATCAGTGGCAGCTAGAGTTCAAGATTTTTTCATGGATGAATCCGCCTGAGTTTTAGGGTCACAAGTTGGTGAAGACCCATAAAATTTCATTAATGAGGTTAAGAAAATCTTTGGAGTGATGCAAGTGACTGGTAATGGTAGGGTTGAGTTGGCATCCTACCAGCTTAAGGATGTGGCTCACATATGGTTCACTCAGTGGAAAGACAACAGGGACTACTTTGTCTTTTGTAACTCCTTACATAGCAGTCCAATTCAGTGTTAGCCCAGAAACTCTTTCAGAACCCTTCTTAGTCTCTACTCCAGTCGGTGAACCAGTTATAAATAGACGGGTATACATAAATTGCCCTGTCACAGTCTCTCAGAAAGTCACCTCGGCAGATCTTGTAAAGTTAGAAATGGTAGACTTCGATGTCATTCTAGGCATGAATTGGTTACATTCATGTTATGCCTCAGTCAGTTGTAGAACTAGGATTGTTCGTTTTCAGTTTTCAAACGAACCAATCTTAGAATGGAAGGGTAGTAGCTTAGCACCTATGGGTCTATTCATTTCTTAGCTTAAGGCCAGAAAGATGATCTCAAAGGGTTATCTCTATCATCTAGTTCGGGTTAAGGATTCTAGTTCTGAATCCCCAACTCTTGAGTCAGTCCCTGTAGTCAATGAGTTTCTAGAAGTGTTTCCAGATGATCTTCCCGGAGTTCCTCTCCAAAAGGAAATCGACTTTGGAATTGATCTCCTTCCAGATACCCAGCCTATATCTATTCCTCCTTACATAATGGCTCCAGCTGAGCTTAAGGAATTGAAAGAGCAGTTGGAAGACCTTTTAGATAAAGGCTTCATCAGACCTAGTATTTCGCCATAGGGTGCACTAGTGTTGTTCGTAAAGAAGAAAGATGGTTCTCTCAGAATGTGCATTAACTATAGGTAGTTGAACAAAGTCACAATGAAGAATAAGTATCCCATCCCCAGGATTGATGACTTGTTCGACCAACTTCAGGGTGCTAGTCATTATTCAAAGATAGACCTCAGATCAGGTTATCATCAGCTTAGAGTCAGATATAGGGACATTCCGAAGACAGCCTTCAGAACTCAGTATGGTCACTACAAATTTGTAGTTATGTCATTTGGACTAATCAATGCTCCTGCAACTTTCATGGATCTGATGAACAGAGTGTTCAGGCAGTACTTAGGCTTGTTCGTTATCGTCTTTATTTATGATATCCTCATTTATTCTAGGAACGAGGAAGAACATGCGAGTCATTTGAGAGTTGTTCTACAAACTCTCAAAGATCGCCAGTTATTTGCAAAATTTAACAAGTGCGAGTTTTGGTTACAATCAGTTGCCTTCCTTGGGCATATTGTGTCTAGTGAAGGAATTCGAGTAGATTCCAAGAAGATAGAAGCGGTGAAATAATGGCCTAGACCTACCTCTACTACAGATATCAGAAGTTTCTTGGGTCTAGCGGGCAATTACAGACGATTCATGGAAGGATTTTCATCCATAGCCTCACCATTGACTAGCTTGACTCAGAAGATGGTCAAGTTTCGATGGTCAGATGATTGTGAGAAAAGCTTCGCAGAATTTAAAACTAGGTTGACTACAGCTCCTGTCTTGACTCTACCAGAGGGTTCAGATGGTTATGTGATCTATTATGATGCATCCAGGGTCGGCCTAGGTTGTATGTTGATGTAGCGAGGTAAGGTTATAACTTATGCTTCTAGACAGCTTAAGGTACATAAGAAGAATTACCCGACTCATGACCTCGAGCTTACAGCAGTGGTGTTTGCACTCAAGATTTGGAGACACTACTTGTATAGTGTTCATGTAGATGTGTCACCATAAGAGCCTCCAGTATGTATTCACCCAGAAAGAGTTGAATCTTCGCCAGAGAAGGTGGCTTGAGTTCCTCAAAGATTATGGTATGAGTGTGCATTACCATCCGGGTAAGGCGAATGTAGTAGCAGATGCTCTTAGCAGATTATCCATGGGTAGTGTAGCACATGTTGAGGACGAAAGAAAAGAGCTAGCAAAGGATGTTCATAGACTTGCTCGCCTAGGAGTTCGTCTTATGAGCATATCATATGGTGGTGTAACGGTTCAAAATGGGGCAGAATCTTCTTTGGTAGTGGAAGTTAAGGAAAAGCATGACATCGATCCGATATTACTTGAAATCAAGGGTGCAGTCCACCAATAGAGAGTTGAGGTTTTCTCCCAAGGGGGAGATGGTGTGCTTCGCTACAAGGGTCGATTATGTATTCTTAATGTGGGCGAGTTGAGACAATATATTCTTGCAGAAGCCCATAATTACAGATATTCTATTCATTCAAGTGCCACTAAGATGTACTGCGATCTGTGGGAAGTCTATTGGTGGAATGGTATGAAAAAAGATATAGCAGCTTTTGTGGCTAAGTGCCCCAATTGCAAGCAAGTCAAGGTAGAACATCAGAAACCAGGAGGCATGACTCAAGAGATTGACATTCCTACTTGGAAGTGGGAAGTGATCAACATGGACTTCATCACAGGTTTACCTCGTACTCGCAGACATCATGACTCCATTTGGGTGATTGTTGATAGGGCTACAAAGTCTTCTCGCTTTTTGGCGGTCAGGACTACAGATTTGGCGGACGATTACACCAAGCTTTACATTAATGATATTTTGAGATTGCATGGGGTTCCTTTGTCTATCATCTCATATAGAGGTCCTTAGTTTACCTCTAATTTCTGGAAGTCATTTCAGAAGGGTCTTGGTACTTAGGTTAACCTTAGCACAACATTTCATCCACAGACGGATGGTCAGGCAGAGGTACTATTCAGACCATAGAAGACATGTTAAGAGCTTATGTGATCGACTTCAAGGGTAGTTGGGATGATCACCTTCCTCTTATTGAGTTCGCCTACAGCAATAGATACCGTTCCAGCATTCAGATGGCCCCTTATGAGGCATTGTATGGGCGTAGATGTAGATCTCCAGTTGGTTGGTTTGAAGTAGGTGAACCAGCCTTGATAGGACCAGATTCAGTCCTTGATCCTATGGAGAAAGTGCAACTCATTAGAGATAGACTTAAGACTGCCCAGAGTCACCAGGAGTTTTATGCAGATGTGAGAAGAAGGGAACTAGAGTTCCAAGTTGATGATTGGGTTTTCCTGAAAGTGTCACCTATGAAGGGGGTGATGAGATTTCGCAAGAAAGGGAAGCTCAGTCCCAGATATGTAGGCCCTTACCGGATCTCGAAAAAGATTGGTAAATTGGCTTATAAGTTAGAGTTGCCAGCAGATTTAGCAGCAGTGCATCCAGTCTTTTACATTTCTCTTTTGAAGAAGTGTGTGGGTGACCCAGCATCCATAGTGCCATTAGAGACTGTGGCTGTAAAAGATAGCCTTTCTTATGAGGATGTACCAGTTGAGATTCTCGATCGTCAAGTTACAAGGTTGAGAAACAAAGAAGTCGCTTCAGTCAAGGTTTTGTGGAGGTGTCAGTCCATAGAGGGAGCTACTTGGGAAGCAGAAGCGGCTATGAAAGCCAAGTATACTCACCTCTTTCCTTCTGATTCCACTCCAGCTTGAGGTAATAGTTCCTCTTCAATTTTTTAGTCATTCATGCGTAAATTCAGTCTTATAATCATGTTCCTTCAGTTGTACTTGCATTTTCAGCGTATTTGCATGTTCTTGGAACTCAGTTCAGTTAGAAATTTAGTTCTCAGTGTTTAGTGGTAGGGATTGCAACCCTCTCCCTCCATTTTAGCTAGTTTAGTCTTCATTCGAGGATGAATGGTCCTAAGGAGGAGATAATGTAACACCCCGTATTCGTAACAGACCAAAAATACTGATTTTGAAAAGTTGCAGGTGCAACCCACGGTTGCCATCCATGGACTGTAGGTCAGACCAGGGCCCGTGCTGGTGGTCCGTGGTTCACCACTACAATCCCTCCTTAAACCAGCTCAAAAAATTGACTAAGTCCCGACTAACGGATAGACCCACGGTCCTTAGATCAGACCACGTTCCGTGGTCTGTGTCCATGGATCAAGTCTCCTTTACCCAGCCTTGGACACGAACTACGGTTGACCAGCATAGATCGTCGATGCACGGTCTGTAGGTCTGACCGTAGATAAGGGTCAGGAGCCAGTTAGATGAAATTGTTGATGGGTCAATTTCAAATTTTCATAACTCTTAGTACAAAATGAATTAGGTGTCCCATTACCTATGATATGATAGATAATTGAATCCTCTTTTCAACGCCACAAAGTTTGCTAAAATACGACCTTTGAGTAAAAAGTTATGCTTGTTTTAGTTAAGCCATGTGAGGCAGAGTTGATCGACGACCCCAATCTACGGACCGTAGATTGAACGACGGCCTGTAGGTCTAGTTCGTCGATCACTCCGACAGCAATTAAGTCAAGGGTCTTTTGGTATTTTCCTATTTCGTTGGACCCCTAAGATACATCGTTTAGACCCTAAATCTTGAGGTTTTAGTCAGTTTAAGCCTAGAAACATAACTAGAACTTACCCTAGTCAAAATCATTAATCAAAACTTAGAAAATTGGAATCAAGAGAGGCGAAAAAAGGACAAGAACCCTAGTTCAAGAACGCAACAAGGTTGCATCAGTTCCAGCCCCAAAATCTAAACATTTCTCTGTAGAATTCGTCACCAGGTATGTGGGATTTCACTAGTGGGTTCCTTTCGCCCATTAGATCCCTAGAATTCAGTCAAATTCTTGATTCCATGATTATGAACAGACCTAGGTTTTCTAGATTTTCAACAAATCATCATGAATTAGTTATTTATATGTTCCAAATCAGATTATCATGTTATTGCTCGGTTTATTGCATGAATTTTAGAACCCTAGCTATGTATTTCTTTAGTTCTTGAATTACACATGCTAGGTCAGATATTCCAGTATTAAGTTATACATGCCTCAGTTTATGAATGCTTCATTATTAGATTAATTGTTGCATTCTCAAGTTTGCATGTTCAGTTTTGAGCTATCCGGTATTACATAAATTCAGTCATAATATGTTAATCACTTAATCTATTGGGAGTAGCATAATACCGAGTTGAACTAGGGTTCAGTGTAACCATAGAGTCCTAGAACTACGAGCCACGTAGGTGTAAGTCCCTTCTATGGGCAATATCAGTTAGTGATCATGCCAACATGCCTCTATACCTATGGCAAGGTATATTAGGTCCTCTCGATGAGGTGTATACATCGGACTCCATATTTAGCTCATGTGGTTTTATGTCGGTTATTAGTAGCTTCAACAGTTCAGTCAGATTCTATTGCATTGACCATGCATCAGTATATTCAGTATTCAGTCTCGGCAGGTTATAAGTTGGTCATTGCATTCAACTAACACAATATTCAGTATCTATATCATGTTCAGATTTTATCATTGCGTATCTACTTTGTTCAGTTATATGTTATTTCAGCTTTACTTTATCCTGCATGTTCAGTACCTTTCAAGTACTGACACATATGTGTGCTACATCTTCTCGTGATGTAGGTTCAGGTTCTCAGCATCCAGATCACGCTTAGATCGGTTCCTGATCTCCAGTCCAACAGAATCAGTAGTGAGTCCTCATTCTCCAAGGACAATAGTCATGAGTTTCTTTTCAGTATTCTTTTAGTCCTTTAGTTTCAGTTTTGCTAGACTTAGCTGGGGCCTATCCCAACATTTCTAGTTAGTTAGACGCTATTTTCAGACATAGTTAGATTCAACTTAGTATTGAGTTAATATCTTATTTGTATTAAACTCATCAGTTTTGCATAAATCTCAATTATAGTATATGGGTATTTCTTATCTTTTTATTTTGTTTATGATTATAGCTTTCGCACAGTTTCTATTTGTCACGCCTCAGATCTGATTAAGACGGACAGGCACCCGATGTCTAAATGGCCCGGGAGAACCAACTTACAACCTGCACTTACCATACATTTAACTATGATAACTATGAAGCTATGACAAGCTTATATGCCCTGTAGTGATAAAAGACCGACATAGACAGGCCCAAAACTTATGTACAACACTTGGCCGTGGAGGCCACAATTATTAAGAGACAAGACACAACCAAACTTTATACATTAGTCTACAAAGCCTCTACAAGATAGACAACCTTAGTTTAGGTCGAGACAAGGCCCCGCCTTACCTTTAACTACTATACGGTAACAAAATAGATGCCAAAGACTCGATTAAGCCCCGAATCAACTTGGAGCTCACCAATAGCAGCTGAGTGTCCTGTGCTCCTACTGGGGAGGTCTACTAGCTGGAGTACCTGTGGCTGCAGCATGAAATGCAGCGTCCCCCGAGAGGGACGTCAGTACGAAGAATGTACTGAATATGTAAGGCAATAACATATGTAAACAAGAGCTCAATTGAAATCAAGTATCAATATGTAACTGCATAGATTAGATTAAAGACCACCCTTGTTGCTGTTGTGGGATCATGTACATTATATTCTTTTCTGTAAATTTTCTTTACATTGCGATCTCTGTAAAGCATGTGATACAAATAACCAACTGATCAGTGGTAAAAGAGGATGACCCATGCTAGGCATTTTAACCCCTGAGATGCTGTCCTCAAATATATAAATTTGGGATCGACCCATGCTAGGCTTTCGCCCCTAGGCTGCCACCCTTATACACAAATTGGGATCGACCCATGCTAGGCTTTTGCCCCTGGGCTGCCACCCTTACACATATACCGCTTCATATAGTTTCTTTAATCTTTGAGATTGTTATTTTGGTGGTCATAATTATTTTTGAGCATCAGAACTGTGGATCAGTAGTAGGAAACATGTGAATATGCACTTAGGGCAATAACAATAACACAAGATGGAAATGTAACACTAATGAATTACATAAGAGCTCAAATGACACAATGGACCTCATTTGATTGACAGGAGGAATCACAAAGCTACTGCTGAAATTACCCTTTTCTCATACCAATACTTGGAAAAGTAAAGATGCACATATATTGAAGCAATTCGACACACTAAGGAGAGGGGAACTATTGTTAGCTGTGTTTGGGATTGTACGCTGCCACTAAGTGTCTTTTACTTGAAAGAGCACTTAGGAAGCTCACTTGTTGGTAGTGACACAAGCAGAGTTCATGCCAAATAATATAGAATCGAATAGCCTTACATACCTTGTTGTACCACTCAGATAGTACAACGAATTAACCTCCTTCCTTTCCGATTATTAATCTACAATGAAATAAGTAACACAACTAATATTAGTAGCTAACCAACAGATTGGGCTACTTAAACTTGGCAAACAGTAATCAGGCAGCAAACCCATACTTATCAAACCGATGGTATGCATTCCACCCCTTCTCCTTTAATAACGTCATATACAATACGACCTTCTAATAAGGTCCCCTGAAACTCCTCGGGCTTTATAACATATGCAAAACAGTATATAAAGGGGTTGCAGGCAGCAAGCTCATGCAACGCCCAATTAGATGGTACGTTACTGCACCCTTTACCGTTTTATCCTTTAACAAGTTCTCATGACTTCTGCACATGCCTCCTTATGTTACTATACACAAATCAGTTTCTAAACATCAGAATGTGGCAGTAGCAATATGAACTCACGGTTTTCGACCACTGTCCCTTGAGCATCCAACTAACATTACATTTAAAATGCTCAAATGGGCTAACAATTGAGTTAAAGGGGACTCCCCTCCATGGCTGTCCCAACATGCACAATCAACCAGAACATTCCCCAATCTCACACCATGTAAAAGGAACAATTCTCAGCTCATTAACACATACCAAATCCCCTAACCGATTCAAGCACAAAAGAGGGATGAAAAAATTAACATATGGCAGTAGCCTTACCTTAAGGTGAAATCAGTTCCTCCTCTTGAATTTCTTAAGATGGGAGATGTTACACCAACTTGTACTTGAAAAATAAAGGGTTTTCTCAGATTTTTAATGGTGAACTTGCAGGCCAGCACTTTGGAGCTTCTAGGGTTTCTTTTTGGGAGTAAATTGCTGTAGAACAAGTGAGAGATATATGAAATGAATTTCATTCTCTTAAGGGTCCTTTATGGACGTTTTTACATTAAGAAATATGTAGAAATATCTAGTCCCTCACTTTAAGTAAGCAGGTACATCACTCCCTTAATTTCTGCCACAAGTTCTTTAAGTAGCTGCATCACCTAGTTGCCCTTTTCTTTTAAATTGCAGTCCACATATTTCCTAAGTAGGTGCATCACCTACTTACCACTTATTTAAGTAGGTCAGCAGTTAATCTACCATTAAGAACCTATGTCATCCTTTCTACGTAAGCTACACATGTACGTAAGTAACTTAATTACGTAAGACATCCGAATCAGTAGCTTAAGCAAGTAGGTTGATTACTATGACAAATTATACTTTACTTACTCTATTTAGCCTCAAACCTCTTTCGAATATTGTCAAACCTATTTCAAACCCTCACTACTCACATAGAACTAGTATATGCAAAATATGGGACGTTACACTATTATTCAGTTTATATTTAGTATGCTCATGATCATGCCAGCAGGGTTAGCTTGGGATCACTTGTGGTCATAGGTCTCGTATTCGAGTCTCGGGGTAGTCTCGGGGCGTGACAAAATCACATCCCAATAACCCGTCTCATTATTGTTATTTCATATTGTTTGATGTTGTTGTAGTTAATAATTAAAAGCAAAACCCCCTTATTTGACATTCGTGTCACCCTCTTATTTGAAATATGTTTTTATTCGATAATGTGTATTCCTATGACTGATTTGACTGTATTCACTCTTTACTATTGAATCTCAAACATGTACTACTCCATGTGTGATTCGACCCTATCTCATTTAGTTGAGTTTTATACTGACTAACGATCTTTGACACTAAGAATTATATGAAGTGTCATTGAAATGTTAATCATGTGCTCAATCACGAACATTCATGGTTTACTCTAAATGGATAGCAACTTTATGTTATGTCATGCATATTCTTATATTATATATGTTGAATGAATCGTACTTATGATGGATAGCCCTAAGCTCTTTCAGTGATCCTTTTCAGTTTGGTAGCGATCTTGTCAATAGTAGTTAAGTAATGATAGAAGGAGAGGGTTGATGTTTCTTAGCATGGTAGTGGTGGTGTGATTATTCCCTCTAAGATAATAATTATGGAGGAAGAATGAGATGAGGTTTTACTATGAGCAATAGTTAGATGAGAGCACTTAGTTAGTTCATGGCAGTAATGCATGAAATTTCAGTTTGTAGAAATGATGAGAGAATGAAAAATTCATAGAAAGATTGGTTAGTAGGAATCAATGGAGTGGTTATAGTTCTAGGCTTGAATGTTGTGTTGATAACATGTGCATTAATGCATGATGCATTAGGTATTTCTTGATTACGACTCGTTAGAGTTTTGCCCTCATTTTCTTACCTTATTTGAAGTTTATTTTTTCCTTAAAGAAAAGTCAAAGTATTACCATAAATGCTTGAACTTTCGTGAAAGAAAAATTATAATTTTTTTCCATATTTGGTTTATTTTTTCCTTGGATGAAAAGTTTAGAACTATATAAATTGAAGACTAATCTTCTCATAGCATAACATAGTAGAATCCACAGTGTAGTCGTTTAGAGAGTTTTGTTTATGGGGAGGTTTTCTCTCTACAATTTAAATGTTTTTATTAGTTTTTAATATGTTGGCCAATTTTCAATATTCCATATAATAATATTTTAATTTTTAGTATAAGGTTTTGTCATCTAATTTATCAATGTCATGATTTGCAATTGTAAGCTTCTGCATGACGCCTAATCACTTTCGAACCCAACAAGTGGTATCATAGCACATGGTTCAATGATCCAATTGAACAAAGTTGAAGGCATGTTCAACATTGTTTCAAATCAATTTTCAATTAATGATGATAATGAAGATTTTTGTGTTACTACATGTGGACAAAATTTTCAAATATATTTTCAACAATATCGTGCTGCTTCATCCTTTAAAATAAAATCAATTTTCAACTCATGCTTACTTTAAAACATTGGCTCTCACTTTCAAACCTTGCAAACTCTTAATGCTCATGCATCTTACTTTTAACGCATGAGCTCAATTTTTAACTCATGCATCTTACTTTTAACGCATGAGCTCCACTTTTAACTCATGCATCTTACTTTTAACGCATGAGCTCCACTTTCAACCCTGCTCATAACTTTTAACACAAGGCTCAAATTTTTAACCCACATCAATTTTTAAATCATGGTAAGCAATAGTGATACATGAAGATTTTGTGAAGAACAAGATTATCAAGCATATGAAGAAGGCGGATCAAGTTTTTTCAAAAAATCCAGTCAAAATGGGAGATTTGTTAGGGTTTTGCCCTCATTTTCTTCCCTTATTTGAACTTTATTTTTTCCTTAAAGAAAAGTCAAAGTATTACCATAAATGTTTGAACATTTCCTGAATGAAAAAATATAATTCTTTTCCATATTTTTTTTATTTTTTCCTTAAGAGGAAAAGTTTGGAACTCTATAAATTGAAGACTCCTCTTCTCATAGCATAACATAATAGAATCCACAATGTAGTCGTTTAGAGAGTTTTGTTTATGGAGATATTTTTTCTGTACAATTTTAATGCTTTTATTAGTTTTTAATATGTAGGCTAGTTGGCCAAATTCCATTAAATAATTTTAATTTAAGTTTTTGTCATCTGATTTATCAATGTCATGATTTGCAATTGTAAGCTTCCGCATGACGCCCAACCCAACATCGAGGTTGGTTGAAAGTGGTGGTAAGGAGTAGTATTCTTGAGATGAGATTCCCAATAAAGGTATTAACTCTGAATCTTGTGGCTTAGATTAGTATAATTATCTCATGTTTAGTACCTTGTGATTTAGAGATCAGACTTGAACACAATAAGAACAAGCAGCTTGACTTAGACCTTGGTAAGAGTACTCATAAACCCTTGTAGGAGTTAAGAGTTGTAGCTAATGATGTGTGGTATTCATAAATGAGGGCATGGTTTAGATGTGTTGCTAGGCTTGAAAGCTAGCAGTGGTATTGCTTTAAGGCAGAGTAATCATATTCTTACTTCATGCCCATATACCCTTGTTTCATTTCAATAACTTTAGGTAGAGCGTGACTATGTTCAAACCTATATCATTCATGACTTATGTGCTATAGACAGTTCCAAACTCTTAGTATGTATCATTTCCGCCTATTCAGAAGTTAGAAAGATAGTAAGAGTAACTCCTTTCCTTTCCATGCTCAGTTCAGCCGTCATTCAAGGAAGAATGATCCCAAGGGGGATATATTATAACACCCTAAAAATTTCTAAGCTAAGACCCGAATCATTCTATAACACCTCGCAAATCTGCTCTTAAAATCTGAATTAGTCATCTTAAGTATATAAGCTTGAACCAAGTAATGTCTGACTTGCTCATTTGTTTTAACATCTTTTAACAAGTGTATCAAGAGTATCTAAAGAGATATAGGGTCATAAGGGACCTCAAACACCAAGTCAAGTTCAAAGCATTCCTATTGGCTAAGTTCTCGCATGAGTTCATATAAAGGTCAACTTCAAACACTCATATCTCTCTGCATATAATAAATTAGGTAACCCATGACCAATAAAATTAAAGATCTTTGAGTCCTCTTTGAAACACCACAAAGTTTTCCTTATTCTGAGTTTGAAGTAAAATGTTACGGTTATTTTACTGGAAGATACCCGGGCTGGGAAATTGGGACGAACTCACCAGCTCAATCGGCTATCCGCCAAATGGGTTGGAGAATCACCGAATTAGCTCACTAAATTATCCTGAAAACCTTAAGCTTCTGTCCATTGGGTGATCTAAGGTCCCAAGAGGTGATCCTCCTAGTATTTTTGACGAAGAGACCTCCATATCACCGATTTGGCATATGAGATTCATTAAAAAGTCATTTTCTTTGATTTTAGGGTTTTGTTACATTCCTAGAAGGATATTATTGACCTTTTACCCTAAATCAACTTCCCTAAGTCCCTGATACAACCTAATAACATCATTACACATTTATCAACTCTCTAAATTCCCAATTCTCATTCTTTCAAAGATCAAGAACTCCAAGAAAGGAATACTCTAATTGCTCAAGATCTAAAGGCTTCAAGTTCATGATTATCTTCAAGAATACTAAGGTTTTCAATCAGAGATTCTTCTTCACTCTTCATCTCCAAAAAAACTGCAAAGAAGGCAAAAGCTAGGGTTTCATATCTTTCAATCAAGTTCCCCTTCAAACTTCTTCAAGAACTTTGCTCTTCTAGGTATGTAAGAGTATTCATAGTGTTGAACTAGTTCGTCCTCACGCCCTACATCTAAATTCAATCAGTGAAAAGTTCAATCAAGGGATTTTTCACTCAATTTTATAAAATTCTTGATATGAGTTATAATCTTGTTTTGAATTCTAAATTCTTATATTATGAGATAGCAATGTTATATGCATTTATAACCTTGAGTTGTTGTTCATGATTATATTTCGCATGAACCCTAGTTGATGAGATTGTTATTAAAAGTCTTTTTGTATTTATTTTCTATGCATTAATTTTGGAATTTTAAAGTGAGTTTCAAGAGTATCTTAAAATAACTTTTGAGAAGATTTTAAGGGAACACAAATGATTCCAAAAGTATTATTTTCACATTGAGAAAAAAAACTACTATTATAAGAAGAGCATAAATAGTTTTCAAAAACATTTCGGTTAGCTAAAGAGAAGTTCAGTTACCCCTTAAAGAAAGTATGATTTTCAACATTGAAAAGAGAGTACTATTTTCATGAAAGTATAAAGAGTTTTCAGAATATTTCAGACAGATTCTGAACAACTTCAGTTACCTCTTAAAAAGACCTATTGGGAAATTATCTCAACCCAGAGAGTACGTTTACATGAGCATTCAGTTATATTTTGGGAGTAGTTGTAAACTCCTAATTTTTTACTAAACCCAAAATCCTACACCATTTTAGTGCTCAAATTATTTCTTGTAGGTTAAAATTGAATTAATAAAATTTAAGTCCTTGGTGAATTTATTTTAAGAGAGTAGAAAAATATAAAAATAGAATCATTTTTAAGGTAAGTGTGTGTATGTGTGTGTGCGCTAATGAGTCCGAGATTTGGACTCATTTAGGGCTTTATTTACAATAATTTAGTGTCCTCAAATGCTTATTTTGTGCCAATAACAGATGTAAAACCCTTGATTTCAAGTTATATGGATTGAGGAACAAAGCAAGGACACTAATTTGCAAAAAGGAACAAAGCGAGCTGAAAAAGTGAAGAATATAAAGCCTGGTGATCGCCAAGTCTACTTGGCGAGTCGCCGAATGGCTATGTGACCGCCTAAAGTTCCAGTGTGCCAAGCCTTGGAGGAGAAAATCTAGTTGGTGAGAGAAAGAAGCAGTTGGCGAATCGCCGAGTGGTTCCGTGATGCAGGGTTGGATAGCCCAAAGTTACAGACTTTGAGGATGCTAAAGGCCAATGCTAAAGGGCGCTGGAATTGACCAAAGGGCGGATCGCCGAGTGGATCGGTGAGCCTGACTTACTACGTTGAATTGCTCTTTGCAGCACATTTTTGGTGACTATAAATACATTTTTAAACATTTAGTTTAGGGTCAAAGCTTTCATTATATCAAATTTTATATTGAATCCTAAGTATTGAGACAAGTTTTCTCTAGTTTTTCCTAAGCATTGAAGAATTGAAGTTTTTCACTTTTGAGAAATTGGAAGTGGGTCTTTGAGATTCTTCGAATTGGGCCATTGTAAGAACGAAATCAATCTTACCCAGTGATGGAAACTCAATTCGGTAATGATTTTTATCTTTTTATGATGACTAGCTAATACCCCAAATATTGGGGTGTGATTATGTGATTATGGGCTGATTTAGTTTATGGGTATTGCTAATTGTTAGTTTAAATGTTGTTTAGAAGTGAGTTCAATCATTAATTATGGTTTCATTTAAGAATTGTAGTTGCAAATGCAGTTCTACCCTTGTGTTTTTGACTTGCTCGAGTGAGAGGTTTTAAAATCTAAGATTATTGATTGATGGTCAGTGGGTATTGGATTGATATGGGTTCAGCTCGAGAGAGTGAATCCTAAACCCAGTTCCACACATTCAGCTCGAGAGAGTAAATGGACTAAGGTGTGGGCTGGTCTTATTTTTCTTTCTTGTTGATGTTCGAGAGAAATCGACTATATTTGGGGTAAATTGTTCAAGAGAAAGTTTACCTCCTCTATAGTCTAGCTTACTCACTAATATCTAGCTATTTTCTAATAGTTGCAATTACCCATTTGTCTATATCAGCCTATAATTGAATCACATCCCAAGAGCCCATCTCATTATCGTTATTTCGTATTGTTTTCCACTATTGTAGTTGATAATTAAAACCAAAACCCCCTTATTTGACATTCGTGTCATCCCCTGATTTGAATTATGTTTTTATTCGATAATATTTATTCCTATGGCTGATTTGACCATGTTCACACTTTACTATTGAATCGTAAACGCATACCGTTCCCTGTGGGATTCAACCCCAACTCATTTAGTTGGCTTATATACTGATTAACGATCGTTGACGCTTATAATTGGATGAAGTATCTTTGAAACATTATTAATCAAAATGGCGCCGTTGCCGGGGAGTGGTGTTGGTTAAGTTGAATTTTGTTCTTTTTAGTCATAGTTGAATCTACTTATTTTCAATTTTGGTTCTCGTGTTGATTGCTTAGAACAGAAGAAAGGAGCATGTCCTGTAGCAACAGTGACCCAATGGACCACCCTCCTTTGATAATGATGATTCATAGGGATAACATCCTAAATTTCAGTAAATTGGAGGGTGAGTCAATCCATGAGTTGTGGCTGAGATTTAAGACAATATTGCTACAATTCCCAACTCATGGTATCGCAGATAAAATGCTATTGGAATGTTTCTATAGAGGTCTTAGTCCTGAGAACAGAGGAGTGGCTGACCAAATGTCTCTAGGTGGTCTCACACGACTACCCTATGCAATAGCAGTCCAAGTCCTTCATCACATGATCAAGACCAACAAGGAGGTAGAGAAGGACCAAGTCTTGGCCACACTGTTGATTCAGCTGGATCTCGTGTCCAAAAAGATCATGGTATTGGAAGTATCATACGAATAGAAAGATAGGTACATTCCTCCTCATGAGCATAAAAGTCCAATGAGTACGAGGGTGGATAGGTAGAAGCAATGCTCTCACACATTCTCCACAAAGTCGAAGAACACGACAGAGTGTTGAAAGAGATAAAAGAGAATATCTCACTGCTGAATCAGATGAATGCCTCTCATTCTATGTCGATTCAGCTACTGGAGACCCAAATGGATCATGTGTTATGTCACCTCTACACGAGGAGTGAACGTTGAGTCGGGACTTGCATTGTGCCACGACGTTAACTAAGACGCTTCTTGGAGGCAACCCAAGTTTTATTGCTTTATTTTTGTTTTAGAAATAATCGTGTGCTAATTTTGTAGGTTGAAGTGTAAAATGTGCTTGAAAAGTGAAGGTTGATGAGCGAAAGACCCAATCAACGACTCGCCTAAATAGTTGGGGAGCCCGACTTAGATCGTCGTTGGAGTCTAGAAATTATGAAGTTGGAGTCTGTAAAACTCGGCGAGCGCATAGACTATCTGGCCAATCGCCGACCAGGTCGGCGATCACGACTTTGTCTGTTGTTTGGACCCCCACATTAGCTGGAGGTCCTGTAAAACTCGCGAGGTAAGTGACCACTCGGCGTGTCACCGAGTGGGTCGGCCAGCAAAACTAATGTCGCCGAAAGGGAGAGAACTGAACGGTTTTTAAAGGCCAAAGGTTTAAAATTTCAAACTCTTTCTCATTCCCTCAATTTTTAACTTCCCAAGATCACACCCGCACTATATTTTTCTATATTTTCATGTTTATACCGCTGCCTAGTCGTCAATCTTGTGTTTGGAGTTGGAATTCTTTGCCGCCTAGCTTTTCAAAGTATTTATTCGGCATTAAATGTTGGTTTTCCGAACCCCGAACTTGTAATTAGCAATTAATATCAGTAACAATTATTTTGATTTTAAGGATGTCTGTTGGGCCTCTCGAAATCCATGTTTGTGTGTTTGTTTGCCAAATTTAATTTGAAAATCTTGCCTAAAATGCCAATATTGTTGATTTCCCCAAATTTTCGTGCTTTAAAATTGAACTAAATTGTTGGGTTGGTCAAAAATGTTGTTGGGTCTAGTTGGGTGAAGTCTGAGTAACCCATAATTGTGCTAAATTACATACTTTACCCGATGATGGAGCGTTTGACATCATTCTAAAGGGCGTAAGTCATCAAATGGCCAATTTCAGCCAAACCAGAGAAGTGTGAGTATCCCGGGGGCATGGGTCTTATGGGTTTTTAGTCTAATTGAGTTACTGTATGCTTTGATTTCCTTTTCGGGGGCTACGGGGTTGATTTTTGAAGTCGGGGTAGAAAGTAGGCATGTTGGAAAGTTTGGCGAGTTGGGTCGACCTTGCCGAACCACTTGACGGTTCACCGACTTCCTCTTGATCGCCTTTAATTCCATACTATTATTGACTTTTGGTTCTGTAACTTTGGGCGAGATGCTTGAGTTCGCCGAGTGCACTTGGTGACTCGCCGTGTAACGACCTAAAGGCCAAGGCTGCCCAACCTTGGCCAAGCACTGCCTCAAGTCCACAGACCACTGAACGGCCAGTGGTCTTGACCACGGTCCATAGAAGTGGCCATGAAGGTCACTTGGTGGCATGGGAGGCAAGGCACTATGGCCAAGCTACTGCCCAAGCTTCACGGACCACTCCACGGTCAATGGTCTTGACCACGGCCCGTAGAAGTGGCCGTGAAGATGCCTTAGCATCATGGGGCATGGCAAGGCAAATGAGACACTGCCTAAGAGGACCACGGGCACCACCATAGGTCGTGGTCCCCTTGCACGGACCGTAGAAGTGGACTTGGTCCCTGACGGGGCTGCCCAAGTTAGGGGTTTTAAGTAATTTTGTTTTAATGTTTTATTTTGTGGGGCTGATTTTAAATGGTTTATATCATAAATATAAATAGTTTCAAGTCATAAAACACTTCATTTACTCCATTATTCAAAACACCCAAATCAAAACCCCAAAGTTCTTCCTCTCTCAATATTTCTCTCTCTAAGTCAAGGAAGAAGAAGAAGTGAGAACTAGGGTTTGGATTCAAGGCATTATTCATCAAATTCTTGGGGAATCTTAGTAAAGATATGGTGATCCTTCATCTGGGGTTAGCTTTCACCCTAGAGTCGATTTCGAAGAAGTTTTCAAAGTTTTCAATGTTCATGAAAAACCTAGGGTTTTACTCAATCTCATGGGTTCTTTCTTCAAACGATTTAAAATGGTTCTAATGTCATATAATGATTGTATTGATGTTTAATTGATGATTTATGATGAAAATACTCCATGGACCCATGATTTCTTTCAATTCCTAAATTGTGCCTTATGAAATGGATTATGAATGAATGTTGATGAATTTATGCCTAGATTGGTTTAGATTGTTGAATTTTATCATCATCTATGCCTAATTATGTTGAATTGTTGATGAATTGAGGATTTTTTTTATCATAGCCTTGAAAGGGGTAAGTTTGACCTAATTACTTGTTGTAGTAGAATTATGCTAGAGATGTTGATCCACTTGAAAGGTGGAGGTGTTTAATTACTTTGTATATTATGATCATTGCCTTGAAGGCATAGTTTGATGAATTGAGGTATTATCATGATATTGTATATGTGATTGTGATGTGAAGGATTTGCATGGGATTTTAATAATAGAATGATGATCTTATATAGAAAGTAAATGTGTTATGATTGAAAGCATATTCTCACTAAACACTAATGAATGACAATGGTGGAATGTGAAGAGTTTCTATAATGTGAATGTTGAATCTAGAATTGGTAGGCTTATGCATCCTTTTCTTGTATAATGAATATGTCTTGACTTGATGAATATGAATCAAAAGGCTACGACATTCCTTTCATATATGAGTAATGAATGTGTCTTGACTTGATGGATATGAATTGATAGGCTTAAGGCATTCTTTTCATAAATGATCTAATGTAATGAAGACTCTAGAATCGATAGGCTAGTGGAATTCCTTTCTTAATGAGTTAATGTACCATGAATAGATAGCTAGTGGCATCCCTTTCATGAGTATAAAAATGTAATGAGGGACCATGAATCGATAGGCTTATGGCATTCTTTTCGTAGGGACTCTAGATCTATCCTTGAATGTACCATGGATCGATAGGCTTTTAGCATTCCTTCCTTGTGTAATGATGTATCATGGGTCGATAGGCCTATGGCATTCCTCCCTAACACACTAATGTAATGTGAATGAAATAATCTATGGGAATGTAGGCTAAGCACAAAGTGGATATGGTTAGATGGAAACTCTCCCAATGTTAGGTTAGAGTTTCAACGAACATCTTCCTATCCCTTAACTATGTGCCCACATAGGATATTACCTAGCAGATTCCATCCGAGCTAATGTTACCGTTCTACCTTAGGCAANGATGTATCATGGGTCGATAGGCCTATGGCATTCCTCCCTAATACACTAATATAATGTGAATGAAATAATCTATGGGAATGTAGGCTAAGCACGAAGTGGATATGGTTAGATGAAAACTCTCCCAATGTTAGGTTAGAGTTTCAACGAACATCTTCCTATCCCTTAACTATGTGCCCACATAGGATATTACCTAGCAGATTCCATCCGAGCTAATGTTACCGTTCTACCTTAGGCAAGTGGAACATCTCTTTACGGTGTGGGGCTATATGACACCGGATTCCATGTCTAGCTTGCATGGTCTATGTCGGTTAAACGCTTATTCCCATCATGTGAGATGTGCATTATGGTTTCTTGAGAGGTTCTATGAAGTGTAGGTGGTAGTATGAGATGTCATCTATACATTGCACGAGTAGGTTTTGATAGGGTCATAGTAAGTTCTCTAAGTCCTAATGACTAATGTATGAAAGTCCTCTAAATGAAGTTATTGGAGAATGTTGACTCTTATATGCTTAAATGTGAAGATGCATGCTATACTTGGATTGTATTATGAGTACTTCCTTGTCATGACTTATCGTATATGAATGTTCCTTGTCTATGGTGACTTCAAAGGAGTACTTAGTGTGAGTAGTAGTATGGAATGCTACTTGCACATTGCAAAAGTATGACTTAGAGTTGTCTTAGATGTTGGTCTGACAGTGATGGTGTGACTAATGTGTTGTCTATGTCTCTTATATGCTTTATTGTGTAAAGGTTGAAAGGATGAATGGTAAGTTCACTTATGGTGACCTTAAGGTGGTGCCTTAGTGTGGGTGGTAGTATGGGATGCTATCCATACATTGCACAAGGTATAGCTTGAGGGTTACTTGAGGTGAAGGCTTAAGGTAAGGGTAAAGTTTTATATGTTGATCTTGTTCAAATGTGAAAATGTGACTTATATGTTGGTTGTGGCTTATATTATGCCTCTTTTACTCATATTCATGAAGTTTTACTAAAATGGAATAAAAGCATGACTTTCAAATCAAATGTCCTTTTTAAGAATGTTTTTACATGGTCATCATACTTAGTACTCAGTTGAACTAACCCCATTCTTCTCCCTTTTTACCGAAGTGTAGGGTTCGGAGATATTGGTATTCTATGCTTGAAGGATAGATTTATAAGGTGCTTGAAGATGAAGACTTAGTGAGTCTTCATAGTTTCGAGGACAAACCCATTATGTTCCTTTTATGTCATTTCTTATGTTTAAGACTTTATATGTGTTGGTTCCCAAGATTTTTATTCATGTTATTCATACATGGTTTGAGACAAAGACTTAATAAAGACTTTCGCTCGTTTATGAAAATGTTTTAGATATTTTGAAAGAAAGTTTTAAATTTTTCTGCACTTTTCTATAATCTTATGTTTATGATGCTAAGGACTTGTATGAGACCCCTTCGGGGTCAAGTACGCCATGTAACTTCTACGGGTACCCTTGAATCGTTACAAACTTGGTAATCAGAGCACAAGGTTTAGAATGGTTCTAGGATTGTCTCAAACCACGTCTAGTAGAGTCTTATTCATGGGTGTGAGTCGCGACACATTTATGAATAGGAGGCTCTTGGATGCTTAAGAAAAATCTCACTTCTTCATTCTCTTAGTCGTGCCATAGAGTTTGGATTTAGTAGGCCCTTTTTCTAATATGTGCCTTTGGTTTTTCAGGGTATGGCTAATACTAGGGTGAATGCTAGGAGAGAAGGGGAAGACAATGTGGACCAAGAGATTCCTCCCCAAGTTCCACATGAAGCTCCTCCTCAAGTTCCAAATGACCATCCAATTGGGAATGTCACTCTTACGGAGTTTAGGGCTTCTATGAAATTGTTGGCTCAAGCCTTAACAATGCAAGCCAATAGAAAAGTGGTGGCTCCAGAAAATCCTATAAGGGGGATGGGTGTTTTTAGGATAAAGGGAGTTTTTGAGGATGAACCCTCCGGAGTTTAGTGGCTCCAAGGTTGAGGAAGATTCAAATGGGTTCATAGAGGAGGTTTATAAGGTGCTAGTAATCATGGAAGTGACTTCTTTTGAGAAAGATGAACAAGCCGCCTATCAATTGAAGGACGTTGCCCAAATTTGGTATGAGCAATGGAAAGATTCTAGGCTGGTGAAAGTGGGTCCTACAGAGTGGGAAGTGTTTAAGAAGGCATTTCTTGATAGGTTCTTTCCGGGGAGTTGAGGGAGGCTAAAGTAGAGGAATTCATCAACCTTAAGCAAGGTAATATGAGTGTTCAAGAGTACTCCTTAAAGTTTACTCTATTATCTAAGTATGCTCCCTCTATGGTAGCAAGTCCAAGGGATATGATGAGTAGGTACTTGATGGGGGTGTCCAAGGTGGTAACAAAAGAATGTTGTGCGGCAATGCTCATTGATGACGTGGATATCTCATGTCTTATGGTGTATGCTCAACAAGTAGAGGAAGATAAGATAGAGGAGGAAAAATCTAGAGAGAAAAAGAGGTCTAGGGTGGATAATGATAAGTCCTTTCATGATGGGTCCGATAGACATGGTCGTTCAAGGAATCGACAAAAATTTTCTGGACAAGGCTATTCTAATACTCCTAAGTATAAGGATGAGAGGGTGTCAACCCCTAGCCCACAAGGTGAAGGTAGTGAATTCCTATGGCCCACTTGTTCTAGGTGTGGTAAGAGGCATGAGGGTAAGTGTTTGGCCGGTAGAGATGGTTGTTATGGATGTGGTGAGAGAGGCCATATGACGAAAGATTGCCCAAAGGCAAAGGCTACTATAAGAGAGGGTAAGCAAGTTGCCTCTAGTGGTGGGGATGTTGAGCCTCAAAAGAGGAATAGGTTTTATGCTCTCCAATCTATAGAAGATCAAAAGTGATCTCCTCATGTCCCTTCCGGTATGTGCTTTCTTCTATGTTTTAGTAAATTTCCAGATTTCTTGTCTTTTATGACTTGTTAGGGTGGACTTGAAGTAATCTTTATTATGAATGATGTTTAGGAAGCATGTGTAGGCTTACTCCCAAGGGGGAGATAGTGTGCCTATCCAATAAGGTCTTTATATGATTATGTGTTGCCATGATTTCCTTGTATGTATGTTCTTGAAGCTGTGTAGGCCTTGTTAGAATTGATCTAATTGCCTTGTGTTGCCTCATGTATTGGCATCTTTGAGTCAAGTTGTTTATAGGCTCCATGAAATGTGTGTTGATCATGTTGTAGCTAGGAGATGTTAGTTCCTCCTTGAAAATGGGTATATATGTCTCTTTCATGCATTTTGAGTTGGTAGATGTAGTTCCTACTTCCTTGAGTCGCATTATGTATGTTTAGCTTGGAAGTGAAGTTTCCTCGGTTGGTTCTGTGCATGTAGACATAGTGCATGCATGATGGGCTGCTAGTCTAGAGTCGTTCTTTTTTTCTTTTAAAGTGTTTAGAAAGGTCATTCCAGGATGAATGTTCCCAAGGGGGAGATATTGTAACACCCCGGAAACTAGTAGACCAAACTAGAGCCACAAGCTAGGGTTCTAAGGTTTGATTTATGTGAAATAGAGTCGTAGAAGAGACTTTAGGTGCTTAGAATGAGGGGTTTAGTGGTTGAACGTCAAGGTAAGTATTAGAACTAGTATCCTAGATGACCATTGAGAGTTTGGTTGAGCATGGAAAGGGCAAGCACCAAGGCAAAAGGGCAAGCCTAAGCCAAAGGGCCAAGGCTGCCCAACCTTGGCAAGCTACTGCCTAAGGGTTCACGACCAGTGGTCTTGACCACGGTCCGTGAAGGGGACCGTGAAGATGCCTTAGTCAGTTAGTAGGCAAGGCCTTGAAGCCAAGCTACTGCTCCAAGTCCACGAGGCACTTAACGATCTGTGGCCTTAACCACAGTATGTCAAACTGGTCGTGAAGGTGCCTTAGGAAATGCGGGGTTTAGCAAGTTGGGAGGGCCACTGGTCAAGGGACCACGGGCACCACTACGGGCCGTGGTGTCCTTGACGAGCCGTCCAACTGGTCGTGGTGCCTGGACGGGACTGCCAAGTNGAAGCCAAGCTACTGCTCCAAGTCCACGAGGCATTTAACGATCTGTGGCCTTAACCACGGTATGTCAAAGTGGTCATGAAGGTGCCTTAGGAAATGCGGGGTTCAGCAAGTTGGGAGGGCCACTGGTCAAGGGACCACGGGCACCACTACGGGCCGTGGTGTCCTTGACGAGCCGTCCAACTGGTCGTGGTGCCTGGACGGGACTGCCAAGTTGAGGGACTTTTGGGTCAATTCCTATTCGACTAGTTTTAAGTGGGGGTCGTTTTGTATGTGTTTTATACACCTATATATATAGTTTTAAGTCATTAGCCCCCAAGTTTAAGTCACTTTACATTAGACCCAAATCACTCCTCTCTCAAATATTTCTCTTTCTAAGAAGAACCTTCATTGAAGAAAAAGCTAGGGTTGAAGCTAAGGTCAAGAACAAAGGCTCCATTGCTTAAGGCTTGTGCTAGGGCTTTGATTAAGGTAAGTTTAGATCTTCATCTATGAGTTCTTCCACCCATAGAATCCCCTAGAATTTCCCTAATTTGTTAAGAAGAACCCCAATCAAGATAAGGTTACTTCCAATGTATGGGTTTTAGGTGGGTATGATTCCAATAGGTTGGATAATACTCATTTATGGTTAATTTAGAGTTGATTCATGATATTATGAAGAATTTATGGGAATTACTTGATTAACCCTAAATTTCAAAGTATGTGGGTTTATGCCTTTGTATGTGAAATTGATGATTCTTGATAGATCTTCTAGGATTGTCACTATAAATAGAACTTATCCAAGAATGGGAATGTGAAATCATGAATTGAACTAGACTTATGTATGTATAATGGAATTATGAATTGTAGTGATTGAAATTGGGACTTTATGATGAATTATGCTTAGAATTGCCTATGATTAAGACTTGTGACTAAATATGACTTATGATCTAGACTAGTATGATGGCTGTAGAATGAAGCTTGAAGGTAGGGCTTGAAGTCATAATGTAGATCACTAGGGCTTATAGAGTAAGTTTAATATGATGAGATAACTTGCATGTATATAGAATGTGAAAGGTCTTCTCACATAGAAGTGTTCTAGAGTGAAATGTTAATTACCTAAAATGAATCATGCTTGTTAGAATAGAATAGCTTGAATTTTAGTCTTGTGATTCTTTCATGTATAGTTGAATTATGTAGCTTGGGATGGTAGATCTCATGATAGCTTGGGATTGAGGATTAATGCTCTCCTAAGGTTAGCTTGAATTAGCATTGGTAGGATGCTTTTCATGGTAGCTTTCATTGGTATAGGAATGGTAGCCTAGGATTGAGAATCTACACTCTCCTATGAGTAGCTTGAACTAGCATTGTTATAATGCCTTCATGGTAACTTGACTTGGTTAGGCCAAGACCATTTCATAGGAGCTTAGGATTGAGACACCATACTCTCCAAGGATAGCTTAGGGTTGAGGATTCATACTCCCCTAAAGGTAGCTTGCATCCTATTGAATGTTTGCATGGTAGCTAGGTTGGTATACTTGTATCCTTCCTAGGATAGCTTGGATTGCATGGTAAGGTGTTTTCCATGGTAGCTAGGTCTAGCATGGTAGTATATTATTCTTTGATAGTCTAGAATGATGAATAGTAAGCATTGAGTAAGCTAGCCTAAAGAAGTACTTAGTGTGAGTGGTAGTATGGGATGTCATCCACACATAGCACAAGTATGACTTGAAGCTACTTATGGAATGTCCTCTTATGTGATGTATGCTTAGCTTGGATTGTAGCTATAGTTGCCTTCCATGATATGATTTACTTAAGTTGATAGTTCCTTGTCAATATGAAGTAAGTCAATAGTTATGAATATGGTGATTTCAAGGACATGCTTAGTGTGTGTGGTATTATGGGATGCCCCACATGCATTGCACTGCCTTGAAGTTACTTAGGGGTGTAGTGCTCTTATGACATGAAAACCTAGGTCTTGACTATGAAGGTGATCTATGTCCAAGAATGACCAAAGAGAGGTACTTAGCTTGGATAGTATTATGGGATGCTATTCTTTCATTGCACAAGTACACTTGGAGGTGGCATGTGAAGTAGTTCTCTTGTAATATGAAAGACTAATGGTTGAAGGATGTAAATATGAAAGTCTAAGTTAAGGTTATGCTTATGTTGGAGATTATGTTATGATTATGTTATTGTCTCTTATGCTTATGTCTTATGTTGACTAACCATTTGAGATGCTTTATAATGTTATGCTAGCTTTCATACTTGGTACATTTTGTACTAACGCATATTGCCTACATTCTAATCAAATGTAGGGTGTTGGGAGATTGAGTTTCTTGGAGGCTATGTTCCTAAGGTGCAAGTAGACTTGAAGAATTGGTGAGTCCTCATAGTTTCGAGGTCAAACCCATTATGTTCCTTTTATGTCATTTCTTATGTTTTAGACTTTATATGGGCTGCATCCCAAGAATTTTATTCATGTTATTCATATATGGTTTGAGACAAAGACTTAGTAAAGACTTCCGCTCGTTTATGAAAATGTTTTAGATTGTTAGAAAGAAAGTTTTAAATTTTCCCGCACTTTTCTATAATCTTATGTTTATGATGCTAAGGACTTGTATGAGACCCCTTCGGGGTAAAGTACGCTATGTCATTTCTAGGGGGTACCCTTAGGTAGTTAGATCATCTATAGAGACCTACCAGATCTGGAGGAGACGATTGTACAGTAAATGATTTAAACATCGCTAACAGAGACCTCCATGGCAGGCCCTAGTGGATCGAGTGTTGTTGATACTACACCGGGCACTGATGCCCCGACAGATGGATCGACTGTGTAGACAGGATCTTTTTTACCTCCTTCTTTGTCATAGCTATTGATTTTTAGTGTTTTGATTGCATTTGAGGACAAATTGCTTTTTGTTTGTGGTGGGGTGAGGTATTTCCATACCTACCTCTTGTGACTATTACTTTTATTTATATATTGGGTTTTGTGTTGTAAATTGTGTTTTGGCACTATTTTTTGGATGTTTGAACTTGTGGCTCCTTGTTTTAATTGCAAATGATTTTTGGACCCTTCTGAAAATTTTTGCCACCTCTTGTGTATTTAATTGTGGTTGTTCTTATGCAAATTTAAGTGTCGGTAATGATCAATATCGATGACTTGAATAGTGCTCTCAATTGAACAAAAATAAATGTGCAACTACAATGAGGCCAAATGAAGTTGCATAGGCAATATGTGAACTTTTTGCATCTCGTTGTTACTAGACGACTATCGAATTGAGACTCTTGTGATGAACATTGCACACTAGCGAAAGTGTGGAGTCTTGTTTGATATTGGTGTCAATGCCTTGTGTGATGAGCTTACTGTGAACCATGTGTGATAACACCTATAATTTTCCCTGTTGGTCTGGTTGACTAAGTGATGCAAGCTCTTGAAATGATCTTAGGCACCAATTTTAAAGAGTGAGACAATTTGACATTATACCTCTTTTGTGACCTACCTTGTGAATGTGTGAACATTGCTTGAACACCCTTTGAGCCTTATCCTTTTCTTGTAAGAAACTTGAGCAAAAGAGACCTCTCTTTATCCCTTCACCCATAATCTTCATGAAGTGTGGTTTGTTTGAATAGCCAACTTAGGCCAAAAGCCTAAGTTGGGGGTGTGGTGAAAAGGGAAGGTAAATCAAGAGGTAAAAAATGGAACCCCTCCACATAGAAAAAAAAGAGAGAAAAGATGAAAAAGAAAAAGAGTGAAAAATTTGAGAAATAAAGTTGTGAAAGTTGCAAAAGAAATGGGGTATCCGGTATCCCATGGAAAGTGAATAATGGGGTGAGTTTTTAACATGAATGAGAATGATGAAGAAAAGGAAAGGAAGTGATGTGCATACCACATTTCATGAGGATAACAACCATTGAGCCTAAATGATCATACATTTGCACTCAACCCCGTTACAAGCTTTGAAAAGACCTTTTTGATCTTGAGTGAGCTGAAACAAATGTTGGTTGGAAAATAAGGGCAAACCTATGGGTGAAGTCATGCATGTGTTCATCTTTGTGAGTATGAGAGTTGCAAGTGATTCCGAAACTATAAAGTATTGAACCATGGTGTGTGAATATGGAATCATTCTTTGTGTGAGGGCATTTGAGTACCTTTGTTGATCTTGAACTTACATTTGAAACAAGTATTGTGAACTTGAGAATCTTTAGTAATGGTGAGTTACAACTTGAATCTTTGAGTGCACAATTGATCCTTGCATGAGTAAGTTGAGTCTTGTTGTGTGCATTCATGATTGAGTATTGTGTAGCACTGTTTGAGACATCCTTTTTGAACTATTGAACTTGAGTTTTACTTGAGGACAAGCAAAAGTTTAAGTTGGAGGTGTTGATGAGTCCGAGATTTGGACTCATTTAGGGCTCTATTTACAATGATTTAGTGTCCTCAAATTCTTATTTTATGCCAATAATTGTTGTAAAACCATTGATTTCTAGGTATATGGATTGACAAACAAAGAAAGGACACTAATTTGCAAAAAGGAATGAAGCGAGCTGAAAAAGTGAAGAATAGAAAGCCTTGTGGTCGCCAAGTCTACTTGGTGAGTCGCCAAATGGCTATGTGACCGCCTAAAGTTCTAGTGTGCCAAGCCTTGAAGGAGAAAATCAAGTTTACAAGAGAAAGGAGCAGTCGGCGGATCACCGAGTGGTTCCGCGATGCAGTGTTAGATCACCCAAAGTTACAGACCTTGAGGATGCTGAAGGCCAATGTAGAAGGGAGATGGAATTGACCAAAGGGAGGATCTCCGAGTGGAATGCGACCCCGACTTATTGCATCGAATTGCTCTTCGCAGCACATTTTTGGTGACTATAAATATATTTTTAAACATTTAGTTGAGTATCGAAGCTTTCATTATATCGAATTTTATATTGAATCCTGAGTATTGAGACAAGTTTTCTCTAGTTTTTCCTAAGCCTCGAAGAATTGAAGTTTTTCACTTTTGAGAAATTGAAAGTGGGTCTTTGAGATTCTTCAAATTGGGCCATTGTAAGAACGAAATCAATCTTACCCAGTGATGGAAACTCAATTTGGTAACGATTTTTTTCTTTTTATGATGACTAGCTAAAACCCCAATTCTTGGGATGTGATTATGTGATTATGGGCTGATTTAGTTTATGGGTATTGCTAATTGTTAGTTTAAATGTTGTTTAGAAGTGAGTTCAATCACTAATTGTGGTTTAATTTAAGAATTGTAGTTGCAAATGCAGTTCTACCCTTGTGTTTTTGACTTGCTCGAGAGAGAGGTTTTAAAATCTAAGATTATTGATTGATGGTCAGTGGGTATTGGATTGATATGGGTTCAGCTCGAGAGAGTGAATCCTAAACCCAGTTCCACACATTCAACTTGAGAGAGTGAATGGACTAAGGTGTGAGCTGGTCTTATTTTGCTTGCTTGTTGATGTTAGAGAGAAATCGACTTGATTCAGGGTAAATTGTTCGAGAGAAAGTTTACCTCCTCTAGTCTAGCTTACTCACTAATATCTAGCTTTCTAATAGTTGCAATTACCCATTTGTCTATATCAGCCTATAATCGAATCACATCCTAAGAACCCGTCTCATTATCATTTTTTCGTATTGTTTTCCACTGTTGTAGTTGATAATTAAAACCAAAACCCCCTTATTTGACATTCGTGTCATCCCCTGATTTGAATTATATTTTTATTCGATAATGTTTATTCTTATGGCTAATTTGACCATGTTCACACTTTACTATTGAATCTTAAACGTGTACCGCTCCCTGTGGGATACGACCCCAACTCATTTAGTTGGGTTATATACTGATTAACGATTGTTGAGGCTTAGAATTGGATGAAGTGTCTTTGAGACGTTATTAATCACGCGCGTACGCGCTTATTTAATTAAATATTAATAACCTAGTAATTTAAATTAGTTAATATTTTTTTATTAAATCATTGAAAGATGAAAATACTAAAGAAAAGAAAACAACAATAAAACTAGTAGGAAAAAGAATAACGTTAAGGAAAAGAAAAAGAAAACAAAAAAGAGAGGGAAAAATAGAACATGCAAATTAATAAAAAGAAAAAAAGAATATAAAAAAGGGGATATGTAACATGCAAAAAAAGAAAGAGAAAAGAATAAAAAATAAAAATAAAAGGGAAAATCTTACTTAAAAATATTCTTAATCCCTTTAGAATTTCTCCTCCTAAAACTAATCCCAAATCCCTTAAAACCATGTCTCCTATTTTAAATCCAACCCAAAAAAAGTAATCATAAAATTATCCAAATTCTAAAAATTTAATCCATCATAAATATTAATTCCTATCAACTAGATGCCTACATATAATCTACCCACAATACAAAAAAAAGAAAAAGAATCATCATCAATCACTCATCATCACTCATCAAATAATCAACACAAGAATACACGTACAATAGGTCTTCTTTTATCTACTTTTTTTTAAAAAGAAAAGAGTGATAATTAGGGAGATCAAGTTTGGGTTCCTGTTCGAGTTTTGATTTTGTGGTTCTTAATTCAAAAATATTTACGTAAGTTGAAGATTCAAATTTGTAATGGTCCATCTCTTGACTTTACTCTATTTCATTTGAATAAATTAGCGTGCTTTTTACATAATCTTTTTTTTTTTTATAGTATATGATATATGATGTTGTTTTCATGCTAATTTAGTAATTTTTGTGCGTTCGTGAATTTAAAATAAATAACTCAACTATAATAGAATGTGTTTTTAAAAATAAATAAAAAGGTGATAAGAATATGTAGATAAATTATTTTTTCATATTCAAGAAAACCCATACATGTTTATATTAAAACAAATTCAAGGTTTGATTTGTTTTAAAAAAATTAACTTACATTTTCTTTGCTTGATAAACTTAGCAAAAAATTAATATGTTTAATTTAACGAGTACACATTATTTTTTTTAAGATTAAGATTGATATTTTCATTTAATTTAGTTTTTTTCTTTTAAAATAAAATAAAATTGTTAGTTACACTTTTAATTATGCGTCTTGATTGACTATGTCAAAATTGAGGTCGCAATATTGCGTCTTGGGTAAGTTTAATGAAAGTTCAACAAATATAAAGTGAATCATAGACATAATCAATAACACAAATTGTTTGAAAAATTAGTTCAAGTCAAGTACAAGTTAATAAAGCGATTGTGCTAGAACCACGGGATTCGAGGTATGCCTAATACCTTCCCCTCGGTCAACAAAATTTCTTATCCAAATTTCTAGTTCGTAGACCATTTATTAATAGAGTCAAAACATTCTTTTGATTAGGGGTTTCAATAAGGTGACTTGGAACACCAAAAATCAATTCAAAGTGGTGACTCTGTAAATAAATAATCTCTTATCAAACATCACTTTAATTGGAAAAAACTTTTTTTTCAAACCCTACAAGTGTGGCAAAAAGGGTTGTGACAGTAGTATTGAGCACCGATTTGGAGTAAGAGTTCAGATAACTCAAACTCCATAACCTACACAGCCAATGTAGATAGTATCGTACCGCAAGACGGGCGACTCCTCATCTGCCTCAAGAAGGCTTTTAGTAGATCCAGCAGTTCTGTTGCGTCCTATACTCCAACAAGGTATAGGGCAGCTCTGACAACCGATAAGAAGTTGTATCATCACGAGGTTCATAGCGATGGTTGTTGGTTAGAGAAACTCCCAGTAAAGTAAAGTAAATTATATTTTTATTTATATATATTTCAGTTCACTATATACTATTATTACATCCATACATAAAGAGTTCAAAGAATTCTCATCATGATTTATATTACACTTCAATTGAGTTTTCTTTAGTCTTTCAGTTTAGTTATTTATTTTTTTAGCCCTATTACATACTCGTACATTCAATGTGCTGATGTCATTCGACCTTCATCTTTTTATGATGAAGATTTAGGTACTTAGGATCATCAACAGACATTTTGTTGAGATCATATCATCTGCTCGTCAGTTTTTGGTGAGGCCTCCTTGTTCTGGTAGGACTCCAGTTTTATGATTTGCTAGTAGTAGAGTTTTAGGTGTCGTGGGTCTTGTCCTGACACATATTGATGCAATACAGATTTCCTCAAGGCCATTTACTTAAAGCCAAGTTTGGGAACTTCAAAGTATGGAAGGATTATTAACAAAGATGGAGGTTCCTGAGCTTGAGTTGATGACAAAGAAGGGATTTCATGCCTTGAATAGCAACATACACGCATGAAAAGAGCTCCCAATTGAGCAATACCATGTTTGGATGATAGCTTGGAGTGTGGGAGGTCTAACGAAGCAAAGAGGAGCAATTGAAGAAGCTGCCTCATTCGGAGAGCTGGAGGTCACTTCGGCGACTGGCCTAATGGCTTAGGCGAGGTCTCCAAGCTCACCTAAAGTTCCAGGGAGCAACTGAGAAGTTGCCACATTCGACGAGCTGGAGGTCACTTTGGCGACTCGCCGAGTCCCTTAGGCAAGCACGATCCATCTCACCCTTTATCCTTTTTGGGCCAATTTTGGGCCTCTTATGTAATAACAGCCTAAAACTATAACTAGCTAGTTTGGGTCTTCTTTTTAGGTAGACTTTTTTGAATATAAATGATTGATGAATTGGATCTCCTAAGAGAGACTTGAGATCTTGGTGAAGCTTTTATTGAACGTTGTTTAGAAACGGGGGTCGCTTGGAGATTCAATTTCCTTGAGGTCTTTGTAAGAGATTTGGTGTTTGATTCGGATTAATCTATTGATGTCTTTAGGTTTAATATACCTTTAGGTTGCTTTTAATTTCCTTTTCTTGTGTCAATCTATCTATCTTGATTAGGTGCCTGTTTAGGGATTGTAAATGGAGGTTTTAGGATTTAATACATCCTTTAGTTGCTAATTTTTCCTTCTCTGGTATATCTTCTTCTATCTTTATTTCTTGTCTTTAATTTCCACATTTCTATCTGTAATTCGTGGTGAAAATTACATCATTTGGTATTAGAGCTGAGTTTAGATTCGTTCCTCAGATTCTAGTCTTGAGTTTGTTACTACAAAAAAAAAGTCCAAAAATATTTTGTTGATTTGAGTCTTGTTTGAAGTTTTTAAGGCTAGATTAGTATTCCCTAGTGTTATTTGAGTCTAAATCTGAGATTTGGTGAAGTTTGGGGCTCTATTGAAGAATCCACCATCGTTGATTGTAGAAGCTTGAAAAACATCAAGTGGGTTTTTAGATTTAGGTAAAATTGGAAACTCTTGGGTGTTGAGGTTTGATCTCTATAACCTTAGGAGTTTTGATCTGAAATTTGGCTGAAAACGAAGTAGAAATCCATTGGGTTTGAAAATTGGGTGTTCTTCATGTTCATGGTGTTCTTCGTGACTTGAATAAAGAAGGAAATGGGTTCTGAAAGCTAATGAATTTGACAAGGAATTGAAAGATAAAAAGTATTGGGGTTTGTTTCCTACATCAAAGGGAACCTATATCGCAAATTTCATAAAATTCTGAGCTAAAATTATTGAGGGTTTTATTTTGGGTCTTCATCTTATTCATTGTGTTCTTGAGGAATATTCAAATCTTCAAGAAGAAGGAATCTACAAAGAAAAAGGTGCTTGATCCAAAAGGAAGAGGAAAGAGAAAGTGGATAAGTATTGGTACAAAAGGGAATTTACCAAAAGGGGTAAGGAATACAGGAAGGAGTACAGGGGGACCACAAAAGCACAAAATTATGAGGTCTTCAGGTGCACATGTTGGTCCATTCGGCGAGCTCGACTTTGCTCTCCAAACTCCACTTGGCGATTCGCCGAATTGACACATAGATCGCTGAATTGCCCAAACTTCCTGTAAAGTTTGGCAAGCTAAACTTCAAGTTGGCGAGCTGAACTTCAACTTTGGCGAAGAAAACAGTGAATTTGGAGTCTCGAAACTCATTTTATGCCCCTAATCTTAGATTTTAATTCCTTAGTTTCCTTTTCTTTATTCTCAATCGTTCTCAAGATTCCTAAACTAATTTTCAACTCATAATTGATCTACTTTTTTATTATTGGTTCTTGAATTCTCTTCTTTGTTAGTGACACTTCTTTTCATGCTTCTATTTGTTTTACTTCGTAGTTAAATTTTTTATTCAAGTCGATTTTGCTTTAATCAAGTCGTTTGTCCTTCTTGAAACAAGAATCCTTTCTGACCAAGAGCTTAATTGACACTTGTGTACCACTGGATTGAAGTAAGGTTCAATATTAGCCAAGCCAATTTGTGAGGTATTCAAAGGTGAGAAAATGCGAGTGTTGGTAAGGAACTTTTACTACAAACCTTGTTTGCTCATTTTGTAGGTACAAAGGAGTTATAAGGAAGCATGTCATTAATAGCCTCGAACCCATGTGACTATGATATGGAAGACTATGATTGTAGTGATGGAGTCTATGGATGTGAGGATGATGGTGATTATGGAGGTTATGATGATGGCCATGATCAAGAGCCGAATGGGAATGAGAGCTACTATTCTAGAGGAGAATATGAAGAAAATCAAGATCATAGATCTTATGGGGAAGATGTAGAGGATGAAGAACCTTGCAATGGCTCCTATGATGATGATGGAGCATGTGAGAGATCTTACTCCCACTCCGAGAGTGAAGATGGTTCCTATGATGGTGACGGAACATATTACACCTCCCACTCTGATGATGAAGATGAGGTGAGGTATAATACTCTCTTATATAAGAATTATGAGGAGCATGCCCCTAAGACTTGTGAAGATTCATAATCTTTGTCTTATGGTAATCCTTTCCCTAGTCGAAACGGTGCGTATGGTTACACTAGTTCAAGTCAAAGTCATCCTATAGGAAGAAGAGAGTGTGCATCTCTAATGTCTAAGGATACTACACATTCTCATTTTAATGCACACTTGTAGAGATTGTCACAAACCCAAATTAGGTTTGTGACCGGTGCTAAGGGGAAAGAATCCCAAAGCAAGCCTTAATATAAATCTATAGAGAATAGAAAGAGTTTCCTTTGTTTTTGGGCCTTTCCAATTCTTTCCTATCTTAGAATTCAACAATAAAACTAATAACATCTCTAACTCACGACCCAATATCCATCAATAATTCAATCGCCACACAATTATACCAATTCTTCTCCAATTACGAAAAGAAGTTTAAAACTAGTGACTTGACTATAATATGAAGGAATGATCATGGCTTTAATAAAGGACTGACAAATGGAGTGACTCTAAGAGTTTAAAAAAAAACATAGCAAATCGATAAATCTCTTGCCACGCGAAGCAATGCGGGGCTCACCAAATGCTACCAAATTACTCTCTAATTAATGAAATCATCGTCAATATCACCTGAGTTCTCTGTAAGAACATTTAGCGAGGAGTGAGACGCTAGCTCAATGAGTAATAATACTCAACCCGAACGATTTTAATGAGGGACAAGTCAAAAAACATTCTAGTATGAAAACCAAATTGTAAAATCAATACCTTTTTCAGAAACGGTAACAATATTCAATCTTATTTGCCTCATGTAAGCAAAATCAATGTAAACACTTAGTAGTAAACTCAAAAAACATTTTCATATCAAATCTTATATTTGTGGGGTTTCCAAATGATGAATCATGTAATCAATGTGAACTTCTCTTTAAGAAGTAACCAAAAACAGTTGACTCCTCATAAAGGAGTTAAATATTCATATCAGTAGATCCCTACTCGAGGGATATAAGTAACGGTATGCTAGTTCTACCTTCCCACTAGCAAGGGCTTTATTGGTAATTTGTAACTACAAGGTGCACCAGGTCTAACGAACCCCTCATTAGCTACGGGATTCATCAAGGTTTACTCCCATTTATACTTTTCATATAATCAATAGAAGCATTTAAAAATTGAACAAAACATTTAAATCTTATCAAATCATATTATTTCAAAGTTTAACAATCACATGTTAAAATACCATTTCTCAAATAAGTGTAAAACCCTTTCAATAACGGTAATCATATATTCTAAAAGTGAGATCATCTCAAATAATCTTTTCGGTATTATATCAAGTAAAAGACTCGTTCCACATGCAAGTTCAAAACATTCGGTAACACATTTACTTTATAAACCATGTAAAAATCATGAAATTTGTAAAATAAAATTGTGGTAAGATAACTAC